>NC_132790.1:13390625-13694583 GCF_048418805.1 Vulpes vulpes
TGACTATCTCAGTACCCTGTCTAGGTCTAATTTCCATTTCAAAGCTAAGACCCTACAGATTCTTCCACTACTCTATGAATGAGGTTTTCCGGCCTGCCTAAGGGAAATAGGCCCTTTATGAGTCCTGGTGACTGTATTTTCTAATCCTTTAAATTGGTTCTTTATCCAGCATTAGGTGTTTGCTGATTGGTATTCAGCTCAGTATTCCACAAAGACTGCAGATCTCTGAGGATTTCTTTTTGTTCTGCTCTCCCCTCTCTAGTACTCTTTCTTAAGAACTCTAGCCACCTATTGTTCCCAAGCTCTTGAATTCCGTATCCTTACCTGAGTCTACTAGGTTCTCTGCTTGTGTTTCACCTCCCTGTTTACTCTGGAAACTCTCTTAAGATAGTAATTTGGAGCAATTGTTGGGTTTATCTCATTTGTTTTTCATCTTTTAGGGTTCACTCTCTTTCTTACTGTGTCTTGCAAACCGCTGTTTTATGTATTTTGCCGTGTTTGTTTTTGTTTTTGTTTTTTTTGTTTCCAGATAGGAAAGAAAATTCAGTCCTTGTTACTCTTTCTTGACTAGAAATAGATGTTGGGGCTGATGTAATCTTCATCTCCTTACCTGTCGTCAGTTCATGGATACCCAACTCTTTTAAATGAAGCAGACTTATCTCCTCTGAACTTGTTTGTCCTCATTTTCTTTTACACGTATTATTTTTGCCCTTAGATTACTTTTCTGATCTAAAATTATTTAATTAAATAAAGTAGGACGTAATTAGTCTTCCATGACATCTGATTTTGAAGGTCTGTTTCAACGTGTATTCCATTTGGGAATGAAAAGAAAGAATGGAAGAATGCATTTATTTAAAATCTAAACAGTCTAGAACTGAAGCTAATATTTTAGCAGAATGAATGCTTGGAAGTATTTAATGTTTCAGTTATAAAATGTCCAGTGGAAACATTATTTCAATTAATCAGTCTCCTTGGCCCTTACTCAAACCGAACATTTGTCTTGCATATGTCTTAGTTGTAGTTGTGTTTATACCTTGTCCATTAGATTAACAGACTCATATTTAAGCTCATTTAAAACTTTAGAGCTAGAATAATTGGAGGAGTTATGTTTTTCAATATATAATGTAATCCTTTTTCTATTGGTGTAGATTGCCTTCTTGTTCCTACTTTTAGGACACAAATCAGAAATTCGGTTGTTTCTTCTCTGATGATTTTAACATAAATGGAGTAGGATCTTTTCTATTTGAAGAAAAAAATTGTGTTCCAAGGATGCAATCCTGTTCAGATCTTTTTCACTAGAAAGAAGGTGGAAGTAAAATTTTTTTTGCTCCGTAGGTTCACCAAAGACAAATAGGTGATAAAGGTTAATAGATTGCCTTTATTTCTCTGGAAGTAACTCATAGGGTAAATACAAAGTTAGCCTTATCTTTTACCTTTGTAGTCCGTTATAATGAGGTGATGACTGATTTTCATAATGAAAGGAAATATTAGAATAACAAAGAATTGTAGATAATAAGCCAACAGAGGAATTGACCCAGAAGCACTATGGAATTTAAAATTGAATCAAGAAGATTTAATTTTTAACTAGTGTGGGTTTCAGTGATGGAGGGGGCACTGGAATGAATCAAGAGTCTTTACCTACAGTGTTATTAGCATATCCACTAAATACTGTGTGACTCTGAGCAGTCTTCTAATTGAACTTTAATATGTTCATCTGTCATAACTAAATAAACTAGGATTTAGTGGGTGATTCTGTACTGCTAGGTACTTTGTCGATTAGCATACATCTTGGTTTAATCCTCATATTAACCTTACAAAGTAAATGGAACCTTTATTTTACAGATGAGGTAAAACTAAGGTTTCAAAATGTTAAGTAATATTCAACTTGTTGAACAATTAAGTACTAAAGTACAATATGTATTTCTGTATTTTTCTAAAGCCTTGAAGTTTCTTCTGTTTCTACTTATAAAAAACACCAGTATTTTTAAACCATGCACCATGGTATATGCTAAGATGGTAAATTTCCAAATGTATTAGGTCTGGCGCTCTCATTTTTGTTCCTGTCAGTTTTCCTACCTGCAGTGTATTTTGATTATTTAAACCTTATCTGTTTGGCAGCACTTGGTTCATCATTGATTAATTCGAGAGTCTACAGTGATGTCTTCTTCTCTGAGATCTTAAAGCATTTATTATCTATGGCTCATTTATTAGTTATGTATTTGAGACATATTTAGCCGTTTTATATTTGAAATTTAGGATAACTTGAATTGTTTCAGTTTCTACATATTCATGCATTTACTAATGCACATGTATTACTGATACTGATGCATAGAAGTTCCTTGAGGGAGCTTCTCTATTGCATTGTACATATAGTACATATATATGACTTTATAAACAATTGTGTCTTAATTCTGTCAACTAGACTAGTTAATCATCATTCTCAGTTATTCACTTCTCCTGAGCAAATTTATATAAGAGGTTTTAAAATTTTAAATTCTGTAACTTTACACAGCACGATTAGTTAAGCTTTTTAGAGAAATATTTTTCAAAAAATATTTTTTTCAAAAAATTTGAAAGGAGTTCAGTCAAAATGAGTTGATTAAAGTAAACATGAAGACTTATTTTATTTGGCAAGTAGACCAGTTACTTTGCCTCATAGCTCATTTTTTTAAAAGTTCTGGAAGCTCATGTTCTTTCTCTCTGCCTCCCTCCCTGTACCCCTATCAAAGAGAGCAAAATATTTGAAAAATATTTAGGAGATCTGAGTGGTCTCTACTACTACTACTGCTATACTACTACTAACGCAAAAGTTAATTAACATTTCTGGGCTTTAGTTTTCTCGTTCTTAAAGAGTTAGATTAGGTGATCTTTAAAGATACTGTGTTCCAGCATTTGTAAAACCTACACGTTTAAGGTAATTATATTTCAGAATTGTAAAGTAGCATTTGATTCTTAAATTTCAAAATAGGTAATTATGTTTTTCTTTAAAAGCATTTGTGATCTCATGTTCTACTTTTATGGTTAATTTTCTCTTCTGACTTACC
Organism: Vulpes vulpes; assembly: GCF_048418805.1. NCBI lineage: Eukaryota > Metazoa > Chordata > Mammalia > Carnivora > Canidae > Vulpes > Vulpes vulpes. Next base: position 13,393,670 of record NC_132790.1, read on the forward strand.
AGCACCCCCTCACGTGTTGCTAAAGGAATTGTTGACCACACCAAAATGAGTCTTCATGGTGCTAGCGGGGGACATGAACGATCAAGAGACAGACGAAGGTCAAGTGACAGATCACGAGATTCATCTCATGAAAGAACAGAATCTCAGCTCACTCCTTGTATTAGAAATGTTACTTCTCCAACACGACAGCACCATGTTGGTATGTAAAATCAGCTAATCTTCCTGACAGTTTTTAAAAGCATGCAGTTACCTTTTGAAAACAGTAATGACTGTGAATTTTGCCTAGTACTTCAGAATAGAATTAACTTCTTACTTCTATTCAGTTGCTTCTATTTTAGCTTAGCTTCATTCTTGCTATAAAAAATTAACTTATTAAATGAAAGTTAGTGAATTTTTTAAGTTTCTAGGACAGTTTCATAAAAGAATTTGAGAAGCCTTTAAAACTGTGACACGAGATTTTAAAAATCTTTTTATTTTTTATTTTGTAATTTCTCAAAATATTTATTTGAGAGAGAGAACATTGAGTGGCAGAGAGAAAGGCAGAGGGAGAGGAAGAAGCAGGCTCCCCACTGAGCAGGGTTCCCAGTGTGGGGCTCCATCCTAGGACTCTGGGATCTTGACCTGAGCAGAAGGCAGACACTTCACCAGCTGAGCCACCCAGTAGCCCCTAAATCTTTCAAAATGATTTTTATCTTATGTGATACATAAGCAGTTTATTTTTTAAAATTTGTAGTAAACTATTGATCGGAATTCTTGGTTAATTGTGCTAGAAAAGGAAGTGAAAGCTAGCATAACCATGTGATTTATTTTGAGTTTTGACAATATTTTTAATTTAAGAAATAGAAGATAAAAAGGAAGGTGTGAGGTGTTTTCTTGGCAAGTAGCTCAGGTCTTTTTCTTCCTTCCCACTGATTTATTATAAATGAACATTATTATATTTCAAGTAAATAAATTGTTTGACTGAAAAGTACCAGTCTGAAGCAGTGATACATAAGCAATGTGACCTTGTTCAATTTCATTTGCTCTTGGAGAAGGGGCAAATTTAATATTTTATTTGAGGTTGTTTTTGATTGTTATACATCAAAATAATTCATCTTAGGGCTTAATTATACAGAGAAGTTGTCAGTTTTTAAGTAAGTCCTCAACGTCAAACTAGTACTGATTAGCCAAAAATCCATGTGAATACAAATAGGAATTGACAGTTTGTTATATGCTAAGTTCAGTCCCTGGGAAGAGAATAGGAAGATATAATAAATGATTTTATTAATTCAGCAGATTTTGCTTTTGGGATGCTACCAGCATTCTAGAAACAGGCAATAAAATGGAGGTGTCAGAATATCTCTGGAGATATAGCAAACCTAATTATATAATCAGTAAAGCTGTACAGAGTGTTCTGAGTAGCCTGAGTCATGGAGGAATTTGGCAGAAGCTGATGAATCTGATGAGAGGAGGTACATTTTTAGGTCACCTTTAAAGTGTAGCTATCTAGCCTCTAAAGGGAACTTATCACAGAATCTTAGTTTTAATTCTCCCTTTGTAGAATATTGGAACAGCCAAAAAAAAAAATCTTCTGAATTTTAACAATATTTCATACCTAATTAAAATTATATATAGTAATTATATGATCCTCTAGAATTTGTGACAGTGCTTTTATTCCAACAAAAGTGAGATTGAAAAGAAAGCAGTATATCATCAGCTGTTGAAGCCGTTTTATTTGGTAGACATTAAAAATCATTTGGGGGCACCTGGGTGGCTCAGTCAGTTAAGTGTTTGCCTTCAGCTCAGGTCCTGATCTCAGGGTCCTGGGATCAAGCCCCACATCCGGTCTCTGCTCTTCAAGAAGCCTGCTTCTCCCTCTCCCTTTCCTCCTGCCACTCATGCTTTCTCTCTCTCTCTCCTTCTCTCTTTTCTCTCCCTCTCTCAAATAAATAAAACTGCTTCTCCCTCTCCCTCATCCTGCTTCTGCCTCTCCCTTTGCTGCTCCCCTTGCTTGTACTCTCTCTCTCTTTTGCTCTCTCTCTCAACATAAGTAAATAAAATGTCATTTGAAAGAATAAATATTCCTTGTGTCCTTAGTGACCATTTTTTCTTCCTTTGGGATCTTGCTTTTGTGAGATAAACTACTAGTTTAGGGATGGCCTCATTAACATAGTGAGAGTCCAAAGTTTGTACTTTTGTGTTCTCAGGGTATTACTAATACTTCTAGTATTTAGGACAGTTAAAGTTGGCATTTTTATTAATCTTTTACTAACTCAGTGCTTATTGGACTTGTAAGACTATTCTGTTCCTTGGGTTTCATATATTTTTAAATAGAGTAATAACATAAAATTTAATTTTGATATTAGTGTGTTTAAGTTAGTCAGTTATACATCTTTTTAAAAATGTACAAAAATTAATTTAGAAAACATTTCGACTTCTAGGTCTTATTCCTGGGAAATAATATCTATGGTGTTCTGTGAAAATGTTACTTTGAAATCAAAAAGCAGAAGTGCTGTGATTTGTTTATTTATTTATTTTTATTTCTTTGAGAGGGAGAGAATACAAGGGGTGGGTCAGAGGGAAGGGCAGAGGAAGAGGGAGAAGCAGGCTTTCTGAGCAGAGAGCCTGAAATGGGGCTCTGTCCCGGGACCCTAATAAGATCATGACCCGAACTGAAGGCAGACGCTTAACTGAGCGACTCAGGCACCCAGAAATGCTATAATTTGAAACAAATTTTCTACATCGGAATTTTAAAAAGTTATATATGGATCTTGAATTTTTTTTAAGGAAAATTTGCATAACTTTAACATCTTAATTTCAGAACGAGAAAAAGATCACAGTTCCTCTCGTCCAAGCAGTCCTCGTCCTCAAAAGGCATCTCCAAATGGTTCCAGTAGCAGTGCTGGGAACAGCAGCAGAAACAGTAGTCAGTCAAGTTCTGATGGTAGCTGTAAGACATCTGGAGAGATGGTGTTTGTATATGAAAATGCAAAAGAAGGAGCTCGGAATGTAAGAACGTCGGAACGAGTAACGCTAATAGTGGATAATACTAGATTCGTTGTAGACCCATCCATTTTTACTGCACAGCCAAATACAATGTTGGGCAGGTTTGTATAATTGCAGTTCTTTGCATTAAATTCTAAAGCACTTGCACATTATTTAAGTTTTAGAGTAACTCTTTGTTGGATTGTAGTATTCCTGTTTTACAGGTGCACTGAACTATGGAGGTTAAATATAACTTGCTCAAGTTAATACAGCCAGAAAATGGTAGAGCCAGATCTTGAACTTGGTTTTATTTCTAACAATCTTTGCTGTATCAGCAGGAAAAACAAATATATTAGTTAATGAAGATAGGGTCCTAAATGATCTCCACAGGTTGAAACCTTAAATTGTATCTAACAAGGTGAATATAGCAGTAAGAATATGCTTTCTTCACTTGGGGGCTCCTAAATTCAACCACCGAATATAGCAGTATTGTTTAAAGAAAAAAGTTTGGTTAGCTGAAAAGTCAGCAGAGTTGTTAGTTTGACATAGATACTTTAAAAAAGGAATGTTCTTAACAAATAGTTAATAGAATGAAGGAGAGCTACTTGTAGTCATCTTCTAATTTCTGCTGGTCCAGAGTAAATGTTAATGTAAAGTTTATAGTTGTGGGAGCTGCAGTCTTAAGAATGATACAGGCAATATAGACTTGATTTTTCAGCGTGTTCAGAACTAGGATCAAATACCTTTTCAATGTAAAATTATCTTTTTTGGTTCACTCTTAATATAAAATAGAGCATAGAAATGAAATAGAAGTTTATAGGATGTAAAAACAAAATTGTGATTTTTCCCTACATTGCATATGAGTAACTTTTTTGGATGCCTGTGTGTACACTTGTGATTACTCAGTATTTCTACATACAGAATAAAAGCTCACATAACAGCATAACATTTTGAATAAGTATTCCTTTGAACATTAGCTGTTAGACTTTACATCCAAGGCAAACAAGTAAGTATGGCTTTTATGTATTTTTAGTAGCACAGAGGAAGATTATTGATGGAAGGTGTCAGGAGGAGGACTTGACATTATTAATACTTATGATTTTTATCTAAATTTTAAAGAAACACAGTTAAAAAGTTGATATTTGAAATTTTGCTTCATTTGTTAGGCTATGTTTTCTTTAAAAGGAAAACAAAACAAAGCCCAAAAGATTTGTGTTTGTATATATCCATATTGATCTGAAAAGCCTAGCATTCTCCATATTTTATCAAAAAATTTCAGGTATTTGAGAAAATTGCATGACATTTGGTTCCTGAAAGACTGTCATCCCCCCCCCCCTTTTTTTTAAATCAGTGAAATCATCTTTTCATGCCAGTTGAGTAAAGCATATCTTTGGGGATGAAAATTAATATTCATGAGAACTGTAAAAAGTAGTTGACATTCTTTTGGAAACTTTGAAATAAAAAAAAAAAGCTTTGTTCTTTATAGATTTCTGTGTTACCAACAAAAGAAAAACCTTTTTTTTTTTTTTTAGAAAAACCATTTAAATTGGGAAATTGTTGAGTAGAATACTTAGGAATGATGGTATCATTTAATTCTGAGATTCCGCTTGCTTTAACCACAATTTTTAAGTTGTCTTGAACGTAATGCATTAAACTTTTTTGATTTTGAAGAACATATTCTGTAACTTGTCTCTTTTCAAAATGGTTACTATTAAAGGGCCAAGAACATTACTTGAAAAAAATAGAAATCTGTATTTCTTTCTTTCTTTTCTTTTCCTTTCTTTCTTTTCTCCTTTTCTTTTCTTTTCTTTTCTTTTCTTTTCTTTTCTTTTCTTTTCCTTTCTTTCTTTTCTCTTTTCTTTTCTTTTCTTTTCTTTTCCTTTCTTTCTTTTCTCTTCTCTTTTCTTTTCTTTTCTTTTCTTTTCTTTTCTTTTCTTTTCTTTCTTTCTTTTCTTTTCTTTTCTTTTCTTTTTCTTTCCTTCTTTTCTTTTCTTTTCTTTTCTTTTCTTTTCTTTTCTTTTCTTTTCTTTTCTTTTCTTTTCTTTTCTTCTTTCTGATTTTATTAGAGAACATGCAGGGAGAGAGCATCAGAGGGAGAGGGAGAAGCAGATTGATTCCCTGGTGAACAGGGAGCCTTATGTGATACTCGATCCCAGGACCCTGGGATTATGACCTGAGTGAAAGACAGATGCTTAACTGACTAAGCCACCCAGGTGCCCCCAAATCTGTATTTTCTTATGTAAAAATTAATATTAAAGACTTTTTACTCATTTGTTTAAACTTTTGATTCATCTCTTAACTTCCTCATTCCTCTTAAGCATTTGATTGCTTGTTTTTCAGTTTTAGGATGCAGGTGTAAGAATTTTGAGTGCTGTTTCTTACACTTATAGTTTATTTTTAAAGATTTTTAAAAAATTTATTCATGAGAGACACACAGAGAGAGTCAGAGACACAGGCAGAGAGAGAAGCAGGCTCCCCACAGGGAGCCCAATGTGGGACTCCATCCCAGGACCCCAGGATCACTGAGCCACCCTGGCGTCCCCACTTAATAGTTTAGATTGTGAAAAATGAAATAACCTAATCTGCCTATCTAAAAAGATACACACTCCTTTACTGTGTGTGCTGCACTATAGCGTTAACTTTGCAGTGAAGGCAGCAGTTTTAAGGAAAAGGCACAGTTAACATGGCTTCCCTTTTCCTTTTTTTTTTTTTTTTCCTGTTAAGATTAGAATAAAAATCACCTTTTCCCCTGGATTGATTGCCCCATTCCCCCACCCCTGAGAAGAAAGGGCTAAAGGGATGCTTGCCTGGGTGGCTCAGCAGTTGAGCGATTGCCTTCCGCCCAGGGCGTGATCCTGGATCAAGTCCCACATCAGGCTCCCCGCATGGAGTCTGCTTCTCCCTCAGCCTGTGTCTCTACCTCCCTCTCTATGTGTCTTTTCATGAATGAATGGGTAAAATTAAAAAAAAAAAAAAAAAAAGACTAAAAACGTTCTTTAGCTTCTGAATTTTATCAGCTGATTTTGTTTGCTTGTAGGGAATCTATATTACTGTTCCCTCCCATTAGAAAGGAAGTATCTTTAATATTCCTTCATTTATTACATTTGCTGAATAAATTGCTGATAAGAATTTTTTAACTAATTTACTGATATATTGTAATTCCTTTGTACTTTTGTCCATGAGATAAGTTTTCACTTCAAAGGAAGTATCCTATTATATTTCTGAATTGCTTACTAATATCATAGGATGTTTGGATCTGGCAGAGAACATAACTTTACGCGTCCCAATGAGAAGGGAGAGTATGAAGTGGCAGAGGGAATTGGCTCCACCGTGTTTCGAGCTATTCTGGTGAGTGCTTATTTCTTACCTGCATTGACTTAATCTTAGAGCCCCTTTTCAGTAGGTAGTTGATTGGAAACAGAATTCTGTTTGAATATCTCTATGCAGAATATTGTTTTTTTAATTACCATTTTATTCATTTTTATTTTAGTACATAAAGATACAAATATAGTTTGGGGGATGATTCATCTCTTAGGCATAAATAGGCAGTTCTTTCAAAGGATTTAGTGGTAATAGTTCTGGAGTCCTGTTACTCTTCCTTCCCTAGTTCTCTTAAATAAGTTGATTCTTTTTTGCTGAGAATAAATGTGGTTACTTCAATTCTAATATTTTATTGCACATAACTGGCAATGTGGACAGTTAACATTTAAAAGTCATCTCTGAAATGTATTTGTTAGCATCTTTTAAACCTTTTTTTGAGGTTTTTAAACCTTTTATTTTGAGGAATATTTGAATTAGTATTATCGAGTTCCTACTTGTAATTTCAAATTGGTGACAAAGATTTGATTTATAGTGTGTGACATTTTATGCCACTGTCTGAAAATATTGTTAAAATTATTCCTCAAATAATTTTGAGGAAAGCGGGTGGGGGGCGGATCCTGAGGTACAAGATAGGAATAGAAGTTGATCTTGATTGGGTTGTTAGTACTTGGCAAGTTCTGAGATGTTTTGCTTCTATTGGCATAGCAACTTTATTGTGTTATTGTGGCTCTGAACATCAAGAAGCTTGAGGCAGATCTTAATTTGCGAGGCGAGGGAAGGAGTGGTTTTTCAGCTAGCCATACTATTTAACCAACGCAATGGAGTTGACAAGTAAAAAAAAAAAAAAAAAAATTATGACCCAGCTGTAATTTTCAGGCTAGCCCTTAATAATTTTTCAAGTAGATTTTGAAAATAAGCACTATTAATTGTTCATAATATGGGATACACCAAAGAATACTAGTTGGAAGAAGAATATCTGATTGTGTGTTCTGTTTGCATATTTTAATGGTTGGATATGACTTTGAAGTTCTTTACCAAGAACCATAAATTTTCCTTAATTCTTGAGGTAATGTTTAAGGTACCTCAGAATGTATTACTTAACTTTCTTAAGAATGTTTTGTTTTTTAAGATTTTGTTTATTTGACAGCACAGGGGAGCGGCAGGCAGAGGGAGAGGGAGAAGGGTGAAGCAGACTCCCAGCTGAGCAAGGAGCCCAGTATAGGACTCCATCCCAGGACCCTGGGATCATGACCTGAATCAAAGGCAAACACTTAACAACTGAGTCACCCAGGCACCCTGAAAAAAGTTTTAAAATTTGATAGTAGTTATATAGAAAAATAACTTGTAGAAGGGAAAATACATATGAATTGGCATGATAGAAGAAATATATCAGTAATGAGAAGATCTGGGTTCTAATCTTTCCTCTGCTATTAACTAATTATATGACTGGGTAAGTCAGTGAACCTATTTGAGCCAAAGTTTTCTTATTAGTAAAATGAAAAAGGGGTTAGGTGAACTGAGGTCTCATCTAACTTTAAAATTCCACAGTTCAGAAATCTCAGAGCTCCACTGTTTTTGAAAATGCTACCAGCTTAACCTTAATAATAAGGTTTTGGCCACCTTGTGCTCTAGACTTACGCATTTTTTCCTTTTTTTTTTTTATAGGATTACTACAAAACAGGAATAATCCGTTGTCCTGATGGCATATCTATTCCTGAATTGAGAGAAGCATGCGACTACCTTTGTATTTCTTTTGAATATAGTACTATTAAATGTAGAGATCTCAGTAAGTATGACGTTTTGGGTATGAGTGCTTTGTAGAGTTACATTATATTGGAATGAAAAGCCTGAAAGACTGATATTTATGTAGACATCAAATATTTAATTGAATTATAAAGCATTGTGAGAATGGTTTGTGGAAGTCTACAGAGATCCTTTTTTTTTTTTTTTTTTTAAGATTTTGTTTATTCATGAGAGACACACCGAGAGGCAGAGACATAGGCAGAGGGAGAAGCAGACTCCCTGCAGGGAGCCCAATGTGGGACTCCATCTGAGGACCCCGGGATCACCACCTGAGCCGAAAATAGATGCTCAACTGCTGAGCCACCCAGGGGTCCCTCTACAGAGATCTTTATAAGTTCCATGTGCAATTTTCCAAAATTAAAAAAGAAATTGTTTATATATGTATGTATGTATTTTTTGATAGATTCTCCCAGATTTCCTCCTTGACCGCATCTCTGTCATTTGTTGCATCTTTATCTTCCAGCTTGGGAGCCCTGGTTTTGGTCAAGAGTAGTATTTGGTTTCACTTCTGAGATCACATCAACCAAAAATTTATAATTTTCTTGTACTTCTGATGTAAAGTAATATCCAAAGCCACTATGGAAGATACAAATAATTCTCAAAAACAGTATTTGTCATTAAAGATCTTAGATTGAACATCTAACCCTTATTTGTACAAAGGGTTAAGTGACTTTGTTTAAGAACCTCAAACAGCCTCAGAGCAGAGTCTAGAACTTTGGAAATCCTAACTTTTTGATCAGTGTTTTCTCCTCACCAACCTGTTCCTCATCACCCGTCCCTCTCACCATTTTGCCATGCCTGAGGAAAGAAAGATGATTATACACAGATGTCAGAATAGGAGAATTTTCAAATGTTAACTTGGATGTTAAGTAGTTGGAGAAGTTCAGGAGAGGTCATTGTAGGCTAGAGGGATTGGGGAAGAGTTCAGAGGAGGCAGGTAGTAAAGAATAAATAGTGATTTAGAAAGAGTAAAGTAATGAGGTGATTCTAACAGCTGAGATTTTTGGAATAAAGATGCAAAAAATATACTTTGGAAAGAACCTAGTTGGAGCAGAGACTGTCCTGAGCAGAACAGGACATAAGGACATGAGAATAAACAGGTGGGCCACATCATGGAAGTTTTTTAACCCAAACCCATGTTCTTATATTTTTTCCTATATGTGGTGAGAAGTCATTTTAAAAGCTTTCTACGTGTGGTTATAGCCTTATGTTAATCATGGACTTACAGTTACTTTACTTTATTAACCTCAACTCAACAGTAGCTTGGCATGCCTTCTCAGAGATTAGTTTGTTGGAAACTGTGAATGGGAAATTTTTAATTATTTTTTAAAACAATTTTATTTATTAGCACAAGCAAGGGAGCAGGAGAGGGAGAAGAAGCTCCTTAGTAGGGAACCTGATACAGGGCTCAACCCCAGGACCTCATGACCATGACCTAAGCTGAAGGCAGATGCTTAACTGTCTGAGCCATCCAGGTGCCTTATGAATGGGAAATTTTATTTAAAATTTTAAGGCACCTACTGTATACTTAAATAGAGCTGTTTTCTTCATGTTTATTTAAGAGCTAAAATGTGTAGTCTTATTAAGTCTTCCCTTAAGTACCACTTTATTATTGCTAAACATTCCGTAAAGTCTTCATAAAGATATCAATAGGTGGGATAAAGTGGCTGGTCCACCTCTGAGTATCTATAAATGATATTTAAAAGTTTAAAGTCAGATAGAACATACTTGAACAAAGTTTGTTTTTTCACATCTTAAAAAATGTCTTTATTAAACCATGAGCATTAATTATTCTGATTGTAGATCCTTGAGTTCAAGTTTTGTGGGTTTTTTTTTTTTTAATTCATGGGGACCATTTTAATTTCATTTCATATAATTAGATATTCTATTTTGGGGAATATCAGGTAAAAAAGAATGATGTGGATTTGGTTTTGTAATCCTTTGGACATAGACCATGTCATTATTATTAAGTCTCATTTATTTGTTATGGAACTAAAGGTGAGAGTCTTTATGTAAAGTATGTATAATGTTTTTCTAGACTTTTGGCTTTTAAATAATTGTAAATGTTTCTAGAATACTTGTAATACATATTTTTAAAAATACAGAGATTCTCATAGACTTTATTAAAAACAAAACTACATAGAATTTGAAGAGACAAAATGGCCTTGTAAAAACATAAAAGGAGGGATGCTTGGGTGGCCCAGCGGTTGAGCGTCTGTCTGCCTTTGGCTCAGGGTGTGATCTGGGAATCTGGGGATTGAGTCCCACATCAGGCTCTCCACAGGGAGCCTGCTTCTCCCTCTGCCTCAGTCTCTGCCTCTCTCTGTGTCTTTCATGGATAAATAAATATAATCTTTAAAACAAAAAAATTAAAAGGATACTGTGGGTGTAGACCTGGATCCAAAACTGAATTGTTTTCCTGCTAATACGTGCCTTTACTGAGTATTGGAATGGCACATTACACTAAGATGTCTGTGTCTATACCTTAACCTGAAATTATACAAGTACTGAATGTTTATTGGATAGAGTCACGGGTTTGTTTCTTGGGCATGTTACTTAAAACCTTGTTTTAAGTCCCTCATCTTTTTTTTTTTTTAAAGACTTAGTACGTTTATTTTTTTTTTAAAAGATTTATTTATTTATTCTTTCACAGAGAGCAAGAGAGAGGCAGAGACACAGGCAGAGGGAGAAGCAGGCTCCATGCAGGAAGCCCCATGTGGGACTTGATCCCCGGTCTCCAGGATCACACCCCGGGCTGCAGGTGGCGCTAAACCGCTGCGCCACCAGGGCTACCCTAATTCCCTCATCTTTATTTTTTATTTTTATTTTTTTAAAGATTTATTTATTTATTTATTTGTGGTAGTCACAGAGAGAGAGAGAGGCAGAGAGAGAGAGAGAGAGGCAGAGACACAGGCAGAGGGAGAAGCAGGCTCCATGCACTGGGAGCCTGACGTGGGATTCGATCCCGGGTCTCCAGGACCGCTCCCTGGGCCAAAGGCAGGCGCCAAACCACTGCGCCACCCAGGGATCCCTAATTCCCTCATCTTTAAAATGGAGACAATAATACTTATTTCACAGGGTTGTTGTGGAGATTAAACGAATAGTGCTTGACACATAGTATTAAATAAGAGTTTGTTTTTTTAAAAAAGAGCAATATTAGGAAATGTAAATTTTAAAAATATTCAAATATCATATTATACATGCTATTTTGTAATATTTCCAAGTGAATAGCTGTATTACTAAATACCCTTTAGTAACAACGTGTTTAATGGTTTCCAAGCTATTGAGAAAGGGTGATCAGAGGCAGATCCTGCCTGTGAAGTCACTGAAATGTAGAGACACTGAAATAACAGGAGTCACTTGTGTGTTCTCTCTCTCTCTCTCTCTCGCTCTATTTTTTAGTTTGTAGCATCAAACCAGTTTGAACTGGAGGATAGGAACTATCTATACCTTTTCAACTTTGTGTTTTTTGTTTTTTTTTTTTTAGATTTTTATTTTATTTATTCATGAGAGACAGAGAGAGAGAGAGAGAGAGAGAGAGAGAGAGAGGCAGAGACACAGGGAGAGGGAGAAGCAGGCTCCATGCAGGGAGCCCGACGTGGGATTTGATCCCAGGTCTCCAGGATCATACCCTGGACTGAAGGTGGTGCTAAACCGCTGAGCCCCCCGGGCTGCCCTCAACTTTGTGTTTTAAATAACACTTTACATATATATTTTTGCCTTAGTAAGTTGGCTAGAATATTTGAACAATGTTTAAAAATTTATTGGTAATTCTGGGATCCCTGTCTTTAAAGGCATTTTCTTGAGGTGTCACTGTTAAGTCACTTCTTTCTTCTTGATTCTTCTTTTGGCTTTTTGACATTCTTCTTTTAGGCTTTATCTTTCTCTCACTTGCTCCCTGATCCTTGATTTCTTGAATGTCCTAAGTATTCTGTCTTAAGCTACCCACTTTCTCTCACAGAATCTATACATTTACTCTAAGTGATGGCATTCATCATTGTGGCTTCAGACACTCCCTATACACTGTGGATTTCAATTATTTTATCTCTAATTCTTAATATCAGCTATGTGTTTCTAGTTTCCTATTTAACTTGTAATCCCCCTCTCTTATTCAGACTTTTTGTTAGTTCCATGCATATAGTAAATATAGTAATGAATTAGACCTTATCCCTGCCTTTATGGTGTCTACAGTCTAGTGGGGAAGATAGGCATTCGACAAGTAATGAAAAATGCGGTGAAGAAATGAGATGCTATTAGAAGTGTATGGTAAAGGGGCTGTGGAAAATCATTATCCAAGTGACATTAAAGCTGAGACCTAGAGCAATAGCAAGGGGGATAAGACACTGACCTTACCAGGCAGCAGCAAAGGTATTTGCAGAGGCTGTCAGGTTGGAATATGACATGCTTAAGGAACTGAAAGAAGGGAAGTATGGCTAGAGTGGAGGGAGGAGTGTGAATGATGAGAAATAAGGCCAGAGAAGTAGGGAGAAAACAAAATTTATTAACTGAATAAATATCTGATGACTTAATTCTCTACCAGTCTGCTCCAGTTCTGGGGATACAGCATGAACAAACCAGGCAAAACTTAGTGTTCTAATGGAACTTACACTCTTTTGGGGAAGACGGACAAATAACATATGGTATGTGAGTAATCAGTGCTGAAGAGGGGGTACATAAGGAAAGGACATAGAGTAGCCAGAGAAGCCTTAACTGGAGAGGAAAATTTAATTTCAAGCAGAGGTTAACAATGAGTATAAGGTTTGGGGTAGCTTGCCTGGCATGTCTGAGAGCAGCAAAGAGTTGGAGTGAAGTAAATTTGAGTGTCCTCAGTAGCAGATGAGGGTAGAAAGGGATCTAAGTCATGTAAGACCTTTATCTTGGCTTTCACTCTGAATGACATGGGAAGCCATTGGAGGGTTTTGAACAGAGGAGTGATGTGATCTGTGAGATTGCCAGGTTGTACCATTTCAGTTCTGTTCACACAGAATTCAGTATGGAGTTGTGCAGTGCTGTAGTCCTGATCTGACTATGTTTTAAAAGAATTACTCTGGGGCGCCTGGGGGGCTCGGGTTGAGCATCTGCCTTCGGCTCAGGTCGTGATCCTGGGGTCGAGGGATCAAGTCCCACATCAGGCTCCCTGCATGGAGTCTGCTTCTCCCTCTGTTTGTGTCTCTGTGTCTCTCTCTGTGTGTCTCTCATGAGTAAATGAATGAAATCTTAAAAATAAGAAAAATAAAAGAATTACTCTTGGCTATTGTATTAGAACTGGATTGCAGTGAGGGGATTAAGCTAAAAGCAAAGAGATAATTAGGAAGCTATTGCCATAATTCAAGTGAGAGAGAGTGGTAGCTTAAATCAGAGGAGAAGCACTGGGAGGTGATCAAATTCTGGATATATTGGATAGTAGAGTTGTCAGGATTTGCTTGTTGATTGAATTATGGGATGGGGGAAAGAGAAGAGGACTTAATTAAATGGAAATGTGAACTTGCCATTAAATGAGATGAGGGAGACTTCACGGGGAGCAGAAATTTAGAAGCTTGATTTGGGACATGTTAAGTTTGAAATACTTACTAGAAATCCAAGTGGAAATGGTTAGTGTGGCATTGGGTATACATGTTTAAAGTTCAGGAAAGAAATGTGGGCCAGAGTAAATTTATATGCAGGATATACACCCCCCACATACATATATACATATATAGGATTTATGTAGGATATATATTTATGTGTAGTATTTAAAGAAAATATTTTTTAGGGGACTCTACACATTGATCTATAATCTCCCTTTTCATGTAACAAGTCTTTATGGACCAAGTTGAGGATTTGGATAGTATAAGCCTTGAGAGAGTTAAACTAGTGGAATTGTATGATTTGGCTGCTGTGGGGAAGATGAATTACACAGGGGCAAAAGTAAATGCTGGGGGAATATAATTAGGTTTTAGAGTAGTTTGCGTGAGAATTAAGGATGACTTGGACTTGGGGGCTTTGGGGATGGAATGTGTTCTAGTTAAGTATTGCTGTGTAATAAAGCATTCCAAACTTAGCATGAAGTATTTTTATTCTGTGGGTCAAGAATTCAGACAAGGTATAGCAGAGGTGGCTTGTGTCTGCTTCAAATATCTGAGATCTCATGAATTATTGAAGAGTTGAGATGATGCAGAAAGCTGTAGGATTCTTTACTCATATGTCTTATGCTTTCACTGGGATGATTTAAGGGCCGAGTTCAGCTAGGACTGTCAAACAGAGAACCTACATGTGGCCTCTGTGTGCATCTTGGGCTTCTCTAAGTCTGGAGACTGAGTTCAGCAGGTAAGCACTTGGAGAGAGAATGTTACCCAGGACCAAGGCAAAACATGCACTTTCACCTCTGCCATGCTGCCCTGGTTACAAGCATGTCAGTATAGGTTAGGAAGCTTAGGTTAAAGGAAGAGGAATTAGACTCCATCTCCAGGGAGGAGATGTCAAGGTCCCATTGTAGAAAAGCATGTGGTATAAGAGATTTTGCAGTTATCTTTGGATAGCATCTTCCAGAGAAGAAAATGACACAATTCAAGATGCATTTAAGAGGTGGACTTGATAGGGCTGGGGGAATGATTGAATTAAGAGATGAAAGAGTAATCGATGATTCACTTTTATTTATTCTACAAATATTTAAGTTCCTACTATATGCCTGGTACTTTTGTAAGATGATTCTGAGAAATGAATGATGATGATGATGCCATTTACTGATTTGGGAAACACTGCAGGGAAAGGCACATATGATTAAATCAGCTTTTAGTATATTGAGTTTGAAGGTGCCTGTGACGTAGCATTCCAATGGAGATTTCCAGAAGGCAGTTGAATATAAGGCATCTAGAATATAGAAGACAAGAATTAGAATAAATTTGGGAATTATCAGCATAAGGTAAGAGAAGGAAAAATTGTCTTGAGAAACATGAATATTTAATGAACAGCTAGAGGAGAAAAATTTGGCAAAGATGGTTGAAGAAGAACATCCAGAGGAGAAAGAAAACTAGGGATAGTGGCATCAGAGATTCTTAAGGAAGCAAGGGTTTTAAGAAGAAGGTGGTGGTCCCTGTGAGAGATTCAGCCAGGAGGTCAGATAAGAACAGGATCAAAACACACTCATTATTTTTAACAATCTGAAGGTTAAAGGAGGCTATATTGAGAGAAGTTTTGAGGCATACTGAGTATGGAAGCCAGATTGGAATTGGTTCAAAAGTTAAAGGAAAAAGACTGTGTTGATATATCTAGGAGTTTGGCAATAAATGAAATTAAAAAGAAATCAATGGGAATTAGGAACTCCTGGGTGGCTCAGTGGTTGAACAGTCTGCCTTCAGCTCAGGGCATGATCCTGGGATCCCGGGATCGAGTCCCACATCGGGCTCCCTGCAGGGGGCCTGCTTCTCCCTCTGCCTGTGTCTCTACCTATCTCTCTGTGTGTGTCTCATGAATAAATAAAATCTTTTTTAAAAACTGGAATTAGCCAGCCTAGAGAGAGGCATGGTGAAACTATAACATATATTAATTATTTAATCACTTATATCACTATATTATTAATAATTATTATATAATTAGTGGTGTTTTAGGGGGAAAAGACTCTCCCTTGGGAGACTATAGCTTAGATTGAGTTCTAGTTTCTGCTCTAACTCTCCTCGTAGTTCCTGAACTAGTAGTGCTTTAGGAGATAGGACATTGCCATTGTCATAGGAAAAAAAATTAGATCAGTGCAAGTGATTTTTGTGGCCCTCTTTTTGGGCAATTGAAGTTATTCACTTTGTTTATACTTAAGGAGGGTGATGTGATATTATCTTTTACCCCTCTGAATTCTAGGGTCAGGTCTGCTACATAAGTCCTGTACCATCCTATATTTTGCTTGGCCTTTTGCCTGCCTTATCCCAAAGCCAATTCACTTCTTTTTCTACACTGAAATATTAATGTTGTTTGTGAATAATTTTTTGAGAAAGAAAACATAGGAGAAGGAATTATGAGAACTATTTTAGTTCAGTGGACAATCTGAAAACATCCTTAAGATATACTTTTAAGATATAATTGCATATATTGATGGAAGACAACATGAAATAATAAAAACACTACCCTGGGCTAAGTTGGGGGTGGGGACTCAATTCTGATTTTGCAAATTAATTTTGTAACCTTAGGTAGGTCACTTCCTAAAGTATAAAATGAAGGAGCTTATGTTAGATGCTTTTAATTTGCCCTTCTTTCTATCAGATTCGTTTCTGTAAAATCTCTTCCTAGGAAAAGTTTTGTTGACTATAGAATAACCACTGTATTTTGTCTGTAGGGCTGCAGAGTAGATGCTGAACTAATTTTAATATTTTGTGTGTGTGTGTGTGTTGCTTCTGCTCTTTTACTCATCAGTCATCAGAAAAATCAAGATATTTTTTGTTGGATTCATTTCAGGTGCCCTAATGCATGAGTTATCAAATGATGGTGCTCGTAGACAGTTTGAATTTTATCTGGAAGAAATGATCCTGCCTCTCATGGTAGCTAGTGCCCAGAGTGGGGAACGAGAATGCCACATAGTAGTGCTTACAGATGATGATGTGGTTGATTGGGATGAAGAGTATCCCCCACAGATGGGAGAAGAGTATTCACAAAGTAAGTACTGTGGCATGTTTTCTCTCTTAAATCATCACAGATTCTTTATCTAATACCGATCAAAGGACAGTTTTTATAAAGAAAGTACATTGAACTCTTACCTACGCCAGGAGTCAGTAAACTACGAGCTGTGGATCAAAATCCAGCCTATTGCCTGTTTTTACAAATAAACTTTTATGTATTGTCTATGGCTGCTTTTGCGCTACAATGGCAGAGTTGAGTAGTTGCAACAGAGACCGCATGGCTCGCAAAGCCCAAAAAGTATTTACTCTGGCCCTTTACAGAAAAAATATGCCCACCCCTGTCATGCACAGAAATGGTTTGCTCTTTGTTGAGTATCTGGATCTTGATAGATTTTTTTTCTTTGCATTTAGAAAGAAGCCTTCTAGGGAAGTAGATCCTGGAGTAAATAGATTGTTAAAAAATCAGCTTTTTTTTTTTTTTTTTAAGATGAATTATTATTTGTATGTAAAATGAGAAGCTTCAACGCATTGATTTCTAGGGTGACTTGATGTTCTAAGATGTTCCTTTTTAGTATCATATGTGTTCCTGGAGGATATAATGACCCTTCAGAACGTTTTATGGAACTATGTATTTCTGACCAAAACAGCTTATCTTGAACAACGATGACTTTCCTTACTACACTTTCAAACTTCTTCTAATTGGAGCCTTTTGATTTTTTGAGTTTTGTCAGAAAATTTATATTTTTCTTGATGAACCCTGTATAGTATTTTTGAGCTGTTTTATAGATTTGAGAAGATAGAGTTAAAAGAATGATTTGAGTAACTAGGCAAAATAGTCTAGCATCTTGTTCTGTATGCCAGCCTGTGTTGACTTGGTGAAGATGAGGGCTTAAGTAAAAAGTAACAGGAATATAGAAAGTTACCAGAATGCTTTAATCTCTGATTTTTTCATTTTACTTATCCCTATCTAAAATCAAAACAAAGCAGACTCCAAGGGGTATTCCTTTTGACTTCTAAAGATTTTGAAAAGATTATTTATTTTAACCTAAGTTATGATAGCACTTTTTAGAATTTACATTGAGATGTTTCCTTTGCATGATACACTTAATGAGTGTTGTGATTCTTCTCTGGACAGTTGTAATAACAGACATTTTTGTTGTATTTCCTCATTCCTATCTTCTTTGCTGACAGTAGTTTTCTGTAATAATATGAGGAATAAAAAGTTGAACAAAACACAGGAAAAATGAAAGGCTAACAAAAATTAAAATAAATATACTACATTATTTTCTGTTAAGAAAAATGAATGAATAAACCAAAATAAATTATATTTTAGTTTTCAAAAAGTTTGACCTCCAGGAGAGTAGAGCCTGCTGTAGAACACAGAAATGACATTATAGCGATAGAGGAATTCTGGTAGACCCAGCTTTTCCTTTTCAGTTGTTCCACTTTCCGTGTCAGTCTTCTTTGTTTTCTTGTTTTTCATCTTAAGCTGTGAAGCTTAAAAATGACTGAAAACATTTTTACATAATTTGTCTAAATATATTTCATTTTGTGCCAAGATGTTTCAACCTAAAGAAGATTCATTTGAGGAGACACAGCCTCTACAGTCTGATCTTCCTACCTGTGGCTTTATGACACCATCCATTCTGAGATGTCAGCAAATCTATCTTAAAAATATCAGTAATCTTAAGGATGTAAATCACAAATTTATCCCATGAGTAGCATCTGTATACGTATTTTCCTTTTATTGGCTCTTAAACCAGCATGTTTGGTTTGTGAGTGTGTTTTTCTTTTTTTGAAAAAACCTTTGCAGTTCACCTTTTAAGGGAGATAACTCCACCCGAAAGAGAGAAGGCGAGGAAGGTCCATCAGTCTAACTCCCTGAAGTTCCCAGCACATTTGGAAGACTCAACATGTTGTCAGTGGAATGTCTGTCCTTTGCAAAGCCAGTTTGCTCTAAACAGACTAACCTGGGCAGAACATGCTCGAATCTGCCATTTTTAACATCAGTATTAAATGGGGCTGTTCGCCTGAATTGAAAACAGTTTGTGGGGAGGGTCTTTGCCTTTTGGGGGAATTATTAATAGTTGCTCAATCCATGAAATATAAGATGTATCCATTTTGTACTCTGTGACAAGGCAGTTTTTTCTCTTCCAGACGAGGCCTTGTAGGCATCATAGCAAAGTCCTTTACTTTGCCTGCTCGATAACGATGTGATATTACCATCTTTTGGTTCCCTTATTTGAAGAAAGTGGGGCAGATTCTATTGCAATAAGTTTGTATATGATATATCTTTCAGAAGGAGATTCTTCCTATGGATTGGGTTACCTGATTGGTTATTAAAGCTTTTTTTTTTTTCAACTTAAGTAGACATTTGCTTATATATTAACTGTACTGAATTATCCTGTCATGTTGGCTAGTCATCCTTTTCGCATCACTGCATCCATTATTTGGGCTTTTAGAGTTGTCAGGCCCCTTTGATGATCAAGATAATTTTAAGTTCATCTCTAAGTACTTTGATTTTAATAAGAAAGTATTTTTGTCTTTTTGTTTCCAGTTATTTATAGCACAAAATTATATAGATTTTTCAAGTATATTGAAAACAGAGATGTGGCCAAATCAGTTTTGAAGGAGAGGGGTCTTAAGAAGATTAGATTGGGAATAGAAGGTAAGACATTTTCATTATTTTCTATTTTCTTTAAAAAAAAGAAAAAAACAAGGTTAAAAATTGAATCCCATTTAGAATATAGCTTGAGAAATACATACTTTGAGAAAAACTCAAATGATGATTGAATGAATGCTCATGCAGTACACCAAAAATAACAAAAATGAGCTTCCTTTATCTGAAAAGATAGAAAGCCATTAAAAATTATTATTTATTCCATAAGATTCCCCTAATAGTAAGAAAAAGTGAGTTTGTCTTGTCTGCCATATTTCATCATCCCAATGCATTCTTGCCTGGTACATGTGTATACCTTTCCAAAAGATGGGCAAAGCCTTGTGCCCGTCAGAGATCATTGGTGTTCCTCAAAGCTCAACAGAACTTAAAACTACTATCTGAAAATGCATGTAAAAACATGTTAGTAGCTTCCTGGTTCTTAAGATATGATAATAGTTAACTTATTTTTACATTAAATACAGATTTCAAACTTATTTCATCTTGTTAAATGCAAACATTTTTAGATTTTTTTTTTTTACTTTATGATTTAAATGGATTTTTCCAGATGCCATGTCAGATACTTCTTTTAAAGTGCCCTTTTAAAAAAAAAAAATAAATAAAGTGCCCTTTTACTAAGAACAAAATATCTCCCTTGGCATAATGTGGCATAGTGTAAAGATTAAAGGTTCTGGAGCCACGTTACTTGTGTTCAAATCCTATGACTTAATAGTTGTATGACCTTGGCCAGGGCACTTAACTTCTCTGTGCCTCAGTTTCCTCATCTAAAATGGGAGCACTAAAGTACTTTATAGGGTTGTTATGATGACAGAATGAAAAACTTAAAACAGAGCCTGGCACATAGTAATTTCTCAGTATGTGTTTGTGATGCTGATCATGAAGATCATGGTGTTGATCAATGACCAGTTGAGCTGTTGGAGATCGCAGTAATGGACTGCTGAGACATATGGGAAAGAATGACCAGAAATAGGATTTTGGAGGAAGGGGAGGAGACTTTGGGCTTAAGAACATAGTGGAATTGCTGACACTTTGGCTTCACCATTGTCTTCTGTCATTTTGTAAGTAGTGGGATTTAGCTGTTTGATTTCAGAGCTAGAGAGAAGACACCTGGAAGCTACTATAGATTGGGAGGATGAGGAAGGCTTCTCTCAGGTAGAGATATTTGAGCTGAAGCCTGGTGACAAGTAGGTTGGAGCCTGCTTGTTTAAAAAAAAAAAAAAAAAAAAAAAAAGCCTTATATACTATGTGAAGGACTGTGGACTTTCCCTTGAAGCAAGAGGAAATTTTTTGGTAGTTGGTAGTTTTTAAGCAAGGATGTAATAGGATTATACTTGTATCAGAGTGAGGATTCTCTGTGGAAGACAAATTGGACTATGATGAGATGGGAATTTTAAAGACTAATGGTCCAAGAGAAATCAAGGACAAGGGAATAGAGCTGGAGACCTTTCTGAACTCAAGTGTTGCCCTGGTAATTGACTGGAAGTATGAAACAAAAAAGACATTCTACAAAGGGTCTTTAGAAGATTTTTAGCTCTGCTTGCCCGAGCCCCCTCACCTGAGCCATATTACATATGTAGCTAAATATACTAGCCACCAGTGATGCCAACGTACTTCCTTTATGCAGTAATTGAGTCCCTGATGTGTGAGGTCTTTCTAGTTTTTTTCTGATTCTCCTATAGTCTGTGGCCCATGAGCCAAATCTAGCCCGTTGCCTCTTATCCCCTCCATTGCCCAGAGTTTTATTGAAACATAGACATGCTCATTCATTTACATTTTTCTGTGGCTGATTTTACTTTATAGTGGCATAGTTGAGTAGTTGCAAGAGAAGCTGAAATAAACTTGAAATATTTACTATCTGGCCCTTTAAAGAAAATGTTTGCCAATCCCTGGTCTAAACTGGCAATTCTTGCAAGTAGGAAGGAGGGAAGGGACTTATAATAATAGTTTTAAGGAGTTATGTCTGGAGAAATTGCCTTACTGGTAAATGACTGAAACTTTTCCCATATTAGCATTGTCTTCACTAATTGTTACTTTTCAGTAATTATCCAAGAAGAGGAAGGTATAATTAATCAGGGGAAGCTCCTTTGAATTGCCACTCTGGATGAACTGCTTGGTTGTTGGGAGTAGTGTTAAAATGATACGGGGCTTAAAATATTGGCTTTGTTGATCTAGGTGCAAAAGTATACCTAGAACTAGTGAAGCTGGAGAACTCTATAGCTCTTTATATGTTAACAAAAAAAAAAAAAAAAAAAAAAAGGAAAAAACCCCCAAAGCAATATAAAAATGAGATTTAGGTTTAAGGAAATTAGAAGGCTAATGTGGCAACAAATTACAGCCCTTGAGGCGAGATGATCCTGTGAAGGGGAGGGTTCAGGGATGTTAAGGGTATACAGGTAGAGTCCAATGCACGAGACTATGAACCATTCTGTTCAGGACTTATCCCCCTTCCATGCTTTTACTTGAATATTTTACTGGGTTGGTATGTTGAGCGGCTGAGAGGATGGTGGAAGCTTGTGTGAATTGCCTCAGTAGGATTCCGGTTTCTGGCTGTTGAACTGATGACGAAGGAGATGGATTATTGATTTCCTTTCTTTGTCTTAATTTCTGTTTGTTCAGGAACTACAGTAGAAAAGCCTTCTTTAGGCTAACTTGGGTGGGAAGTTTGGGTGAGAAGTGTGTGCATACTTGTGTATGTGTGCACCTCAGTTTTTAAAACTTTTCTGTCCTCCAGGTTATCCTACCTACAAAGAAAAAGTAAAGAAAAGGCCTGGAGGCCGCCCAGAAGTGATTTACAACTATGTCCAAAGACCCTTTATTCGAATGTCTTGGGAGAAGGAAGAAGGAAAGAGTCGGCATGTAGACTTTCAATGTGTGAAGAGTAAATCTATCACCAATCTTGCAGCAGCTGCCGCAGACATTCCCCAGGACCAGCTGGTGGTCCTGCACCCAACTCCGCAGGTGGATGAGCTGGATATCCTCCCCATCCATCCCCCTTCTGGCAACAACGACCTCGATCCTGATGCACAGAATCCGATGCTGTGATGCTGATGTTCCTTGAAACCATAGCATGCTACTCGTCACGGTGACGCTGCACTCTCCTCATTCTGCACTGCAAGGCCGCTCTCTTCATCGTGAGATGCACATGACCATGTTTAGGATATTGCAGTGTAGGCTTTTTTAAAGACCAAAGGTAGCTGAATGGTTTTTAAAATGAGTACAACTCTAGCATCCTGAGGTTCCAGTTATATAAATGTATTTGTTTACCAGTAGGTTTGTGAAATTGGTTCTTTGTATGGGGGACAGTCCTTTTTCACACATCTAGATATTTTCAGAAGTGGTAAAGATTGGCAGCTGGGGTATTTTCAGCTTATATTGATATTCATCACACCCCAGGTAAAATGTAGAATATTATATAGGTGCACTTTATAAATGGTGGTTAAATGGAACTGTTCAAGCCATTTTTATAGTTGTGATGCACAATATAACTGAAATAAGTGCTTCTATCAAAGTATTCCTTCAGTAAAATGTGTATAGTTTGCTGCCCATGATGGGCAAAAAAGGAGTATTTATCATTGGGCTTGATTGATTAGGAGGAGATCTAATGCCCATATCTTATTTCTCTCCAGTGCTGTTTTCGCCCTTTTAGAGTGAGTCACATGCAGGATGTGTGAACATCAGAGGTGGTTTATTATCCAGTCTGCCTTACCCTTAATCTGTTCAGATATTTATTTACTAATTTT
Organism: Vulpes vulpes; assembly: GCF_048418805.1. NCBI lineage: Eukaryota > Metazoa > Chordata > Mammalia > Carnivora > Canidae > Vulpes > Vulpes vulpes. Next base: position 13,416,757 of record NC_132790.1, read on the forward strand.
TTTTCTCAAGAGTTATGGGATAGGAAAATGAAGTGTTTGCTCTTCATTTACTAAATGATTGTAAACTCAAGTTTTTCATCAATAAAATTCCATTGTTTTAATGTTTCTGATCAGCTTTATAACCACCTTGACCAGATCCTTAGTCTCATAATTAATGGATTTCCTGTCTTATTGGTATCAGTGAAACTAGAAACCACCTGGTAGCTCACAGAACTCCCGATTTAGTTTACGTGTAATGAAGCACTTAGATGCCTTACTAAATCCACAGCAAAGGTTGACTGAAAAAACATTTTCTAGTCAAACCTAAGAAGAGTGAAATGCCATTACTATGGTTATAGGGTAACCTTAAATTTCAGAGTCAATTTCTTATACTGGTTCAGTGCTTTGTCCATTATACTATGCTGTTCTTAGCAAACTATTTGTGCTGCAGATGCTTTAAAAAAAAAACAAAAACCCTGTGGTCCAACTCAAGCAGGAAGTAGAAATACTTAGGTGCTTTGGGTCAGGGCTCACTTAATGTGTGAAGCCATACAACTATGAGCAGAGTGGGAGCTGTAGGCAAGAAGCCCATTTGTTACAATTAATCTTATAATGTCATAGGATTTGAAATGTGTTTAAGCAGTAATATCAGCATACTCACATAAAATTGCAATAATTTGGAGATTAACTATTCTAACAGTACAGCTGAGCTATTAATAGGGAAATTATGTGAGTCCTGGAACTGTTACTGAAGGCCAGAAAGGCACTGTAAATGTCCTTGGCATGGCTTGTCCTTAAACAGCCACTGTAGAAAATTGATCCAGCCCTGTAGCACACAGGAATTTTTTTTCTATTTGAAATGTGAACAGTATTTATAGAACAAGGGAAACATTTATTAAAAATATTTAACTGTCTAATACATTATACTTTAACCCATATTTATAGTAAAGGATTCTTACAAGGAAGAATAAACGGCTTTATGATACAATTAGTATAAGAAATATCGACATGGGGGACTTCTTTGTAGTGTAAAAACACCATACATCTGAAATGACCATTTGCATATAAAAGCTACCAATGATGCTTCTGTGCACGATGATTAAAAAATTCAACACAAACAGAATCCAAAATATACAATTAATGCAAGCTATCCACAGCTAGCCCAATAATCAATGATGAGGAAACACTGGAGCAGGCTTAGTTCCACTTTGTCTGAAGTTACACATAGTAAGATTGACTTGTATCAATGGCTCTGAGATGGCTTTTATGAAGACAGTACATAAAAGCTGTTCTCTCCTTATCCAGTAAGCTTCACAGACTGTAAAACTCCACCAGTAATGCACTTTGATACTGTAGCTGTTGCCAAAGCAACACGTAGCGTTTACAGCGGCCATGGCAAGTCGCTAAAGTCAACAGGACCACCCAGCCCAGCATCTGCTTCCAAGAGACTCATAATGACAGCCATTGCTGCTTCATCATTACTGGGACTACTTGAGCCTTGGTCGTTTTCTATCATGTCTATGCCTATGTGAGGGTTCTCACCTGTGGGAGGAGAAAAAGACTGGTCAGTCCTAATACCAAAGCATGTTTAACTTTCATAAGCAGTTCCTAAGCACACTTTTAATAAGAATGTTGTACTTAACAGTACAGTGGGAATGACGGGAGAGACTGCTTTGGGGCTGCATTGCCGTAATATATTTCCTTTAGTGTGTTTCAGAGAAAAGAACCAACTTTTTAGAAACAAGTGCTTAAAATGCAATAAAGATTGAAAGTATTTGAGTTGACCTCATCTTAATATTCTGACATAACCAGTTCTAGGGAGGGAGACACAGAAGGAAAGACAAATGGGAATGTAGGGATGAAGAGAAAACAAACCATCCAGAATGACAGAGAAGATGGGTGACATGGGAGAAGCAAACTCTTTACCACTTTTAATACCCGCTGAAACACTTATTGATCATCCTTCCAGGCTTTATTTCTGAACCTTCCTTCATCAGCCCTCCCACTGAAGAGCTGATGGCCCACATGGAGGGAAAAGCCTGAGTCTAAGCTGCTCCTTTGAGTTCCAGGGACAAACCTGGAGCCCCTCACCAGAACTTGGCCATTAAACTCAACTTTGAACTAGAGTTAAAAACTAAAGGTTGGGATCCCTGGGTGGCGCAGCGGTTTGGCGCCTGCCTTTGGCCCAGGGCGCGATCCTGGAGACCCGGGATCGAATCCCACGTCGGGCTTCGGTGCATGGAGCCTGCTTCTCCCTCTGCCTGTGTCTCTGCCTCTCTCTCTCTCTCTGTGACTATCATAAATAAATAAAAATTTTTAAAAAAAGCTGCATTATGCAGCTGCTTTAAAAAAAAAAAACTAAAGGTTAAAAATTTGCTTATCATTTATCTAGAACTAGCTTATTTTATTCATTCAGTTCTTAAAACTGACTTTACGCCAGATATCATGCAAGCTCACTGCAGTGGAAAGGAGTAGTAATGCTACTTACCAAGAATAGAGGAACTATCAGAAGAGTACGGATAACCTGGATTTTCCTGAGCCTGCCCTGGTAGTAGGCCACTGGAAGGAATGTCTGGAGTCCCTCCATTTAAAATCTACAAACAAAAGAGAAGTTTTCATATCATCAACAGTTTCAATCAGTACTGTGCTCAAGATCGTCAAGAAAATGAAGCATGTTGAAAAGAGAAAGGGGGGGGGGGGGATGTGCTCAGTTTCCCATTGGAGGATTTCAAACAAACTGTTAGGAATGGTCACAGTGAAAAAAGAAACCTCTCCCCAAATTATTTTCTCTATGACTCAGCCCAAACAGACACTTTAAAGGCCGAATGAAATCCCTAGAGCATTTGATTACCTTGGATCACATTGTTCACAAGACTAAGGCCAAGATTAAGGACTCAGTTAACCTCGGTGAGCTGATTAGATTTCAGAAGAGGCAGTGATTTCAAGTCTTGCCAGTAGGTGGCATTACAAATTTATTTCCGCAGTCTAGCTTTTTGGTAGGGAAACCTTGACATTGAGAATTGGGAACTCCAAAGAACTTTTGTTCACATACACTGTATCAGTATTTTTTATATTTGAAAACTAATAAATTTCTAAAATCTAATAAACCGACTACATGTTAACATGAATAGCATTTTAATGAAAAATAGCTTTTCTAAAAGAGCAAAAAAGTATCATTGTTTTACTTTTTTTCCCCCAAATCCAGTGTCTGCCTTAATAGGATTTAACTGGATTCTCATTTTCTTCAGTCTGTTTAGATGTTTGAAATATATGAGAGAAGTCACATATGTAGTTGGGAAAGGTTCATCTTAATAGCCTTTTCAAATAACTTTGGTATTCTTTGATATTACATCAAAACTCAACAAGTGGAAATTTCTTAAAGATTAAAGTGCAATGTGGCATCAAACCATATCAATGAAATTCCTGCACTCTACTATATAAAAATCCATTGGTATACCTTTGCATGATTTTGAAGTATCTTGCATTGGTCATTTGGAAAATATTGGCTGAGTGAAGCAGATCTAACTGTTGACACATTTCAGAACATCTCCATTGTTGATATCACCTCTATCATCAGAAACACCCTTAAAGTTTTGGGAAGCTGAGGAGTTCAAAGTAGCAAATCCAAGTTTTCCAAAAATTCTAATTTTTGCTTGAAAGCTATAATTTTCTCATGGGCAACAAATACTGTCAAGCTGTCTTCCTTGAACTCACCAGTTCATTCATTTTCAAGAAAATATACAGTAAATACCCAAGTCCGAATAACCACAGTTTGCAATAATAAAAATGGTGTCCTTTGACAAAAGCAGTTCATTTAGCTCCTAACAGCCTGGCAAGTGCTTTTCCTTGAGACAACCATTGAACTTCAGTATGCAGTGTAAGCGCTTTACTCATACTTCCATTTTTTAACAGAGTTAAGATTTACTCAAGGATTTTATAAAATGTTTTTATTGCTTATTAAGGACATTATTAAGTGAAACTGGCTTGAAAATTTGTGGTTTTTTAAAATTTTTTTTATTGTGAGCGTATGGTGTTGAAGAATACAGTAACTACTAGTACAGTTCGGTGCCACTGCCGTGATTTTTGCAAAAGCACCAGCAGTTTTACCCAACACTGCTTTTGCACTAGCAGTTCATGTATCAACACAGTGAAAAAAAAAAGTTTTAGATTATGAAAATAATTTTGACCTTGCAGACCCCTGAAAGGATCTTCCCCTGTCAACATCAGGGAACTGCTGCTTTAGCTGAACCTGCCGTAGTACCCCTGGATGTCCAGACTCTCCCAGGACCTAGGTTCACTTAGAACCTCGCTTTTTTAGCTTGACTCCGAATGAAATAACTGTCAAGCTAAATGGCTCATTTTTGGACCTGCCCAATTTGAAAGTGACTGGGAAGGGCTGGAAGCATGGGGCCACCTTTACTCTCATGGCTGCTATCATTTCTAACTCCCATCTTGTTTAAGCTACTTCTACAAGTCCTGTTGCTGAGGACTCAGGATATATTCAGAATTTCTTCTCTCAGACCCATTTTTATAAGCCCAAAGAAAAAAATTTCTCATAAATGCCTCAAAAATACTTGGGACTTTGTGTGTGGAGTACATTAGAGCTCTGAAATTGCTGGTGTGGAAAGAATCAAAAGTCAAGAGACCCAACCTTAAGTTTGGGACTGTACTTTTAAATGATTAGCCCAGCATTTACTATTTGGGAGCTTAGATTTTGTCACAAAGTTGTGAGGCTAAGATTAGAAAATGTATAGAGAAGTTCTCGGAGTAATATTTAAGCATTCTACTTTCAAAACAGAGTAGTTTTGGGATTCTTGGTAATACAAGGAAGTCAAGTGCCTAAAAGTAGAGCTGAGAAGTAGAGAAGGGGGAGACCACCACAGGGAGATGGTGGGTCCAGTATGGAAGAAGGACCTAGGGATGAAACAGGAGAACAGACCTAAGAGCAAAACCTGCAAGCAGGGACTGGGGATGTACCAAGCCTAGGCTTTATCTCTTAGTGCTATCTTCTGAGTCCTTACCAAAGACCAGGCACTTTCACATATATTACCTCATAACAGGCCTTTATGTGCAAAGATGCTGAGTGTCCTAACCTTTAGTAGCCCTTTTATAAAACAACAACTAGGGCTAAATAATTCCACAGGGTCACACAGCTAGCACATGGCAAAGCCAGGCTTCAAGCCCAGGTCTTTCATTGACCACTCTTACACATTAATTTATTGACTTTCTAACTTTTGGTGGGGGAGGGGAGGTGGAATCAAAACTTATTTTCAAATAGAAATTTTTACAGAAAATTCGTATGTAAAAATAGAGCTGCCCTAGTAGAAGCTGACCTTACCCTCTCTACTCACCAGCCATCCTTGCCCCATCCTACCTGGCAGCACCGCAACTCCTGGTAACCTGAGCCTCAGAGAAATGCAGTTTTGAAAACCCATGTCCTGCTTTTGGTATAATTTGTGTTCTAGGAGTCCTGTCTATATAAATTGCTAATATTTCTTTTCTCTCTCTATGGTTTGGGAGCTAAGGGAAAGAAGACTATGTCCAAAGATGCTGGCCCTTGGGTCATCCTAACCTAAATTAACATCAGGCATTACAAAAACAAAACAAAACAAAACAAAAAACATCAGGCACTACAGATTTAGGATTTACAACTAATATGGCCCTACACTTGTAAATTCTCTGGCAAAGATGAAAACACATGAGTGGCCTCTAAGCCTACTGACGGCATAATCTTCTAGCCAACTCTTCATGAGGGCTGGTGACCGACACAGTACCTGTACCCAGTGCTGACACATCCCGGGAAACCCAGGCAGCAGAGCCCATGCCTTCTGCAGCTGTGAAGGCGTGGCTTGCCCTCCAAAGCACCCGCGTGCTCCTGCTAGTATCATGGCTTCCAATGCCTGCACTAGAGACTAATATTTTCTCACTTGAAAATTCTTGGCAGAAAAAGAGTTTTTTATGTGACGTACTCACTAATCCTTCCTTCGTGGGAGCTCTTGAATTGTTCCCTCCATTCCTTAGAACATCCTTTCTACCTTCCTCCATTCACATGGAATGAATCGTCTAAGGACGTCGGCAGCTCCACCAGTAAGCTTTATACCCAAACTCACACAGATGCATTAACTTAAAAGGAAGAGGGTCCAACTTGTTTCAGCAACCACAGTGGTAATTATATACTCCCGACCCCAGCATTTCAGAACTTGGGCAAGAGGCTCTCTGGATTAAGAAGGGCCTTAGTCTAAGAGTCCTCAGCCTTACCTTCTTGCCTCCTGGAGAAGAGGCATCAGGGGGAGGTGTACTTGTGATATTTAATGGGCTGGAGCCACAACTGGAAGGTGATGACCCTCTTATTCTGTCAGAGAAAAGAGGAGTTAGTTAGATTTCTTTCCTTCAGTGGTGTGTGAGGGGTAGGGTAAGAACTAGAATGGGGATTGGCCAGCTTTGTCTGTGAAGGGCCAAACAGGAACTACCTAGGCTCTGTAGGCTGTACAGTCTTGGTCACAACTACTCGGTTCTGCCATTGTAGCTTGAAAGCAGCCATAGACCATATGGAAACTGATGGGAGTAGCTCTGTTCCAGTGAAATTACATTTACAAATACAGGCAAGAAGCTGTATTTATTCTACAGGCACCGGATCTAGAGTGCAGACCCCGGAGTCCAGCATCTCACTGACAAAGCCCTTGGTTTAGGGTTTGGATTTCAGATTTTGAGTTTCAAGTAAGTGGGCAGTTTCATTTCTTGTAGAATCCAGATCTCAGAGTTGGACGGGACTTTAGAAATTCAACATCTATCTTTAATACCATGAACTAGAAGGCACAGCAAGTGATTTTTCCTTTTCCCTACAAATACTTTTTAGCTAGTGAATACTCTTAGGAAGTAGAAGGTGCCAGGGTGGCTAACCCACACCTGGAAAGTAGCCTCGCAGTAGTAGAAACAGTAAGTAGTAATAGCAGCAGTAGTAGTAGTAGTAGAGCAGCTGTCCCTACTGCCTTTTAAAGGTGATGAAAAATGGGTCTAGGCCCTCTCAGTTGGCACGTTTCTCACTATAGTAGATTAGCAGAGAAAGTCTTAGAACTGTAAACCCCCACACATGCTCATCAGGCTGAAGGAGCTCAGGAAAGAAGCCATGGCCTGGCAGTGAAGCTGGAGTATGGTGGCAGCTGTGTCACCACCAGGCCCTTAGCTTCTACAGAGATGAATGCAACTTCCTGGGTTACCCAGGCACCCTGCTCTCAACGGCTCAGCAGTCCTCCGGCCATTGGCCTGTGTTGCCTAGTTCCGTAGACTTGGGAGTGAATAAGCTTTCTCTGTCCCAGAGCAGAAGCTCCTCACCGGCAGACTACAGCTATACGCCACGTACTCTTAGCACACAGATGGGTACGAACCGCTTACTGAAAAATTGCTGAATGTCTCCCATCTTCCCCTGCTTAGGTCTATGAAGCCACTATTTCCCCGGGTTCCCCATTTTGGGATTGCCTTTTCATTGTTATTTCATCTTTGATTTCTTGTCCTTAAATTACTGATTTTTCTTTGAGACGGTATCATCACTGAGGAATGGGCCTCATTCCTGGGTTATTAAGCATGTTCACCTTCATCTCTTCTATTCCAGTCCAGCTTCCATAATGCTTGTTAGCACATTCTGGACATCTGCTCAGCATCCTACAATGAATGGGGTCTTAATTTTTTTTTCCAGTCTAAACTTCTCAGCATTATTTATTAGGATTCTTAGCAATCTCCCATCCTTGCTTCAGCTCATGCACTCTTCCTTTTTACTATTATCATAAAGCAACAATACACTTCTCAAAAGATTTTAAGATCCTTGAGGTCCAGGACTGCTTTACACTGTTCTTGGATGGTTTCAGGCAAAGCACAGAATATGTAGGTAGTGGCCAGTAAGAATCTGATTCTCACTGCACGCTGCCCCAACATCTTCCTGAAGTAGACCCAAGGGATCATATCCATTATTCCCAAGCGCTGGAGCAGAGCTGTCCTGCCCCCCGGGATAAGAGCCATCTAGAAAACCAGCTTTCAGCTCTCCTGAGAGAACCAATTCTGAGAGAATTAATCCAGTGGCAGCAGGGAATAGTTTATCCCTTTTCCTATTATGTTCCATTAAGTGTGCATTCCGCTAAGGACCTGGTTACTACCCTCTCCATTCCCCAAATTCAGTTGAATGTATAACTGCTTCCCTCTTAATCACTACTCTTGAAGACTCAGATGTAATTAATCTCTGAGCACTCACCGTATGTCAGTTTCTACCCTAGGAACATTCCTGAGACCTCTCATACTCCTAAAGCAATTCTTGGGAGATAGTTATTACCTGCCTTTTATGGCTTAATTCAACAGAGACCAGGAAGTTAAGTGAATCTCTTAAGCACAGCCAAGTAGGAGCCCGGAACTCAAACTCCAGTAAACTACTTAAATATGGAAAAGAAGCCCTCTCAAGAGAGATTCTGCGTGGGCTCTTATCGAAGCCAGGCAGCTTTGACTAGAAGCAGCTAATGTCGCGTTGAGGCCCAGATCACGGACTGTCGCCACTCCTGCAGTCCTGTAATGTTACAGTGTTCATCCATCCTCATGAGCCCTTGAGTCATAATAAAGTAATGAGAAAATTGAGTCCCCAAAGAATTCCCTTTAACTCTGGCCTGTTTGGGTTTCACTCTTGAAGGCCAGATTTCTCAATCTCGGCACCATTGACATTTGGAACTGGAAAATTTTTTGTTTCGGGTGGCAGGGAGGCTGTCCTGTGTCCTACAGGATGTTTAGCAAGCAGCATCCCTGGTCTCTATCCACTGGATATTTAGCAGCAACGTCCTACCCAGTTATGACAACCAAAAATATCTCCAGGTATTACAAAACATCTCTTGGGGGGCAAAATGCCCTGGGTTGAGAACCACTGGTTTAAGGGAGCAACTAGAAGGTGTTACTTGCCTGTGGATCTCCATGATTTCTTCAGCAATCATTCGACCTATTTTGCCTGCCCCAGCCCTGGTTCCCCCTGGAATCCCTGGAACAGTGGGGTGGGTCCTCTTTGGGCCACCTACAACAAAGGAATCTGAGAGTGGGAAAGGGGAACCAAGGAAGAAATGCTATTATGAGTTAAAACCAGTTCATCTTGTGATCCACTTGAAGTTTAACCTTAGGGTTATGCCCTAAGGGACAGCAGAGCTGCAGCTTGTCAGGAAAAGCCATTCCAGCAGAAGGCTCAAGTTTGCGTCCAGGATCAGAGGCCAAAGCAAGGGCTCTGGTTCCCCTCACGCGCTCAACATCCGTTTACCGACTACCGCTGTACAGCGAGCCAGGGTCCCAGAGGTAAGTCGGCAGCTCTGCCCTCAAGGAGCTCACAGTCTAACAGGGAGACAAGATGAACAATGGCTGGAACAAAGTGTGGTAGTTTGACAGGTAAGTACAAGGCACCCAACTCCTCCAGGCCCAGGTACAGCTTCCTGGGCAAGTTTAACACTGAGCTGAGTCTTGAGAGAGGAGTAGAAATTAGCTGGGCAGAGAGGTAGGGAGGGCAAGGCGTTCCACGCACAGCAACCGATATGCGCAAGAGCACTGAGGGAGGACACAACTTGGGAGACTACTCCAAGAACTTCATCATGAACGATGACGAAAGAGTGACAGATGAAACTGGAGGAGGTACCTGGATGAAAGGTCCTGGATGCCATACTAATGGATTTAGACAGGATCCAGAGATAAGGCGTGCCAAACACTTCGCACAGAAAAGGCACTTAGGTTGGGTTACTGGGAAGTCCACTGCGTGGAGCGGGAACTACAGCGGAGGAGACGGGTTGGTGGGGGAGTAAGACTACGATTAAAAAATTCTCTGCAACAATCTGGGCGACAGATGGGAGGGAGATGGAGAAGTCTAAGAGGGGCAGAAGGGACAGGATCTCGTGCTCAGAACGCGCAAGAAGGAAGAGTCAAGGTTTCTGGCTTAACCAACCAGATGAAGGAGTGCAGAGAATCGGTTTGGAGAGGCTAAATTTCAGGTGCTTTTGAGACTCCAGGTGGCTCTGTCCAGGAGGCAGTTGGAGAGACAGACCTATGGCTCCAGAGACAGAGAGATCAGATGTAAGAGTCGGTGGTGGAGAGGAGGGGACTGAAGGAAGCCATGCAAGCGGAGGTGGTGCCGTGGAGGGGTATGTCAGGTGCAGAGGCCAGGGCCAAGCCCAGAAGGGAGCCCCGCTGACAGAGACCCTCCTCCCCCCCAGGAGCCAGTGACAGTACCAGAAAGCACCACATCCCAGCACTGGGCAACACGGAGGAAAGCCCAAGAGGAGCAACGAGTTTCCTATTTCAAGGGCTTCCAAGGTCCTGGCAACCTTGGAACGAGCTCTCAGTATTCCAGGCTCCACAGAGGAAGTGAGAGGACAACGTCCTTAGGGCTCATCTCCTTGAAGCCTCCCTTCCATAAAATATGGGAGCTGGGGACACCAAATAGTTGGGGAGGGGTTACACTGGCCACGAGCAGCTTCTCACGGGCAAGCCCCGATGCCCCTACAGTACATAGTTACCTTCTCCAGAGGGCAGCATGCTGTCCATGCTGTGGGGGGACGCTGTGAGCTGCGGGAAGGTTGGGTCCCCGCCTTCCAGGACGTTGGCTCTGTGAACATCCCAGCAATAAGGAAACATGAGTCAGGCCTGCTCAGAACCGTGCACCTTTCACCTTGGCCAAGGTGTCCAGTGTCCACTCTGGACCTGGACAGGCCAGAAAATGAAGTGTCTGCCTGAGTGGCTCAGCAGGTCTCCTCGCTGTTCGAGAACACGGTGGACAGCATCCCGGCCTTTGGCCTCACTGCCTGCCTGGGCCTTCCTGGTTTGTAGGGGAGAGTCCGGCAGAGAAGGTGACTGCAGCCGCCCACTGCCATCGCTACGGGGCCTCCTCTCCTGCCAGTGTGCAGGGACCTAGCCCCAGCCCCTCACTCCGCTCTGGCCACAGGTGGGGGTCTGGACACCATGGGGAAGGAGATGCGGGGAGCAGTCCTCGCCCAAGAGGGGCCCCTTCCCTGCTCGCCTGGCAGGTGGCGGCCTCTGAGGCGGGCTTCGGGCTGCCAGTGCTCGGGCGGCCAGCCTGGCGGGCACGGGGGCCCTGAGCCAAGGCCAGTATGAGGCGGAACCCGGGCGAGCCTCTCCTGGGCTGTCGGCCCCTGCACAGCAGCACCCAGGCGCCCAGCGTGCAGGGCCTTCGGGCGTCAAAAGCTAACTGCCGTATCGGGAAGGAACTGTTGCTGCTCCCGGGGCAATTCCACGAGCCAGGGGCCTGCACGGCACGCGCATCGAAGCGTGTTCTTGGTTACCGACCGCTTTGGCCTCTGCCCATCCTGAGGCCTCACAGGGTATCGGCAGGGTAGCCTTAGAGGGTGCGCCACGGGCTGCCGCCTGCACCCGCCTTCCCAGGTAAGGAGCCCGGGCATTTGTCCTGGAGGCAAGAGAGCTTCCCGGGCGGGGAGACACTTACAAAACAACAGTGTTGGTTGAGACGATGTACTCTACTTCCTTGGTCCAAGGGTTCATGAAACTGAACCATCGACTCCGGAGCGTGATGAAAGAACCATCTTTGATTTTAAACTTATAGCAATTAGTCGTGATCTTTTCTCTCGTCTGTAAAACTGAAAATGCAAAGAAACCATGAATATTGCTTCCTCAGACCAACACAGTGAACTAAGCAAACCCTAAGTGTGCCTGGGCCCCGCTGCCGCCACCCTTCAAGGGGCTCGCGCTCTGCGACTGAGGCGCCCGGGGCCTGCCGCGCTGCTCACGCTGAGCCACGGGGGCGGGCACTCGGGGTGGGCTGCTTCTGAGGCTGTGACTCGCAGCCTTTCGATTCATCTGTGAATCTCTCGCTGTTGTTCAGCGTATGAACTGCAGGTGCCAGGGAATAACTGCAATTCAGACGCGTGGCCGGGACCCGCTGTGAAGGGAGCCACAAGCGTCCAAAGGGCCCGTGTTCCTTCCCCATCACAAAGCCAGAGGGCAGGGCAGCACTTTTAGGACATCTGAAGCCTGGGACGTCACTCACCTGGTCACATTTCATTATTTTATATGACGAACATGGAACAAGCGCCTTTCATGTGCCAGGCAGGCACTGGGGATGGAGGGGGGCGGTGCATGACCCCTGCCCTCAGGATAGGAATGAGGAGCGGCTACACAGAGGAAGGAGGGCTACAAGTGTGTCAGAGGGAGGGAGGGAAGGACTCAGCAGTGCCCCACAAGTGGCAGGGCCTGGTGGGGGTAAAGCTGAGGAGGGCCTTGAACACTGGTCAAAGGCCTGGAGTCTAAAGGCCAGAGGTTTAGGCAGGGATGTGACATTATCGAGCTCAATCTGTTGGGGCATAAATGGGACAAGTATGAAACATGGAAGGGGCTGGGGGCAGAAGGGAGCAGGGAGGCCTGCTAGATGTTGATCACAATTATGGTTTGGGCACAAGGGCCTGAGTCAGGGCTGTGGCAGCGGAGGTACAACAAGGGGCCTCTTTGGAAGCGCAGGTCTGAGGTGAACCAACGGGACACAGAGGGAAGGGGTCAGTACCGGTCCCTCCCAGGACGCTAGTCTGTGCCGGTGCCAAAAATCAAGGGAAAATACAGAAGGCACTGCAGGTTTTTATGGAAAAGAGAATCAGATTGTTTGAGCTAAATCTTTACAGCATTCCTGTAAATCCTCTGAACAAGAGAGACTTTCCAGAAACTGCACTGTCCTAAGTACAGAAAACTGCTAGGCAGGCCGAGGTGGGTTCTCCTTGAGGGGATAAACAGGGCCTGGGAACACCAGCCTTGTCTCCTCAGAGATGTTGGCTTCGAGACCTCTGGACTGGCTGACCGCCACGTCACCAGGGGCAGATTTCTCTGGAACGTTTATGCGGACTAGTTTTGAAGCAAGGGGACACCCTGACCTTAAGACCTTTCATACAGCCCAGCTTACCTTGCCTGTGACATTCTGCAAGATGTCCTATGTCGTCTTGGTGAAAGTATTCATAACATGATGTGCCTAGAAGTTCTTGTGGTAAATATGCCAAAATAGCTGTTGCCCTAGAATATTAAAAAAAAAAAAAAAAAGTTATTGAGATGGTTGACAGCCTCTGCTCAGTGGATGAACCCCGCCAGAGCTGATGAGAACAAGGTCCACCCTGGATAGCCTTCCAGAGGGCTTACTAGGTGGATATGGAGATATATATATATATGGTGCAACTGAACTAAACCAACACTATAAAAGCAGAGGGAAAAGAAAGGAAAGAAGCCTTTCAAAGGGGCTGTTTTCCAACAAAGGAGGCTTAAAAATGTAACCATATTAGCCAAAAATGTGATAGAAATCCAAACCCCAGGGCAAACCTTCTCTATCTCACTACTTTTTTTTTTTTTTTTTTAATCAGGATGATCAAACATCAGAAGCTCCAGTGGCAGGGGACACTAGAGCCCTGGAAAATGGTGGTGTCTTTTTCTAGTATGTAGTGATTATTTCTAATAGCCAGAAAAATAATCAGCTGGTGAATATTCTCAAGGAGACAGCAGAGAGCAGTGGCAAACTTGGGACATCTGAGTTCTTGGCTCAGGTCTAGTATTGCTCAGCTGTGAATGGGAGGGGGCCAGTCATTGGAGGGGCCCCCAGTTCCTCATCTATTAAGAGTGAGACTGGACTAGGTCAGTGTTGCCGATGGAGCTTTCTGTAGTGGCGATGTGCTAGGCCTGTGCCCTCAGCCTCACGTAGCTGAGCACCTGCAGTATGCCTAGGGAGCCGGACGCCTCTGAGCGTAGTTTCAATTAAAACTTGAATAGCCGGGCAGCCCGGGTGGCTCTGGGGTTTGGTGCCGCCTTCAGCCCAGGACCTGATCCTGGAGACCCAGGATTGAGTCCCATGTCGGGCTCCCTGCATGGAGCCTGCTTCTCCCTCTGCCTGTGTCTCTGCCTCTCTCTCTCTCTCTCTCTCTGTATCTCTCATGAGTAAATAAATAAAATCTTAAAAAAAAAAAAAAAACTTGAATAGCCGTGTGAGATTGCTATAGCCAACGTCCACTGTACCAGACAGCTCAGGGCTAGATCATCTTTTCCAAGCCCCACAGTCCAGAATTCTGATCCCAGCTGTGGTCCTGAACCTTCCACCCACCCTCAGACAGCATCCCAGGCCTATCATTTCTCCCCTGGCCTTGGACCTCAGACCGTGACGATGTCTCCTTAACTGTCACTACATGCCAAAGAGCATTAGAGAGAAAAGTCTCTGTTTATGATGACATTCGGATGGGTCTCATTTTTTAGCAGAGATCCCCATCGCTTCCTTCTCTCTTTACCCTCAGGGAAGCCAGCTGATGGCCCAGCCTTCTCTGCTTTACTCAGAGGTGAAAATCTTGTACCATTATTGTTCAAGGGTAGTTCGCAGACTCTTACCTCTGGTCTACAAAAACAAACTTCCCATCTATCGCGTGCCGAGACACATATTCCATGGATTTCACCCTGATGTCCCCGTTCACCGGCTGCGGGACCACGTGAGAATGCAGGCGTCCGATGGCGACAAGGCAGCTGAGGTTACAGCCCTCGTTGTCTGGTTCGCTGTCCTCGTCCAGCCCCATCTTTGTGGGTGGCCAGCTCTTCAGGTACCCTGTGCTGTGGATGGTGCAGAAGCTCTTTCGATCTGCTAGAAAGCAAAGTCCATGGTCAGTGACAGGACGGCTCTGGGCAAGCAGGCATGGGCAGCCTGCGGCGGGCCGGGATGTGGGAAGGGAGTCATAAAGTGAACAAAGCTCTACTCTCTGGAAGGGAGAACTGGCAAGAGAGGAAGATTTAGAAGCAGACAGCTATCATCCCGGGGCCTACGTGTGGAGCAGGACCGGTTATGCCAAGGGCGTCGCATATACCAAGGAAGGAGTCACTCAATCTACCTGGGGAGAGGAGAGCCGCCCAGGAAAACCACGTAGGAGGTGATCAAGAAGGATGAGCAGTGGCTAAGGGTCTAGGATGTACGAAGGTTGAGAAGGTACAAAGCACAGAGGCACGTCCCATCCCCATACAAGAAACAATAGAGAGCTCGGTGTGGTTGAAGTGGAAAGGGAGGGGCTGGAGGTGGAGCTGGAACGGTGAGTTGGGGGCAGATTATTGGGGTCTTAGACTGTTTGCTAACAAATACGTGTTTATCAGACAAGAAATGGAGAGCTTCTGAAGGTATTTAAGTGGAGAAACAGCAAAGGAAATTGTGGTTTGGATACCCTAGGAGCAGAGCGATAGGTAAACCGGAAGAGCAAGGAGCACACAGAGTAAGACAAGCACACAGCAAGAGGTGGTGAGGGTGTGCTCTGGCCCCGCAGTGAGGACGAGGAGGCCGGGAGGTTCCTGAGAACTCGTGAGGTCTGGCGGGAATATCAAAACATTTGGTATGAAAGAAAGAAAACGAAGGGGACTCCACCTTTCTTGGATTGAATGTTTGCTGCTGCTCAGGGACTCGGAGAAGAGAGGACATGGAGTCTGCCTTAGAGAAGAGGGAGAAGGATTTCACTTGGACACATTCTGTGCAGAACAGCTGTGGAGTTCAACAACGAGCACATCCTTACGGGGCGCTCACCGAGCATCAGGTCCGGGTAGTCACCGGAAAACCAATCGGACGTGCCGCACGGAGCACACAGACTCAAACAAGCGTATGAATGAGTGCACAGTGCAACTGCAAGAAAGTGCTAGCAAGGGCACCTGCAGGGGCTACAGGAGGGCCCGGGGTGGCCTGACCCTGACGCCCGGCTCTAAAGGACAAGGCCAGCCAGCTGGCTGAAGGGAGCCGACGGACAGTCGTGGGGGGCAGGCATTCCAGTCGGAGACCATGGCAGAAAGGGGGAGGAGGCATCGAAAGGAAGTCGCCACAGCTGAACACGTGGAGTGGGGGCGGTCGCGGTGGCATTAAGGACTCCTGACTTTTCTCCAAGAGCAATGGGAAACACTACAGGGTTTTAAGTAGGGAACCAATAGACAGGTTTGCTTTAAAAAGATCATTCTGGCTGCTGTGTGGAGAGAAGGCAAGTGTGAGGAGCCTACTCCACCGGCCGCGGTGAGAGCGGAGGGTAGCCCGGGTGTGAGTGATCGGTCAACGGGGAGGTGGATAAGCGCAGTCGGATAACTTCTGTAGGGGGTTCATGGTGGCAGGACTTTGCACCTGACCCGACTGGAAGAGGGAGTGAAGCGGGCTGAGGGCGCCTCTCCAGCTCCCAGGATGTGCAGCCAGGTGCTGTGGTGCCATTTACATCAGGGAGGAGCTCGGTGGTCACTTCCGCACAGATCAGGTTTGAGGTGCCCTTGAGACGGCTGAGCAGATGATTTAAGAAGCCGACTTACGGATCTGCAGCTCAAAAGAAAAACCTGGGCCAGAAATAGAAAGTTGGAAGCCACCGGCATGGAAGTGGCACCGCAAACCAAGGGAGCAGAAGACATGGCCAACGGATCACGTGTAGATAGAAAGGTGGCGCAGGACAGACGAGGAGCCAGCAAAAGGAGGTGGGGAGGAGGCCTAGAGTGGCAGAGGATGGGGGAGACGAGAAGTAGGAGGTTTCACGGAATCCTAGGGGAAAAAAATACTTTAAGATGGAAGAAAAATGAAGTGTCCGTTGTGTTCAGCAACATGGAAGTCATTGGTGGATGCGGCAAGAGTAATTTCGGCGGGCGAGTGGGATGCTCGGAAGCGGCTGGCATCGTGGCTCAGGGTGTTCTTTCTCAACCACATGGAAACAAAATTTAAACGGAGGAAGCTTTCCCATGAGTCTCTGTCACTGTGACAACCGTCAGGGCTTTCCAATCTCCCCTGCTCCCCAACGGCCCTACCCTGTAGGGGACAACGCCCCCGGGACTGCAGTCCTGGGACCTGCAGGGGACCGCTGAGCCAACACCGTGCTGAGCGCTCCCGTGCACCAAGCCAGCCTCACCTGTATCAGGATTTTCTTATTTTATTTTTAAAGATTTTATTTATTTTCTTGACAGCAAGAGAGAAGAGACGGCGTGGGAGGGAGAGGGGATCCGAAGCGGACTCCACCCTGGGCGCAGAGCCCCACGCGCGGCTCGACCCCACGACCGCGAGCTCGTGACCCGGGCCGCCCTGGTGGCCCTACAGGAAGATCGTGAAGAAGTGAAATGGTTACCTTTTTTCTTTGAACAGGTAGAGGGGAAGTCCTTGTCTTCCACCTTTACTGAAGGCCTGTTACACTTCATCCTACAGAAGAAAGAACGTCGTGCTCCAGAACATAATCGAGATGGCCCAGGGGTTATATCTGTTTTAACTGGAAGTCCAGCTGCAAATCAATACACAAAATGTGATAAACTGAGAGTAGTATTGTCTGTCAGGAGGGGGAGAGTGACCTTGAAGAAAGCCTCCTCTTTCCTGCCTCACTGCCTCATACTGACCATTCCTCCTCACTGACGCCGTGAAAGACGCAACGCGGGTGAGCGGGCTGTCAATCTGGAAAGGTTTCCAGATCTCCTAGAAAGCAGCTACCGGTAGGAGCGGGACTGCGATCCTGCTGCGAACACTGGCTACTGGTCTGCAGACTGTCCGGGGATAACCAGCGCCCACCGTGGGAGAAGCCAGAGGGGGGGCCACCGCCGGGGCTGCTCCTGGACGTCACCCCTCCAACCTACCTCCCACAGGGCCTCCCGGGTGAGCCTCCCTGGAATGCACACGGCCCCCTCCCTGCTCCTCTTCGCCCTAGCACACAGCAGGGATGCGTCTCCATCCCGAGATCCTCCCCCCTCCCCCAGCTCTGTTCCTCTCTTTGTCACCTGGTGCACCCACTGCGACTCCTCCTTTCAGACCCACCCCAGCCGTCACCTCCTCGGGGATCCCTGTCCTCGTGTCCACATGAGAACGAGTCCTCTGTTCTCTCTGCTTGGCACTATTTCTATGGAGGTACCTATCATGCGGGGCGCTGGCCCCAGGTCTCCTCGACTGTATGGCACAAGCCTTAAAGGCAAGGACCAAACATCACCTCCTTTTTCTCTTCATGTCACTACCAAAAATTGCCAGGGCCAGACTAGAAAAGGCAACAGGGACCGGGGGCCACGTTGAAGTTTTCAGAAGAGGAGTGCCTTAATGAAAAGGATGGTTTAAAGGAGGTCTCTCTGGGGACGTTTCCCTCTGGGGACTGACAGGGGGGAGCGTGCAAGCCGGAAACTTGGGCCATGACCACACTGGCCCATGAGCTCGTGGCACTGACCCTGTGCCCACTGTGTGCCAGGAGCTGCCCCACGTGCTTTATGTATAGTGATATAGTTAATCCTCGCAACCACCCCACGAAACCGGTACTATTTTGTAGATAAGGAAACGGAGGCACAGAGAGGTTAAGTAACTTGCTCAAGGTCACAGCTGACAAACGGTAGAGCCAGGAAGTGAGCCTGGCAACCAGACTCCAGACTCCGTGCTCCTAACTGCCGGAGCACACAGGCTCCCCCAGGACTGATGGGGGGAAAGCTACAGGGCTTCACGCAGGAGGGACGGGGAGGGGGGCGGGCATGGGTGAGGGAAGCGGGGTGGGGGGGGGAACGTGAAGCCAGGAGGGGGCCCCAATTAATGAGGAACCACTTTGGCCAAAGAAACTTCCAATTTATATTTCAAGTTTTCTTACTTTTATCTTAGGAGGTGCATGAGTGTAACTTGAGTAAATAGAAGGAATTTTTTCGGGGGGCACAAATCAAACTGGTGTGAGCCCTTGAAACTCAGGAGCACACAACTGGGAATTTATAGATTCTGGGGGGTGGGGAGTCTAAAACCCAGAAAGAATCAAAATAGCGGTTTTTCCTCCCTGTGGATTTGGACATTACGTAAAGCAAAACAAATACGAAGGTAGGTGGATAACTGCATTGAGCCCAGGAGAGCACGTGTGACCCAGTTAAGGGGCAGAGAGGAGGGAGGCCGGGGCTGAGCGCATCGGCACACGCTGCGGTCCTCGCTCAGCCGTGCGAGCGGGCCCCGAGGAAGCAGCCGCAGCCTGCTCCTGGACTCACTTTTTGCATCTATGAGCCGCTCCCGGGGCGCCGTGTCCGAGGAGGAGAGCTGCTCCTTCACTTTGGCGATATCTTTAGGGTGCAGGTAGTCAAACAGACTCTGACCAATCAGATCGTTCTGTGGGGAGGAAGCGTGGAAACCACACGTCAACAGCACGTGGAATACAACTTAGCCAACAGGTGCTCTGCCTTTTAGTTTGTATTTCTAGGCATGGGAATTTCAAATATGTCCAGTGTGAACACGTACACCTGTCCAATCGCTGTGCCTAGGGACACACAGGACAGGGAGCGAGGCATTTGGTGTCCATGACGCAGGAGGGGGAAGGGCGTATATTTATACTTCTATAAATAGTTCACGCTCCTCGAAGGCAGGAGTCTTTCAGCTGTACGTGTTCCCTGTTATTTATTCCGGATGCCACAAATGCCCTACTAGGGGCACAGGCTGTGGGCGGGGACTCTAGCCCCACTGAGCCCTCGTGTTGTTGTGTCACACCGTGTGCCTCCACGGCCTCGTGTGGCAGCAGGGAAAATAAGAACCACCTTCATAACTTTGCCCCAAGACCAAGAAGAGCAAGACACTCTGGATTCATTCAACTTACATTCATTCTAGTTCACACAAATATCCTTTGGATTCTTCAATTCTGCTGCCTTACCTACCAGCTTCCCATGCAAACACCAGCAGGTGAAGGAAGGAGTGAATAGGTGGATGGATGGGTGGATACGTGAATAAGAATGCTAGGGACAGAGGGTCCTTGCTTAAAAAACTTTGCTCTAGAAGCTTCTGGGCATGCTTATCTTACTGCATCCTATGAACAGTCATGAAAGGTATTATTACACTCTTTTTTTTTTTTTTTTATTTTTAGAAGGAGCCGAGATTCAATAGAACGAAAAAGGGATACATCATCGCAAACACAGTATGGGTGGATCCCCATTGTTTCATTCTCTGGTTATCATCTGCCTTTCCTGGTCAGGTAGCCCCTTGCCTCGTGCCTCCCCCGCTCTCTCTAGCTGTGGGATATTCACTGTGCAGCAATAAGAATGTATAAAGCTGCTGATGAGATCACAGTCAAACCTTCCAGTGAGGGAAGCATAGAACACATACTAAAAAGATTTTTTCTAGGGGCACCCAGGTGGCTCAGTCGGTTAAGAGTCCGACTTTTGATTTTGGCTCAGGTCATGATCCCAGGGTCATGAGACTGAGCCCCATATCGGGCTCGGCACTGAGTGCAGGCTGTTAAGATTCTCTTTCCCCCTGCCCCTTCCTGCCATGCATTCTCTCTCTCTAAAAAAATACATAAAACTTTAAAAAAAAAAAAAGATTTTTTTTTCTAGGTTTAAATTTACTTCTCTGAAAGAAATTACAAATTTTCTGGAAGAAGCATTGGGTGTGTGTGTGTGGCGGGGGTTATAATATAAGCCTTTTATGTGTGGCTTGTATATTATAATTATTCTAAAAAGTGGGGTGACCTTTCTGGCAGCCGTGAGGCTGCCCACCACCAACAGAAGCATAAGCAATAATACCTGGCTGTAGTTGAGGATCTTGAAGACAGACTCTGAGACGAAGAGTATCTTCCCTCGGTCACATCCTACGACAAACAAAAATCCATCTGCTGCCTAATCAGGAGAAATGGATAATCAATTTACCGCACTTTAGGAAACACGGTTTGTAATCACTCTGATAGCAACTAAGGATTTGTCTGCTAAGTATCCAAAGCACAGAACTGTATTCATTGAGTTTCACAAGCATCCTGAGCCCAGGACGCTCAAAAGGAATGCCTCATGAGAAGAAGAAGATTCCCTCAAAGGCAGGTATGGACATACGGATCATCATCATCATCGTCGTCATACAGGGGACGGTCCAACGGAAGCAATTTCAGTTACAACACTGAATTCATTTTAAGAATTTTCCTTGGAGTGTATCAAGGTCTGGAGAAGTCCTGTTTTATTTTGTTACTTGTAACTATGTAGAATCATAGAATCTGAGATTGAAAGGAGCCCTTACATCAAAACCCCCTCCCGATATCCCGGCCACCCTGGCCCGCAGCCTGAACACTGCCATTTACGGAGCGCTCTCTCCGATGGTTCTCAACAGCTGGAGCGGCGCGTTGTGTGTTTGTGCTGCTGTTTTCGTGCTGATGGCCTGGGGTGGGGCTGGGTCAGGAGTATCGTTCTCACCCCCACCCCAAATGATTCTAATGTACACAGGATGGAGAACTACTGCTCTCAAAGATCATTTCTGGATCCGGGGCTGGGCTGCTTACATCCTAAGTGAGGCAAGCAAAGCAAAGCAAAACTTTCCCCTCCGTTCTCTTTCCTTCTCCTTCACTTTAAATGCAGGTAAAACATCTCAAGTCCCAGGAAAGGCAGATACGGAGACAGGATGCTATTTGTTAGACTGAAGCGGATAAATACCAAAGCTGCAGAGTCTGAGAGCTGTAGCTCGTGGGGTCTAGGTGCACGTGAACCCTACACCCAGGGCTCTGAGGACGGACAACCACTGGGCTCCAGCCGGGCCTCCCAGGGATGGGGAGGGTGCTCCACGCTCGGTCACGTGCTTGCTTTCAGGCTCAGCAAACACAGTTCTAATCTTGCTTTATTCACCAGTCCTTGGTCTGTTCTTTGGGAAAATCTAGAGAAACCCAATTCCCTTTTTCACAGAGGGGCCTCTGGGGATGTAATTTAATTCAAAGAACTAAGAAATGAATTCGTGTGCCAGAGGCAAAATAATGGCACAGGCACCTGTGCAGACAGGAAAGCAGTAGGAGGGGAACCACTGCTGCTGAGAAGGCGCCAGGCCCCTCAGCCAGAAGGGAGCTGGGGCCGCTCCCTCCCTAAGCTGGCCCCCTAAGCTGGCACAGGGCAGGGGAGGACAGTGGAGAGGAAGAGACTTTCCAAGCACCATCTGCTGGAAGCCTCGTTCTGTCAAAAAATAGGGTATTAATAACTTGCGCACCGCCTTGCAGACAGTCTCACATCTAACACGAGAAGTGTCTTGAGGCTTTCGTTGGTTCAGGGAAGCAGCACAAAAGGTAGGTGACTCGGAAGAGGTGCCTGCGACATCCTGGAGGGAATGCTGAACCCCTGACGGGAACAAAGTGGGTTGCAACCCATCCAGGGCGAGAGAGTGAGCTCCCGTCAGCCTACAGGGAAGGCTCCAAACATCCTGACTCTGTTTCCCCCGGGCAGATAAATGCCACCAGGTGAAGGAGCCAGGGCCTAGGGGCCGCCTGACAAGTGGAGACGGGTGGGGTGCCATGGGCTCACCAGTGGGGGAGGATAGGGTTAGCGGGGGAGGCAGGCTGAAGCTCTGGGGGCGCCTGCCTAGTTTTCCGAACATGGGAGGTGGAGCACCCAGGCTGGCCCTGACATACCACTTGCCGAAGCCATTTGAAAGCTCTTGGTGGAGAAGTCAGACCTGCACTGGTGAGGAAAAGTACAAGTCCAGTTCCCGCTGCCCACCCCTCCAACACCACCTGAGCGGCCCCCGCCGTCTGTGCACGAAAGTTCTGGGAAGTGGGCTCCCGGAATGGCAAGGGATTAGATGGTGCCTCATGGCCATGGGCAGGTGCCTGGGGTGGGGTAGGGGTCAGAGATGTTTCATCGGGGGAGACCCAGCACCACTGATGCTGCAGGATGCGAAGCACAGGAAAGGCAAGCCTGAGATGAAGTATTTAGCTTAAATAGCATGAAAATCCTTGGTCCATACCCTGGCAAGTGTGGGCATGTGACAGGAAATTCAGAAAAGTAGAGAGCAAGTTATTAAGCATTTGCCATTGCAAAGGGAGATCTTTATATATTACATGTAGATCTGTAAAGATACATACAGAGAGAAACCTATAGAGAACACGGACTTCGTATACTTTATAGGTGTTCAAAACCAAACCCATTTGTGTATATGCACACATTCATTTTTTTCCCCTAAAGACGTCCAATCAGCAGTACGGCAATCAGGCCCTGCCCTGGGATTGCGGGGCCCAGTGCAGAATGGATACGCAGAGGCCCTGGTTCAAAAATCAGGATCTTCCAGACAGCAAGAGCAGGACATTAAAACAAGTGCTGGGCCCCGTGTGGCTGCGTAGGGTGCGTGCCCATGAAGCCAGCCCTGGTGGTTTCTCCAGAGCTGCTGCCGACACAGTTAGTAGCTTAACTGCAGCAGGTCCTCCCTGAGGACCGGGCCAGCCTTATGAAAGGAGGATGGAGAGGGCAGTGCAGAGCTGCGTCAGAGTAACTGTGCCCTGGGGGAGGTGGCCCAAGGGCCATCGCAAACTTGCTGGGATGCCCCCCCGCCCCCAACGTGTTTATTGTGGACTTGGATTTTCCAAGGGCCGTGCATACAGAACTAAGTCTCAAAAATGAAAGACGCACCAGGCCTGCCTGTGGGATCTACCCATCGCAAGCAGCTTCGAAGGATCACTAATGACCACCTGGAACATAGGGCCACCCAATAAATAGACTTTGGTAGAAACAGAAGTTCAAAAAGCCCAAGTGCACCTATACAGGATGGAAAAAAACCTGACCTAACAATAATCCATGTACAGGAATGGGAGGGATGGTATCACAGTGGCCCAAAACGTGGCACTAATAGGATGGCATCTGTGGCAAGGAAGGCACCAGGCCCATTCAATCCCAGGCCAACCAGACCACAGCTGAAGCTCTGTACTGGGTGGTGAGAGCCACTTCCGGAGGAAAATCTAGCAAATGGCTGTGGCTCTGGAAAGTGTGTGTGTGGCAAATGCTGATGGGGGACCCTCGCCTGCCTCTACTATGATGGCGAGAAAAATCTAAATCCTTGCCCTGAAGCTAGGGGTCATCAGGTAACATCTTCTGGAGAAGCTGACATCTACAATCGGGCTTTCAGGAAGGCACAGCTTTTCTTGAGAAGAGGGACAGCTGGGCTAGACACTGCGCTGCCCCTTGTGTCTGGCTAGCGTGGCTACACTGAGGAAGCAAGCTGTACACTAGCTCAGCAGGACTGTTCTCGAAGACAGGAAGAGCCTGGTTCTGGCCGCCCTCACGGAGCCACCAACCCCTCATGGCCTACCCCAGGACCAGCTATATTTGGGAAACAAAACCCCTTTGTTCATCAGGTCATCTGTTCCTTGCAGCTGAAAGCTTTCCAATTAAGATAACACGCCAGGCGGAGATGGGTAGAGAATGCCGGAGTGAGCACACAGGCCAGACGTACAGAGGACCGGAAGCCCGGCAGAGCTGAAAGTCAGAGTGACAACAGAGTAGGCTCTGTCCCAAGGCCTGGCAAATGTCTGCTCAAAGAGAGGTGCCCAGATACTGTAGGGGCTTAGCAAGCAAGGTCCACCCTGTCTGTGGGGGGAAGGAGGCTGGTATAGTTCCCTTCAGTTAGGTTTTTCTGTTTTTCTTTGTATAGTTTGCAAGAGGACAGGTTTCTGAATCCTGTTTCTTTCCCTTCGATTTCCAAGTTGATCTCACTCTACTCAGAGGCAGACCCAATCCCACACGGAAGCCCAGTTTGCATGGCGTCACCTCGACGGCCTCTCTGCAGAGAGGAGCAAGATGAAGTGAGCGCTACGGCCAGGAGGGGAGAGCCTCGCGTCCCCCATTTCTTTTCCTCCTTGGCAAGAGGAGTCTTTGGAAGCTTTGTTGCTTTGATGGGGTTTTGGTGGAAGGGTAGATGTGGATGTTTTTGCGCCAGCGGTTAAGTGAGAAGACGACAAATGCTCAATTATCGATGTCCACCCTTTTCTAAAGCCTTCATGCGGGAATGGGATTCTTCACTACCTATTTTTAACAAAATCCTGCCTCCTTCTATTTAAAAACCACAGTAGCCTGGGCCTTCCATTTTTGTCTAAGCAAGCGTGGAAGGGGAGGAGGAAGACCTCAGGGAAAGAATGTGAAGACTGTCCAGACAGACAGACAGAGGTGGAGACCCAAAAGACGAGGGGCCTCAGAAGGTCCAAAGGTTAGACATCAAATTCCCACAGGCTGGTACCTCACCCAGAAATTCATAAAAGTGTGTACAAAACAAGCTCGTAATTGCGACATACCCTGAGAATGAGGTGTTTCAATTCATCATCTGACAGGAAAGTCGGCTTATAATTTGCTTCTGTGTATGGATTGGTGGCACCTTAGGGAGAAGAAAAGAGAAAGAGTTGGTCCACTTTCTATTCAGGTAACGTCTCATTCCACTTCACCGCCTCCACCCTTCCAGATGCAGCCTGGCCCCTGCCACCTGGAACTTCAATCTTACTTTCTTTTTCCTTAACAGAGACGGGGCTAGATCGGGCTTTGGACAGAAGCCATTGAAAAAACAACACTGTTGCCCACAGGGGACCTAACGAGTTTGCTCTGGCCACTGGAGGGGAGCCAAGAGGTAATAGACAGAAGGAAAAATCTGCTTCAAAGAGAGAAGGCAGCTCCGGAAGCCAAGCGGCAGAGGGTCCTGGGAGGATTCCCTCCTCCCAAGATTGACATTAAATGGGTTGACCAGCAGTCCCTCAAATCGTCACGCTGAGCCTTCCTGGGAAATCATCCAGGCTGCCAGGCCCTGAGTAAATAAATACATTGTAGAAGGCATTTGGTGGGAGTGCTTCTTCATCGGGCGAGGCAGATGAGCTTGGCAACCCAGAGAAATGCATCACTTAAGTGACTACAGCTCTGGGTCCTCGGGCTGAGAGGGGACAAGATGCTTAAAAGGCCATCAGTCTGGCATCGCATCGGAGAACAGTAAGAGAAAAATGCCAGCAGCAAATGACCTGGAATCCGCAAAAACAGAACAGTGAAGAAATAAAACAGAAAAGGTCCATGATTCACAGCACACGGGGAAGGAGGGTGACAGATGTGCCTGGGACTTTCACCTCAACTAACCAGGCACAGGCTGAGCCACATCCCGGCTTTTTATGACTCGAGATGTGTCACTCGTTTCCTTCCAATTTAATAAAAGTTAGCTTGTCATAACCTAATCTCTATCACCTTCACTAAGAGGAAATTCTAGTGGACACGACGCTGACAGGTCTGAATGGGGATCGCAAGTCAGACAAAACTGGCGACTCTGCCCTTCTGGTGGCTTTGTGGAAACACGAAGACACAATCCTTGTAGCACGCAGGTCAGAGGTCTGAAGCGGACTGAGCACCCACTTTCCAGTTCCCTCCGAGGGTCCGAGGCCCCACCGGAGCGCCACTTCCACCTTCCTGCCCCGCGTGCTCACCCGCCCCGCGCTCAGAGAGGAAGGAAGACGCTGCCTCCCTCGTGAAGACTCTATCTGGTTTGGGAATGTTCCAGGAACATGAAAATACCATCAGTGTTCATCCCTGACAGTAAAATGCAGCAAGAACCATCAGCCGGTGACTCACTCCTTAAAGGAGCCATGGTGAATTTTCCTCTGAAAGACAGGAAGGGACCCCCGGGCATCCCTAGGTACACCCGTCCTTCTGACAGCCGGGGCCCAGGCCCCTCTACATGCAAGATGTGTGGCCCCCCTCAGCTACGCACGGCGCCCGAGGATCACAGGCACGTGCAGACACGGGCACGCATCGCAGCCTCTACCCCCTGGGCGGGGGAATGGCTGCAAAACCCCAACCGGACCCCACGTAAGTTCAGTGATCACTCCACGTGGCACCAGGCCTGTTGCTCCAGGCTGCACATTTGTCAACTGACACACACTGTACTGGGGACTCAGGCACAACTGAGGCAAGGGAGGCAACATGTGTGGACAAGGTCACAAAGAAGATGAAGCCCGAGGTCTCACCTCGTAACGTCTTCATGTGCTGAACGGCCATCCTCAGCACGGTAAGCTTATCTAACTTCCTGGACATGGCGTTGCACGTGGGCACCAGGGAAGCCAACTCGTCAATGAAACTGTTCATTTTATCCCGACGCCTCTTCTCAATCTGACTGTGAGCTTCCCTGCACAACAAGGGGAAAAACGATTTCTATAAAATGAGGCCGAGCCTCAGGGAAACGACGACAAAAATAAGCCGTAACTGGTTTTGACATTTCCCCTGACAGGCCACCTTTACAACGCGCACCAGGTTTTGAATAGACTTTTTGACTAGTCACCAATATAGTGGCCTCCCTGCCAGGGGTCACTACTGGGGTTTTGTAGGCCTCCCTTATACTTAGCATGAAGGAGAAATAGGACAAAACAAAAACAAAAAAACAACCAAAACTGTCTGCTCAGAGCAAACTGGATGGCTAATTTCTCGTTTCTTTTCCTCTCAGCCTCTGTAAGGTTGCATTTTTAAGGTATGCATGAAAGGAAAGAGAAGGGAGGTGGGGTCTGCAAAGAGTGAAGCTTCTGGAATGGCCACTGGGGGGATCCTGTGATCCCGAAGTGGTCTCTGAGGTTGTGAGGAGCCCGCGGTGCACCTGTCAGAGACTCACTGACTGAGTCACTAGGTAACCAATGCCTCCATCTTCGGACCAACCACGACCCCACCAAGATATAGCAGACCCTGCATCTGTCCCCGAGAGCTTCCTCTGAAAAATGAGCTTCCTCTTTAGAATGTTCTACTCTTCCCTCCCCGGCGTGGCCATGCAGCAAGGCAGGAGGGTGCTTCCACAGGTACGCACTCTCCCCGACTACTTTGTACCTGCCACTGTGATTGTCCCTATGGAGGTGCATCACCCTTGGAAACGCAGTTTGCTGCCATAGCAACAGAGCCACCATGCAGGACCCCCCACCAAGGCTAGGCTGTGCAGGAGGGGGAAGCCAGGAGTCTCAGGTCAGTCAAATTCTATGGCATGACAGCCTCAGAGGGCCCTGGAGCTAATGGCAGGAGCGCGGAAGACCCACGTGGATGGGGGCAACACATGTGGCTGGAGGCAGGAAGGACCGAGTCAGAGAATCTACTCAAAGGAGCCCCCATGTCCGGCCTCGCAGTGCAGGGAGGGCCACTTTGAGAGGGGAGGCCCAGCCCAAGAACGGAGTCACTGAGCCAGGTCTCCTCTGGGGGCCCTCGAGTCAGGAAGCAGTAACCTGCTGAAGACAGCTGGGGAAAAGCTTCAGCCGTGAAGGACTTCCTGCTACTTCAAGGGCCCCTTCAGGTTTAATGGGCTTAGACAGCCAGGAGCGAAGGCCACCCCAGTGTGGAGGGGACAAGGGGCAGGCGGCCACCTCAAGCGAAGGCCCTCAATCCCTTCCCCATCCCCGAAAGGATGCTCAGACCAGCAGGGACCAGACACAGAGCCACCTCAGCCCTGCTCTCAACACCCAGAGCCAGGATGGTTTAGAGACAGGCCCGCCCTTACCTTGCATTTTTGATCCTTCCTTGGTGCTCTGTGTAGTCTAACCTGGAAGGGAAGAAAAAAACAAAAACAAAAACAAAAGATAAAACACGATCCCTAGGAGACTAATGGCCAAGTTATACAGCTCTCTTTTCTTCCCAGGTTCATTCATTTCCCGGCTTAATCCCTGTCCTCTCTCTCAACACACAAGGGCTCCTGCTGTTAGCTACACCGGGGGCCAGGGGTGACCATCTTGAACTCCCCGGCTCACAGCCTCCCTCTTATTCCCAGTCAAGGACATGGGTGAGATCTGCGCCAACTAACAGAACACGTTATTATGCAAGGAAAACCGCTAGCAGGATGAAGGTCACGACTGGGTTCATGGTACCTTCCATGAGGGTCGTCTTTGTCTGTGTCCATGCTTTCTCTGAAAAAAAACAAGAGAGAACATGAGTTTTTGTGAATCAAGACATACGAAGCAGCTTCTTACAACACAGAAGGCTCTCATTTATCCAGAAACCAAATAGTCAGAATGTTCAAATGGCCACAGTACGGATTATCGACACAGGATCGTCAGACACACACAGCTTGCACCTACTATGAAACTAGGACCGGGTTTCTGGATGACCAAACAAAAGCCACGTATGGTCATCCACAGAGCTTGCATGGTAATATTTTAGGCCATATTCTGAAGATCGGGAATACACAGCATTTATGGACATTCTTAATCAGAGTATCCAAATAACTAGAATATCTCATTCTTCCCATCATTCTGGATAAATGGAGTTTATTCATTTGCAGAACATACCAAGCCTCAAATATACATGTGCATATTTGGGGGGGGGGAGGTGGGGAGACGAATGTACCCACAGAGAAGCACTGAGCAGAGTCCTGAGGCAGCTTCTCAAAGGCACTGATACCCAGTGTTCTGGTTCTCAGCCAGGTGGGAACCTCCTCGGCCTAAGGAGCTGGGATCCAGGGCATGGACGGAGTGGGGCCAAGGGGCATGGAACCCTGTCGGGCCGCAGAGCGTCCTGGGGTCACAGCAGGGATCTACCTCCCTTTTATAGACTCCAGAGGTCCCAGTTTCATGGCACTTTATGGTTCAACAGAAAACAGACTAGAATCCTCCAAGAAGGGGGTTCCAAATCTCCCTGGGGTCAGCCCACCCTTCTCCAGCCCCTAAGTTTATCAGCAGGAGGGCCCTGACTGGCACCTGAGCCTCTCCTTTTTTGTCTGGGAAGAACAGAGGGACATGGCCCTTCAAGCAATGGAGCCTCAAGGGCAAAAGCCACTTTTCTCAGGAGCACTAAATCACATCATGGGCATTCTGGGACAGTGGTTCCCAACCAGGAGCCCTTGGCTGCCTCACAGGCAGAGAGCTTCTCCAGCTAGTCCTAAAGCACAGAAGAGAAACCATTCAGGCCACAGGGGAAAATGAAAGCTCTCCCTCCCCTTCTGTCTTGGCTCGTATCTGCTGACCAAGGCCCGGATCATCATCTCAGGTGAAGAGAGCTCCGCCTGACAGATCAGATACATTCAGCACATTAAGATGACCGGGAAGGGGGCTAGGGGTGCTTAATATGGTCTCCACAAATCACAGAAGATTTGCAAGGGGTCCATGAGGGAAACCTGGAGGTCTTGGGTGGGGACACAACAGGGGACCACAGGTTTAGATTGCAGAGGTCTTAGAAGGCACCAGTGACTCCACGAGAACTTGCTCAAGACAAGAGGTCTGTGGAAAAACTCCTGGCCTCCCTGTGGGGGACGGACTGGTCCAGAAGAACCCTCTCAGGCCTCACACCCACTCTCCATCCCCTGGGAGTCACCTGCTCAATCATCTGGGGTCACTTACACATTAATCATAGCATCTCCTAGTGGGCATCTGACCTTCGGTCACTGTGCTCCCCAAATTCGACCTGTGAACTACAGCAGAAAGGACATCTGCTGTGGGGGAGACACCTCCTTGGAGATTTTTTCCCTCATTAAACAAAAGAAAACCTCTCAAGTGAACGTCGGGATAAGATTGCACGCAGTTGCCTCAACAAAACAAAACGTGCCTTAGAAGGTTCTCCGCAGCGCCCTATCCCCCGGGTGTGTGTACAGATATACAAGAGTGGACTATAAGTGGGAAAATTTACTTACTCAAAAGAAAAGTCATCAAGTCTAAAAAGAAACAAAAATACTATTTAATATAACAGGTACATAGTAATTGGAGTAATGTTTCAGGGTGGTGTCAATGCTCCTACGGGCTTTCGGAGAGGACCTGCGCTCACACCTGCCACAAACAATTAAGCAACCGACGAGGTCTTCCTCAGAGAGGCCTTCAGGCAAAGTTCTCTTTGAAACCACGAGGTTACACCCAGGACAAATTTGCACTGGGCTAAGCCAGCTGGCTCAAGGGAGCCAAGGAGGACAAAGGAAACGGTAAAAGGTAGACCTTGGCTTTAGGGCTCTTCCTTTTCCCCTGATGTGGGACAATTTGGGGACAGGAGGGGGGATGTGGGTGCCTCAGCAGTGCTGGAGGCTCCATCCTGCTTGCAATCCAGTGGGGAGATAAAAACAACAACAATAGACCCCACTGTATGGCCACCTAGACTTGTAGCTTTCATTTCCAGCCCTTTCCACAAAGAGGACCCCTTCTTCCAGGAGGAACAGGAGCCAGCCCTTCAGTGTGCCAGGCGTGGACACCAAGTTCAGGCAGAGGAAGAGGAGCCCAGAAGGCCTTACTGGTAGTCGGTGGAGCTGCCTTTCCGCTTCCGGTTGCAATCCATGCCACTGGTGCCGAGGGGGCTGGAGAGGAGGTCGGTGGGGCCTGGGGACATGAAGTCACTGATTGTCGAAGAAATGTCCATTCTCTGGTCAGCCATTGGAGGTCTGCAACTGGCACAGGGAGGCACAGAGGTGATTTCTAGGCGCCCTTCTAACGTGGTGGAGGAGTGGGGTACTGGGCTGTTGCGCCAACACGGCTCCCACCCAGCAGCAGGAGTAGGGACACCGCAGATGGGCGAGAACAGGATGTGCTTTAGGAGTTAGCATAGAGAACGGAGGTTGACCTGCTCATAGCTCTGATGAAGACACAGAGTTCAGAGCAACTGGGTGGCTTCTCCTGGGTGCCCGTGCTAGGGCATGCAAGAACGATTCCAGAACCCAAGGCTCTACGGACTTGGAGCCCAGTGCTCCTCCCATGAGGGGACCAGATATCCTCTGACAGCTCTCATTTTATTTTCTTGCAATCAATAAAATAAACACGATTCACTTGCTATCTTTGTGTTTTTGTTACAACTCTTGTAAAAGTCATTGGAAAGCAGAAAATATCCTTTCTCCGGCCATGAGTCTCTCTTGGGAGCTGGGGAAGATATGGTCCCCCGTCTATCACGGGGCCGGGCAAAGTCTGTCCTGACTGCCCTGACCAGCCTTTGCCCCCAGCATCCCCTGCAAGGAAAACCTGCATGATGACACAAAGACAGTGCAAATTTGCAAAACATTTTGAGAACCCACATTTTATAAGCGTGGGGTAAGTCGGCCCAAAAAAGAGACTGATGAGTACCTTGCAAGGGACTCCAACTCCAAACCAAGTCGAAGAGGGAGGGGCCGTGCGCTGCCCACCCACACGGGGGTCCCAGCTCCACACCAGGTGACTGGGGCGGTCACTCCCTCTCCCTGGGCTCAAGTTTCTTCATCTGCAAAGCAAGAGGGGGCTGTGAGCTCATTTGCCTGATTTCTGTTCCACCCACAGAGGAGTGCACCAGGTTAGGTGTGCGCCAACTTTTCACTTTCACAACCACAGCCAGAGGGAGCATCTTTGTGTTCTAACTCCAGGCACTTGAGCTATTATCTCTCCGTCTAAATGTCTAAAAGCAGGACAAAAGGGAACACACATAATATGTCTTGGTACATTCTGGAACACTGTGCTGCTGAAAAGCTCCAATAATTTCTATCCCCAGCAAGAGCTCCTGTCAATCTGAAGGAAAAAACAAAACCCCATTGGTTTTTACTTGCATTTTTAAATGATTACGGATGGTGTCCCTATGTTTATAGACATGTGTCTGGTTTCCTTTCTGCCCACTCATGTCCTGTTTTCCTACCACGTTTTCTTCAGTATGGATGGGCCTCCTAACTCATGTTCACCTGGGCACCGGAACCTGGTGGCAGAGAAGCACACGGTGAACCGGCTGCTCTCCCTTCCCATCCACCGCCTCGCGCACCTCCAATGCCAGTGCTGCCCGCTGCTCCTTGGCTCCCCTGCTCCGTGGATTCCCCCATCTGCCACCAAGCACGTCATACCCTCTCTTTTCTCCTCAAGCCTCCAACAGCTCCCCATCCTCCCTCTAGCAGATACTTTGCTTTCTACTTCATGGAGAAAAGGGAGCGCATCCACTGGCCCACCCCCTCTCTC
Source organism: Vulpes vulpes (assembly GCF_048418805.1). Classification (NCBI taxonomy): domain Eukaryota; kingdom Metazoa; phylum Chordata; class Mammalia; order Carnivora; family Canidae; genus Vulpes; species Vulpes vulpes. Next base: position 13,449,297 of record NC_132790.1, read on the forward strand.
TAGGGCAGATCATTGCCCCAGGATTCTCTCCCTGCCACACACCCTGCACCATCCACTTTCCCCACCCTACTGGGTCACTCTGGTTTGGATAAACACGAACAACAGCTCTCATCTTGGGGAAAACACACACGCTTTTCTGAACTCCATTCCCTTCTAGCCGGTACCCCCATTTCTCTGTTTCCAGTTCTTTTCCTCTTACTTGCTATAAAGCAACACAAATTGGGCTTTTGTCCCCATCATTCCAATGGAACAGCCCTGTTAGGTGCCCCAGTGGGTTCATCATTGTCGTGCTAAGTCTGATAGCTGGTTCTCCAACCTCCCTACCTGCCCCATCCTGACATCTGCTAGAGCTGATCTGTCCCTCCTCGCTGTCTCTCAGCTCCGGAGAGGCCACCTCCTCATTGTCCCCTTCTATTTCAGTGGCCACCCATTCCTTGCGGGTCTCTTTTGTGGTTACTTCCTCCTCCCACACCTCTACATGAGGGTCCTGCAGATGTCCTCAGACTTCCTCGGCCTATACCCATTCCCCAAGAGGTCTAATTTTGCTGCTTCAGATATGATCTATGCTATGAGAACCCCCAAACTTATCCCTCCAGCCTGGACTGCTCTTGAATTCCAAACTTACATGGCCAAGAGGCCTCCAACTGAAACGTCCAAACCAAACCCCCTGGTTCTCCCTGAGCTAAGCCCCTTGGTGATGCTCACATCTGAATGCTCGGGCCCCAAACCTAGAAGTCATCCTGACTCCTTGCTTCCTTTTACAACCTGCACCCAACCTGTTAGAAAATCCCATCAGCTCCCACTTCTCTCCTTGCTCCTTTGTATTTCTGCTCAAATGTCACTTCAGCAGTGAAGCTTCTCTGAATATCCATATACTACAACACCCCACCAGGACCAATCATCCCTAACCACCCCCACCTGGCTTCATTTTTTCCCCATAGCCCCTAGCAATAATCTACTTCTTTATTTACTAGCTTCCTCTCCATTAGACCATTAGACTAGGAGCATCAGAAGAGCGGGCATTTTGTTCAGTTCACTACTTGCACCTTCGTGGCCTAGGGCACTTTCTAGCATATGGTAAGTACCTAACAAATAGGTGTTGAATGAATACGTAAGTTTGTATATTTGGGATATTCATTCCTTGTTTGTCACAGATGTCATAAATACCCACCCCCTTTTTGCCTTTTAACTTTGCTTACAGTTTTTATAGGTGATACTAGAAGTGACATGTTTTTTCAAAGCCTTTTTGCACCCTAAATTATAAATATCCTCTTTACTAATATTTTTATGATTTGCTGCTCTTAATCCATCTGGAAATTACTTCTGGTACACTACCTACGGTTGGAGGTACCTACCTATTGCCCTTCAGTGGACAGGTAACTGTACCGACACCATTTACCAGACCAGACCATTTACCGATCATCTGAAATGCCACCTTTATGGATTTATTGTCTATTTGTAGACTTCCTCTTCTGGTCCTTGGATCTAGTTACTTCCAATCCAGTACCACACTATTTGTTATTGTGGCCTCATAATACGTTTCCACTATTAGGTAGAACAAACCCTCTTCCTCTTCAGACTTTTCATTTTCAGAAATTTCCAGGTTATTCCAGTGGATTCTTTGAGGAGTGTTCTATAATCATGTAATCATATCGAAAGCCTTGACAGGTGCTGCTAGGAGCTGTTATCACAGATATCAGGAGTACAGAGCCCAACCCTCCGGGTCTCGGCGAGACTTTGGGCTGCCCAGCAGACACGGGGGTGCTACCTCTAGCCCCCACTCCCTCTTTTCGAGCAGCCGGACAGTTGCAGGAGGTGGACTATCCCAAGCTTCAGGCTGCTGGGAGAAACCACACTTTCTGAAAGAAGAACTACCGTGGAAGCCGCCAACGATAGCAGGTGTGGGGGGCGGGGGGAGGGGGCTTGGGGGTGTGATTTTATTACCTGAAGTTACAGTTCTTAAAGCTCAGATTCACCCTGGGCGGAGCAAGGGGCCACGGGACTTATTGGTCACCTCAAAGCGAGTCTCATGTTTTGTAGTTTCCTTTCAGGCAGTCAACTTCTTCCAGAAACCTACAGCGGGGCCCACAAGGAAAGAAAACCCACACAGGTCACTTGGGGGAAGATACACCGCACAACCCACTGGCTCCGCTCGAGGCAGCCAGGCCGGTGGCTCACGTCCTCACTGCCAGCGCCCGCTCAGCGGGCTTATTTTATTTCAAAAGATTTTATTTATTCATTCATGAGAGACACAGAAAGAGAGAGAGGCAGAGACACAGGCAGAGGGAGAAGCAGGCTCCACACAGGGAGCCTGACGTGGGACTTGATCCCAGGTCTCCAGGGCCACACCCTGGGCTGAAGGTGGTGCTAAACCGCTGAGCCACCCCGGGGATCCCAAGACACTGCTTTTTAAAGGACTAGACGTGGATCCTTGGATGCAGCCTTAAGGGATAGAAGACAACTGGACTTTTCATTTCTCCTACTGGGTCAGGCAATAAAAATAATAGCGCCCGCTTCTTGAGGGAGTGCTGGGTGTCAGACACCGTCCCTACTGCAGGTCCCTACTGCTTCACGGCCTTGGGTCCGCACACAACTCTGGGAGGCAGATCCTCTGGTCTTCACCTACAGGAGAGGACGAAGCAGAGAGAGACGGGGTGGGGGACAGCAGGCAAGGTGACACGGCAGAGGCGCGGGGCCCCGGGACAGTGGACACTAAGCCGCCGCACGCACGTACACGGCACCCGAGAGCAAGTGAGGCCTTTGGAGAGAAGGGCCCGGAAGCTCTGGGCACCCCGGGCACCCCGAGCTGCGGGCACGGTCGGCGGTGAGAAGGCTCCGAGTCACACGCGGCCTGCGGCCCGTCCCCCTCCCTTGCAGGACAGGGTCACCTCCCGGCTCTGCTCCAGACGGCCAGACAGCCGTCAACCTCCCTGAAGCAAAGGTCCCGGGGCTTCACCGGCCGCCGGCTGCTTCCTGCGGCCTCCCCACTGCGAGGCCTTCAAATGGACGTCCTCCCGACGCCCTCCCCTCTGTGGTCTGACTCCGGAGCCAGTGTGGACACGGCCTTGGAGCCCTGCCCCCAGCCCCCGGGCCGAGCTGCCCGACAGCTCACCGGCAGCTCCGCCTCGGCCGGCCTCCCCACACTCGCCCCACACTCTTCTCTGGCACCCAACCGGCACCCAACCGGGCAATCCAGGGCCCACGCGGGCGCCCTCTCCTCCCCTCCCCCACTGGCCCTCTGTCCCCTGGCCACCGACTCCATCCAGGCTGCTCTGGTCACACACAGGACACCCCCTCACTTAAACACTCCAGGGGCTTTACTGCTCTGCCCTGAGCCTTCCAGAAGCTCCCTGCCAGGACACACCAAGCCTCCATGGTAGGCTGGCCCGCTTGCATCCTGCCCCGCCATCTGCTCCCCAAGGCTCTGGGCCACCGGGAAATGTAAGTTCTCAAGCACACATGGCCTCAACTATGCCCACGCCGTTTGCAGGTTTGGCTCCCTTTACCCACTGGGCACCTGGTGAACTCCTGCTTTCCTTTCAAGTGCCCCCAGGTGGCAGCTCCTCAGAGAAGCCTTCCGTGCCTCTCCCCGTGCCGCTCTGACCCTTCTCTTGGCACCTGTGGCCCTCTGCCCCCGCCCCACGATCTCACTACTAAGGTGCTCCCACTACACCCCTCACTCTCTCTCCCCCATGGCTCCAAAATTTAGAGGAAGGCTCTCAGTGCCAGACACCATGTAAAATTTATTATTTGGACCAATTGTCCCAATACTCAAATTTACTTTATAGACATAATGAATGCTAACATAAATCCTGGCACTCTACCTTACAAAACAAAAATCAGAAGGCCTTGGGGCACCTGGGTGGCTCAGCGGTTAGGCGTCTGCCTTCAGCTCAGCGTGTGATCCCCGGGGTCCCAGGATCGAGTCCCATATCGGGCTCCCTGCTCAGCGTGGAGCCTGCTTCTCCCTCTGCCTGTGTCTCTGCCTCTCTCTGTGTCTTTCATGAATAAATAAATAAACTCTTAAAAAAAAAATCAGAAGGCCTTGCCGGGCTCTGGGCTCCCTGCTCAGCGTGGAGCCTGCTTCTCCCTCTGCCCCTCCCCCTCACTCATGCTCTCTCAAATAAATAAATATTTTTTTAATTAAAGATTTTATTTATTTATTCATGAGAGACACACACACACACACACAGAGAGGGAGGTAGAGACATAGGCAGAGGGAGAAGCAGGCTCCATGCAGGGAGCCCCAACGCAGGACTTGATCTTGGGACTCCAGGATCACGCCCTGGGCCGAAGGCGGCACTAAACCACTGAGCCACCCAGGAATCCCCATAAAATCTTTTTAATAAAAATCAGAAGGCCTTTCTTATATGCTTGGACAAAGTAAGGGAGCTGAATCAGCGGTGACAAGTATTTCTGGAAAACTGTTTTCTCTCCAAGACGGTGTTCTTAGACGTAAGACAATGAAACAACAAAACAACAAAAACCCCTCTCTTTCTGAGCTACTTCCCAAAGAGAACTGAGCCCAGGGAGGGGCTCCAAGAGGCCACAGGGAACTGGGAGAGTCGTCCTTGCCAAGGGGAGCTCAGGGCCAGCCCTGGTGCTGCCATCCGAGTGACAGAGTAAAGACGCTCCTGGGAGAGCCTGGCCTGTGGGCCTGGAATCGGGGGCCACAGGTGTGCCCACTTCTGAGCTGGAGCCTTCCAAAGGAGGGGGAGGCTCCCTGGATGTCAGAGGAAGCAAAGCATGAAGGGACTCGTGCAGTGTGCCCGGGGAGGACTTGGTGGTACCTTCGGTGCCTCCACAGTCTCCTCGCACTCCTCAGAGTTCAGGGAGAAGGATCTCAGGGGCTCACATAGAAGATCGGGGCAGGGGGGCTAGGAGAGAAGTCCCAGCCCGAGCTGCCCCTGCAGCTGAGAAGGCTGCAGATGTCACCCAAAGCACACACAGCTGCCCCTCTGAGCAGGGTGGGGTGAGGCTGAGCAGCCCCCGAGAAACGCACATGTGTCATCTACTGGGGGGTGACCACAGAGAAGACCACCGATCGCAGACGGGCGTCTCTGCTTTCCCTCCTCCCTGAGCCAGCACCCCGGTTCAAACTGGTGGCTGCCCCTCCCTGTGAGGACAAGTCTGCAGGACACCCCCCGGGGCCGGCCCGGCCAGATGACTTCCTTGGCCCGATGCCTGTGAGCCTGAGCGACAGCCTTGACTTTGGAACAGAACTTTTACCGTGAGTTCCTTTGTGCCAAGACTGGCAATTTCCCGGCTGGAGGCTCCTTTCGCCAAGGTCCCGGATGGATGAGCAGCACCAGCGGGAGGAAGAAGCAACCCTTCGCTGCTGCAGGCGCGGAGGTGGAGAGCGTGTGTGTCAGCAGGGTGACCGGCCCTCGTCGCCTCGGACCTTCCCACTTCTGCACGGGGACCCCCAGACAACCCCTGAGTCCCAGACAGACGGGACGGTGGTCCCCCGGCTCCTGCCGCTGGCTCTATCCGTCGCCCTAAGCTGACCTCCACCGGCTGGACGGAGGAAGCGCAGACGGAGGCCCGGAGGCGGAGGGAAAGGGGATGTGTTCACCCTGGCCCAGTTTATCTTCACAATAACCTACTGTGATCACTATCCCAGTTTTCCAGGGAAGCGCTGAGGAGGCAAAGCTGCGTGGCCCTAGATGACACAGCGAGTGGGCACGGGAACCCGATGTGTCTGGCTCCACGCACGCTGGTCCCTTCTGCCTGCCACACCGCTGCCAGTCCTGCCTCGGGCCCTACCCAGCCCCCCGGGAAGGTAGGAGGGGGATGAGGATCCCTCCCCTACCTGCCCCCCTCCTGTCCCTACCCTCGGCTGGGACAGCTGACGGGAGTCCTGTGCAGAACACCTTGCGAAGCCCCAGATGGCCCTGGGGTGGTGGCTTTTGATGGTGCATGTCCATGAAGGGGAAATCGGCATCCTTGATCGTCCTGTCTGCTGGCTGCTTACCGATCTGCTCCCCCCAAAGCCCCGAGCTCCCCAGGAAGGGCTCCTGTGTGGCCATGGCTGCATTCCACAGCCTTCGCGGGCCGGCCGGGGTCACAGACGTGCTGCAGGCCTCAGCCCCGAGAGCCATGGCAGGTGGCCCGCTGCTGGTGGCGGCTCCAGGCTTACGGAGGGAATGGATGAGGGGCCGCTCTGGTCTGTCCAGGTGCTGGTGGTCCGAGGCCAGATGCTAGAAGGGCTCTGTCTCGCTGCAAGTCCCCCCCTAGCCCCCCACGGTCACTCTGACAGCCTGTGGGGAGTTCGGCTGCCCTGCTGTGTGCAACAGATGCCATTTAGAGAATGTTTGCCCGGGGAGACCTGATGTCTGCACCAAGGTAACAGGTGTCTGCCTCGGGATCATTCAGCAAGCCTTTCTCTAGCCTCTGGGGCACTGGGGACACAGGGAGGAAGGAGCAGTCCTAACGTTCAAGACTCCCTCAGTCTAGCTGGAGAGACAGGGTCTAAGTAAAGAGACAGGCAGGGCCACGCTTGCGGCTGCGTGTGCAGCGTGTTGCACAAGCCCAAGATGCGCCTCGGCTTAGGCTAAGCGGCCAAGGTTTGTAGGGCCATTCTGACAAATTTCCAGCAGGTGGCAGCCAAGTGACTTGAGGAAGGCGGGCCCTTCTCTCGGCCCTGAAGCACAAGTGAGGCACAGGGGCGGACAGCAGGTGAAAATAATTGATCAGCTGGTGTGTGTGGTGGGGGTAAGGGGAGGAGAGAGAACCAGGGAGGTGGCGAGACCCGAACTGGATGCTGCAGGTGCTTGCCCCGTGCATGGGATGCTCGGAGGTCTGTCCTGAGCCAGGGAGAGAAGTGCTTGTGGTGGCTGTCAGGGGCCCGGGAAGCCTGTTTGTGGTACTTGGGGACCCGGTCCTACTGGTAGCTCTAGAGGCTTGGGAACCCCGAAATCAAACACAGAGCAAGGAGGCTGTGTTTGGAAGCTCAGGGCTTGGAGGGCCGGCTCAGAGGGTCTCGCGGGGGCAGGATTTGTAAATCCTTCAGCATTTTGTGAACGCAAACCAGGCTCGTTCTTGTAGAAAAGATCTCTGATACCACCAATGGAGGAGAATTCCTCGGAATTCTACAGAATTCCGGGCTCCGGGGGGCTGTCGAGGGTGTTAGAGGGGTTCGGAGATGTCGTTGAGAGGCTCGGCACCGAGCATGCAGCTAGCGCAGCACAGTGCTTAGTAGGTGTTTGTTGAATGAATGTAATAGAGACACCGGCTTAGACCTTGGCCAAGTCTATCATTGAAGTATAGGAAAGAGAACCTTTCTTCTTCATTTTTTAAGGTACAGAGTAAGAGAGCCTGGCCCTAAAGACTTAGGGGAAGAACATTCGCCACCAAAAAACTTACTGCCTGAAGTTGAAGAAAGTTCTGGAAAACATCTGCATCTTGTTCTGAAGGAGACAAAAGCAGGCACTGCTGTTATTTCATGGTCCAATGCAGGCTGCTGGCGTGAGGGAGAGCACGGTCAAAGATGGGGCAGCCCAAAGGCGCCTTGAGTCTCAGGTTGGGACTGCGGATGGAGGCACACGCGAGGTAAGGCAGGGCAGCAGGGTTGGGCCCCAGGAGAGCTGGGACTCCGAGAAGAAAAGGGAGCTGCCTCCTTGGAGAATGGGGGCAAGGTGGAAGGGAAACGGGAAGAAGACAGAGCTGGTGGGCCAGGCCTGTGGGGTCCCCAGCCCCTCCACAGGCAGGAGCTGGGGGAGAGCTGTGATTCTCCCCCTGGCACGGGGCAGGTGGAGGTGTGGATGATGGGCACACGAAACGGCAGGACAGGGCGGTGGTCAGCACAGGGTGTCTGGACCCAGACAGCCTGGGTTCAAATCCCAGCGGCGCCATGGACGAGGCGTGCATCCTGGGCCAGCTCCCCGGCCTCTGGGAGCTGCCGTCTCTCACCTGCCGGGGAGGAGCCTGCCTCCTCACAGGACGAATGAGCTGCATCTCTGAATGCTCGCAGGTTAACTGTGCTCACTGAGATGGATGACCTCACGCTGGTGGGAGGAGGGTAGAAGGCTGTGGAAAGGTCAGCTTTGATGTCAAAGGCGGCACACTCAGAACGGAAAGTTTGAAATGAGGAGCTCAGAAATGGCACTGCTGGGGATTTACCCCAAAGATACAGATGCAGTGAAACGACGGGACACCTGCACCCCGATGTTTCTAGCAGCAATGTCCACAATAGCCAAACTGTGGAAGGAGCCTCGGTGTCCATCGAAAGATGAATGGATAAAGAAGCTGTGGTTTATGTATACAATGGAATATTCCTCAGCCATTAGAAACGACAAATACCCACCATTTGCTTCAACGTGGATGGAACTGGAGGGTATTATGCTGAGTGAAATAAGTCAATTGGAGCAGGACAAACATTATATGGTCTCATTCATTTGGGGAATATAGAAAATAGTGAAAGGGAATAAAGGGGAAAGGAGAAAAATGAGTGGGAAATATCAGAAAGGGAGACAGAACAGGAGAGACTCCTAACTCTGGAAATGAACGAGGGGTAGTGGAAGGGGAGGTGGGCAGGGGGTTGGGGTGACTGGGTGACGGGCACCGAGGGGGGCACTTGACAGGATGAGCACTGGGTGATATGCTATATGTTGGCAAATCAAACTCCAATAAAAAATAATAATTTTTTTTAAAAGAAGAAGAAATGGTAAGAGCCGAGTACACAGGCTTGGTGGACGCAGAGAAAGTTACCGTCGAGGGGGCCCAGCCCGGGGCAGGGGGGCCTCTGGGGACCACCAGGGTGATGCTGAGGGGGGCTGGGGAAAGGCCAGAGTGAGGGACCTGGGGTGGCGCGGGGCAGGGGGCCAGAGATCAACCCAGAGGCCAGCATTCTGCAGCAGGAAGTGCTGAGGACTCCTAACAACTGGCAAGCTGAGTGGCATTTCAGGGGCCCAGCCCCTTCATTTCACTTCAATGAAACCAAAATACAGAGAAATAGCTCCTCCTACAGAGAGCTGGGAATAGGATCCTGAGGCACTGAAGTCCATGTGTGAGAACAGGACTTTGCAGCTGCCCGGGAAGGTGAGACGGAGAAAGCACAGGACAGTGATTAATTTCACTACGGAGACGGACACCACAGCTGAGCTGACAGCTGTGCCCAGAGCTGGGCTGCCCACTCCCCGGGGGGGGGAGCCCTGGGGTGAAACAGCGACACCCCAGAAGTGCCAGGGGACAGGAGATTGATGTCCCCCTGTGGCCCACCTGCAAAAGGTTTTGCTGACAGGTACAGAGGCCTCAGATGGCTACCAGGGGCCCGAGGCCCTAAAGCAACCCATGCAAAGCAATTTCCCAAGCACCCATACACGCCAGGTCATTGGTATGGGGAGAGAGTTGGGAATCTGAGTAACTTTCCAGCACAAATTGCATGTGGCAGTCAAATTTCGATCGAGGACAATGTTGTAATAATGAAGACACTGTTGGTGTGTGAGTCCACAATCATTCATCACTCTTTCAACAAATATTTGCTGAGGGCATCCAAGTGCCAGGCACCGTTCTCCACAACAGGCCCATGGGTGAAGACACAAAGATCCTTGTCCTCATCTGGTATACATTCTGGCGAGGACGGCAAGCAAAGGAGACAAATAAGTAAGTGATGCTGGGACATGGTGAGTGCTGGGGAGAGACGTCAGCATCGGGGCAGGAGGTGGAGGCAGTCAAGTTTGGGGAGGTGAGGGTTGGAGGGAGGAGCACCCTACACCAGGAAGGGCCCACGCAAAGGTGAGGAAGGAGCCGAGGGCTGCCAGAGGACCAACCTTGGGCTAGGATGGGCACGGACCACATGGGGCCTGCTTTGACTGTGAGCGAAATAGGGAGTGACAGGCTCCCACTTGGGGTTGTCTGGCTGTGGGGTTGAGAAAAGATTTTGAGGAGGAGGACCTGTGTGTGTGGGCACATGTGGGGCAGTGGGGTCTCTGTGTGTGTGTACAAATGCACGTTTTGGGTGTGCACACCTGCAGGTGAGCTTGCACATGTATGTGCCAGAGCACACCTGTGCATGCACATATATGCATATGAGCATGTGTGTGCACACATGTGCAAGTGTGTGTGAGTGTGCATATGCATGCACGAGTGTCCTGTGGGGGAGGCCAGTGAGGAGAGGACTACAATAGTCTGGGGAAAACACACAGCTGGGTCCTGGCCGGGGAGTGCAGGAAACCAGGAGCACATAAGAGGGCTGGGGGCTGAGCGGCCAGGCAGGGTGAGGAGTCACCTTCAGTTCCTGGCATCTCTGGAGGAGCAGCTAACCGGACTTCTGATTTTTTTGTGGCATGAGGGGCAACAAAGGGCCCCAGCTACGGGGACACCTGGGGGTGGCAGCCCAACCTGAGCTCCGCTTGTCAGGCTGCATGGCCAGTGTGTCCACCTAGAGGCCAGGGGCTGTTGGTCGGGACCTGATGAGCAAGAGGCACACAAGGCATCTAAGTTACAGCACAGACTGCACGGCTGTGCGCTGTGTCGCCGCTGCCCGCAGGGACTCAGTTCCTGGGTATCAATCCTGCTGAGGATGCTGCTAGCCCGGACGAGGCTGATTTGGTTCTCATAACGATCTTTCAGGAACGGCATTATTAACAACACCGTGTATAAGATGGCACTGAGGCTCGGAGAAGTACAGCAACTTGTCTGAGATCGCACAGCCAGGAGGCGGAACAAGGACCCACCCCCAACGTGTCCAACTCAAGAGCTGGGCTCCCACATGTGCTTTGTGTCTTTGGGGACTCGGAAGAGAAAAGTGAAAGCTCTGTCCCAAGTAGGAGAAATCGGGCGGGGCCAGAGTGTGCCCGCGCCACTCCCTCCCACAACACAAGGGCGTCAAAACACACAGCAAGGCCGTGAATTGACCCGAGCGCTGGGGGACTGGCTGGTGTGTTTAACAGATGGTCCCTTCCGTTTCAACTCGCAACAACTGGAAACCTTTCTGAAATGCACTCGTCCGCATGCCGTCCTGGTGAGGACTGGTTGAGGAGGACGATTTAACCTTGCAATGAAGCTCAAGGCCTTCCTCCAGTGCTCCAGATCTCAGACGTGGCTCGGAGTGTATCCTGACCCCGGGAGTGACCCCGCAAGTTCCTCTTTTAGCTAAAACGGAATCAACTTGTTTTCTTTCATTCCTACGCAAGGAATAAAACAATTATTTCAGTGATTTCAGTTTCATTTCTCTGAGCTTTGGTTACAGCAAGGGAGCGTTCCATGTCCAAGGATCTGAAAGCGCATGAGTTCTTGAGGTACTGTTTTGGAGAAAATATTCAGTGCAAGGATCACAACAAAAGCAACAATGCAAAAGCTATAGCAGCTGAAACCACACGCTGGGCCTTGATTTTGTGCCAGTCAGTGTTTTTTCATGTTATTTCCAAAGAAGTAACTAATTTTCAGAGATGTTAAGTAAATTGCCTGAAATTCTTAGCTCATGAATGAGAAAGCCAGGATTCAAACCCAGGTCAGTCTGACCCGAAAGCTCTGTGACAGGTGAAGGCCTATTATCCTTTCTTAGTTAAACAAAACAAGAGAAAAACCTCCTATGAATAGATAAAAAGACAAATACCTCAGTGGAAAACTAACTAAAGAATAGGAAGAGGTAATTCACAAAATTCACACAATTAATTCATGCAGAGGCCGTAAAACAACACAGTAAAGAGGAAGGAGGCTGCTGGCTGGTTCTCCTTTCTCTAAAAATCTACACATGGATGTTTAAAAAAATGTTTGTGCAGGTGGGAGAGGTGGAAAAAAAAAAAACAAATGGCAGAGATGAAGAAAGATGACGAAAACCATGTTTCAGACTCCTTAAGATATACATATTTTCTAAGATGGATGGGGGCAACATCAAAACACCTTATTTCTCTAACAAAGGATGCAATTAAAAATTCTGACTTCTATTACATATTCTTATGTAAAAGGACATTTTAAGGGAAAGGAAACCATTTTTTAAATTTAATTTTTATTTTTTTATGAAGCTCTTCCCCCCCCCCCCCGGACCTATTTAAAGACTCATGAAGTTCTACAAAGCTATTGGAAAAATATCTGTCCACAGGTTCTCCTGCCCATTCTCTTGCCTGTTTCCAGAGGCAACCAGTTACGGAAAGCACCCCCACCTCTCTGAACAACAGCTTATGGTACCACTCAACGATATTCCAGTTTCAACTAGGATCTATTCACTTCTCACCATGGAAGAGGAAAATGTACCTCTCTTCCATTACCTCTGTCATTACAGACACACGTAAGAACCTACCCTACCATTCAGCCAATAAAGTTACATAATTACTTGGGTTAGATGAATGTTCGGCTTTTATATTTACTGTGATTAAGCAAATCCTAGGGTCAGTGGAATCTTGTAGTATATTCTGACCTCATTCCTTTGTTGCATACCTCTGGTTCCCTTTAGTTGTTACCTGTCCTTTCTAAAATTAAAAAATATGTATATATATGTACATATATTTAACCAATCCTCTTGCATTTGCCTATGTCTCCCTTCAACTTGTTCAAAGAAGCCATTTCTTGTCATTTCAGATGTATCCTAAGGTTTCTCCAGCTAATTTATAAGCTAGTACACACACACATGCATGCACGCTCCCTCTCTCATGCTTTCAAAGATTCAATACAAATATTTTTAACATTCTTTTCACCCTCTTGAAATTTGTAAATAATATAGCCTACCAACATTTACAATTTCAAAAGCAAGCAACATGATAGCCTAACTATAATACAAAGGAGAAAGAAAGGTTAGTTAAAATAAGATACTACGTATGGAGTCAATATGCAAATATCGGGTTCAGCTACTCAGAAGACATGGTGAAAGGTATAATGAGGTGCCGGGGCCTATTTATAACGAACACGTAAACCTCATATATTTGGTAGCTGTGTTCCTGGAAAATTTAGTATATATTAAAAACATGCAAAAATTATGCGTGTTTATGTTTAAAGTGGGAGTCCGATTCCAGGCTCAGATCATTGTAAACAGAGTTCCAGCTACGTGAATGCCCACGGGACGTCAGGAGGTTGTGCAGGATGTCAGACACTCCTTTGTTCTCCATAGGTTTCACCTAGCAAATCTGCTTCCCCCTCCACAGCCCCGGCCTCCGCACCCGGACAGGCAAATCGCCCTGCACGTTACCAAGGTGTCCTATAGGGGGCGCTACGTACCCATTCAGTACCGGCAGCTGGTTCGACTCTCTTTTTTTACAAAGAGAAGGGGTAAAGAGGTTAAGATATCTACCCAAAGCCATATAGAGAAGCGACAGCAGTCAGGACTAGATAAGGAGAAGGGGTAGACAGGAAAGGAGAAAGGAGAGGATTCAAATATTCATATATATTCATTGCTAGACACGGTGGCAGGTGCCTTTTGTCAGGCTCACACGTATCTCATCTAATCCTCCTAGCCTCAGGGGTTAGTTCCAGCCCCAATTTTCAGACGCGGACACCACATTTTAGGAGGTTAGGTCCTTGCTCAGGGCCCCATTTTTGGTAACAACAGAATTTGATTCTCTCCAGTCTTTTTTCTATTGGTTCAAGCTGCTTTCCCTCCAGGTCTTGGGGCCCATACCTTGGGGTCCCCTCACTTTGCTACTTAAATCTTTAGGAAATAGTACCTAGGGTGTAGGCTGTCTGAGGAGCAATGAGCAAAAAGAAAGATGGTTCAACCCCAGCTTCTCGGCCCTTGTGGTTGAGCCGGTGTGTGGCCGGTGCCCTGGGGTTCCTGAGCACAGGAAGCCAACTCTTGATGAAGTCATATGCTCCCGGGAGAGCCCAGCCTGACCTGCCAGGGGTCAGGCCAGGACACCCAACGTGACCGCAGGGACTTCTCCCGCCCCGGAAGGCCCAGGCCTCTGCAGTCCGCCCCACACTCCGCACGGTGGCAGGCAGCCAAGGGGCTGGAGCTCACACGGCAAAGGCAGGAAAGGCCAGGCAGTAAACGAGGGCTTGGTCACCAAACCTTGAGGTGTCAGGTGTGGGGAACGCTCCAGAACAGTCACTGCAGCTTCACGACATGTCTGCCTCTGCTTAATTAAGCTCCAAATCATCCCTCTAAGAAGACAGTGTTATTTCCACCTTACAGAAGAGGAAACCAAGACCACAAGTGACCGGCACCTAGTTACACTGCTGGCAAGGGGCAGGGCCCGGTGCTCCCACCCAGGCCAGACCGGCCGCGACCCCCTCCCTCTCCTGCACCTTGCAAAACCCTTCCTGATTTATGCACTGCAGACCAATGCGTATTTGGCACCTTACCATCCAGCTGTGGAGGGCAGATGGGCATCGTGCCCCTCCACCCCATCAGTTACGACTGACAACTGGATCAGGTACTGGAAGAGGTGGTCCCATCTGGCAGTCGTCAGGCACCTTTCTCTTTTAGCTTTCTGGCCACAAAACCATGACTAAGCCCTTTAAACAAGGAACCCATTGCATCAGACTTCATATTCAGGAAAAGAAAATACACACAGCCCATATTTGTCACCCTGATCTAAATGCACCCCACAGGGCCCAGCAGAGCTTGATGAACCCATTTGTTGATGACAGTGCACAGGCCTCTGCCCCGCAGTCCACTGTGTGCAAGCAATCTCTGAGGAGGTTTCGCAGAAAAGGGTTCACCATGGGCTGTGGTCAAATGATTTTTTGCAAAATAAGTCAAAGGAGGGCCAGCCCCAGTCTCTAATGCATCCACATCTCTGCTCTGCCGCTTACTTGCCTGACTCTGGACAAGATCTAATCTCTGTTCCTCGGTTTCCCCATTAGCGAAAGGAGGATACTGACAGTCCCCACCTCACAGAGTGGCTGTAGGCAGTAATAAAGACATCGATCTAAGAGCTTAGAACAGTGCCTGGCGCACAGTGTGCCCTCGCGTTGCCCTACCACTGAAATTAACATTGACGGTCACATCTGAGCAAGAGTGGTTGACGGCCCTAGAGGACACAAACCCTAGCAAGGGAGATAAAGGTGTTGGTAAGGGGAGGGGAAGGGGTCCATGAGCACTACGTCCGAACCTCAAAAGTAGAACCCAGCTGTGCCCGCGGACCTTTGTTCTGTGTTGCTACAAAGGGCTGACCTAGGTCAATGAGGAAACGGTGCCAAGTGGCAGATCTGGATTGGAATAAAGAAGGATTTTTGGACAGGCAGACATATCCACAAACAGGGAGCAGGACGCCTGGTGCGTGGGTTCCTGGGGGGCTAGGGACCTGCCTGCCTGTCATGGACAGTACACATGGGGTTTTCCTGCACAGGAGAATGGCCAGGGGAAATGGTCTCTGATGGCCCTTCCCACTGGACCATTCTATCACTCTCTGATAACAAGCAAGTGCTGATAGCCAGGGTGTGGCCAATCAATCAGCCTGAAGGAAGGAGGAGAAGACTTTGGACTATCTCAGTGTACACAACCTTCAGGACTTTCACTTCATTCTCAGCACACCAGCAGGGGTGGTGGTGGTGGTGGCTATGACCAGCAATGGCTCCATGGAATTCAAAGCGTTTCCCAAGCACCTGCTGAGTGCCTAGCAAAGTAATTTCGAGAAAGAGTAAGATGACAGAGCTGTGCCAACAAGCTATCAATGTTTTCTCAGAGAATTGAAAGACCGCATCAATGACCAAAGCCACTGTTATTTGGGGCACAGGATACAAGTCATCAGCAGGGCCTGGGGGGCAGGAAGATGAGGGGGGTTGTCGGTCCAGGTCACAGGCAGCTTCCCAGCCATCTCTCTGGCAAGGTTTCAGTGTTCTTCCCCACCGAAACTTGTACCGACACAACCCCCTGACCTGGGTGTACTTGGTGCTCCGGGCTGACCCCCACACAGAAAGAGATGCTGGGACACAGGGGAATGGCCAGGAGCCGGGAACGAGAGAGGAAAGGGTTGATCTGCTCGTTGAAAACTGATTCGGGAAGTATCCTCCATCATGAAATATTATCAGCTTTGTCAACTCTAAAACTTAAACAAAATATATATTTAAAAGTAGAAACCATTTTGTCATGGAAAGATTATCAGACTGTATAAAAACTCTGACGGAAATCCAAGAAAAAAATTGAAGATGCTAAGACTAAAGCTCATCAGCTATTTCCCAGGTATTTCCCGTACGGTTGTTACTGCTAATTCATATGTTCCCAGCTCTGAGGACTCAAAAGCAGGTCAGCAGCTGGAGGCATCAAAAGATTAAGGAAAAACAATTTACGGAGATGACACTGGAGACATCCTATGTACTGACTTCAATTCTTTGCACCTCCTGAAAATGTCTGCAGATATTTCTGAGAATCTATGTCTGGAGCAGTTAGGGACTTACTGGGCAGGAAGATAGTCTCCTCTCAGAGAGAAGATACTTGATCCTCCACAGGCCCCAGCCCGAGTAACTCAGGCCCCCAAGCCCCTGGTCTGCCCAGAACGGCCCTCGTTCCTCTCTCCCTGCCACGAGCTTCCTCTGCCTGGTGGGCTCCTGTCCCAGCAGGGCGCTGTCCCCCACCCCCTGGTTGGCCGGCTGTCTGCAGCTAACCCCCACTGCTGCTTCCTCCCTGTCATCTCTCCTCCCTGCTTGCTTCTCTCCAGGCTGACTACTACAGCCTTAATTTAGGCCCCGGTCACCCCCCCACCCCCGGCCTACTCACATCCTCTAAAACCACTGGCCTCCAGCACTGCCAAGAGGTGACTTTTCCAGAAGCTTCCACAGTCCATCCTTCCTCATAAAGGTTTCTCTCATGCCCTCTGCCTCCTCCCAGCCACAAAAAGAGAACTAACCCCCAGGGTGCACTCTAGCCAGACACTGAGCAGGGCCAGTAGCCCAGGGCAAGACAGGTACAGGTTTCGGCTCACCTGCCAGCTCGAGTCCATGGATATTAGGCGCCCAGAGTGCTGCACAAAGAAGGATTGGGAGGGTCGGAAAGAAGCCACCAGGAGCAGTACCTGGGAGCCCGAGGACTGGGAAGAACCGTGCTCGTGCGGCCCGCCTGCCATCCCAGCACGGGGCAGAGCCTTCTGCAGCACTCCAGACCCACCTGTCCCTGGCCTGTGCCCCAGCCTTGCACTCCCTGCGGTATTCGCATGAAATCTCCTCAATGGTCCACTTTCAGGGCTCCTCCCAAAGTGTCATACCTACCTTTCCCGGCACCACCACGCCACCCTAATTTTCTTCCCTTGATACTCAGCAAACGGCTGCACCTACTTCCCTTAGAAAGGGACGAGTTAGGGAGCCATAAGGTCCCTATGGCATCCCTAACACTCTTCCAAGTGGGTCAGAGAGCAGCTGATTTTACCTCTGCCTTAGTGTCCCAATACACAGCTTCCCAAATCCCGCCTCGCCATGCTCTCCACTCGTCTAGCTGGCTGTTGTACTCACACAACCCTGTCTACTTCGCATATGGTGGCCCCTGGACTGTCTTCATGTCTGTCTAAGACTGTGAGCCCTGCAGGATAGAAATCAGATCTGTCTGGTTCCCTGGCTCTGAGCCTGGCATAGAGAGGACACTGTTAGGGAAAAGCAGGGAGCCCCCAGCCCCAGCCCCAGCCCCACTATGCCATGACTCACTGCAGGGCCCTGGGAAAGCCACTCCCCTCCCTGGGCCTCAGCCTCCCCACCCGGACAGGGATGTACTTGAGCTAGAGGATCCCTGAAGTCTTGTCCAGCTCAGAGACGCTCCGAGAACGCAGGCCAAAAAAGCACTGGATTTGTGCCTTTTGTGATGATGTGGGTAATAATCACTGAGCGAGATACCGCAGGAGTGGCCCAGATCCACCATTGCGAGGAGTGAACTCCCTCACGCGGATACCGAGTGCTAGGGGATGTGTGCTTGTATAGCTAAGGAGAATGGACAATGAGGAGTGATTTTATCTCCCTTTGAGAACATAAGCACACTCTTCTATATTTGTACATACCATCTCCTAATTTAGACAGTGTAGAACTTTTTCTGATCAGCACTCACTTGCCAATAATTTCGCTCTACATCTAAATGAAGAATAGGAGTCATATAAGTTCACAGATTGAATGGATGGCTGATTTACAAAGCCCTTAAAATGTGGCTGCAGGCCGACGCTGGCAACCCCATAATTAGATATGGCATGCTCTGCGATGATGTATTTTTTACTGTTTTTTAATAACTCAGTTCTCCTTCTGGGATGAGGGGAAAAATGGAATTTGTTAAAAATAAATCGAGATTTAGTGGCTTTTCAGCCTTCTGCTGCTTGTTGCTCACAATATTCTATAAATAAAAGAAGCCCTGCCCTATAGTGCACTGTAAACACCCACAGACACTCAGAGCCAAATTCTTCCAATTATGACCCTCTGCCAGTTGCCAAGCTACTGCAAGGACCCACTTGAAAGGCGGCCATCTAGGCCATCTCCTGATTAAGCCGCCCGGCAGCAAGGAGGAAGGCCTGCTGCTTTGGCACCATATCTAGTCTGAAATAATTGTTCCATTTTCTTGAAATTAAGCCCTTTCCTTGTGATCGAATTACAATTCAGAGGTAGATGAAAAACGAACCACTTGTCTGTCCGTCCCTCTGCCCGGGTCATGTGTGCATCGAAGATCTGGGCTGTCACGTGTTGGACTTAAATCAGGCGGCAGAAGTGCCTTCACGACAGTGTCTTTAGCTGCACCGAGCAAATCAAGGTCAAATAAAAGTAGGTCAGCTCTGAACATGACAGGTGAGTCACAGGCAGCCTGCCCTTCTGCTCAGCAGCTTTCCTCGCTAATCAGTTCGGGCCCCTCTTGTTCAATGGAGCAGACTGAGATGGTCCTTTAAGAATCACTATTCCACCCCGGGAGGGACGAGGGACAGGGACGATGCGGTCGGTATCGGGTGTCAGGCTGACTGCACGGTGGTTCAAATGCCACCGCACAAGCGGAGACTGCCCGGCGGCCGTGTGGCCCCAGCCAGCCCTTTAAACACTGCGTGCAGAGGATCAGGCAATTGCCGTGTGCCACAGTCTCACTGAGAGAGAAATCCCTTCCAGTTCCTTAGAAACCGGAATGCTCAAAGCGGCACTGGAGCAACATGGGCTCCGGCTAGAAACTAATCACCCTCCTTCTTCAGTGTCAGCTCCACTGGGTGAGCACAGGGCCCTGTGCTATACAGTTCCAGCCCCAGAAGCTCACGCTCTGAATGCCGAGCCACTTAGAGAACAAATGCCACCCCAAAGAGAACGGGTATGTGCTCTGTGGTCAGATTTTCCAAACTCAAAACTGAGGCCTATCCTTAAAGGGACAGGATGTTCAATGCTGGAAAGCCTGGGACTTGGGGGTGGGGTCACAGAGCATGAAGTCTCATCAGAGAGGGCTCCTCTGGGTGAGCATGGGGGGCTCAGTTGGTTAAGTGTCTGACTCTTGATTTTGGCTCAGGCTGTGATCTCAGATCTCAGAGCCGTGAGATCGAGCTCCCCACACCGGGCTCCACGCTCAGCAGAGAGTCAGTTGGAGATTCTCTCTCTCCCTCTGCCTTTCTCCTCCTCTAAAATCAATCAATCAATCTTCAAAAAAAAATATTAATAAAATAAAATGGCCCTTACTGTGACTCACCCACCACCTGTGGGTTCTCATTTCTTAATGTCTGAAATGGTCTCGTTTCTTTGTGTCTCCTCAGATTAGAACGTGAGCATCAGGAGAGTCTTGTTCTCGAGTATTTCCAGAGCAACTAGAATGGTCACTGGCTCATAGGTGCT
Source organism: Vulpes vulpes (assembly GCF_048418805.1). Classification (NCBI taxonomy): domain Eukaryota; kingdom Metazoa; phylum Chordata; class Mammalia; order Carnivora; family Canidae; genus Vulpes; species Vulpes vulpes. The sequence goes on from NC_132790.1 coordinate 13,468,935, forward strand.
CAATATTCACTGAGTAAACGAATCCACACCTAGCCTCTGGAAGAGCAGTCTATGTACCCTCGATGCTCACAGCAATCTGATGAGGTGAAATCATTACCTCTTCTGTAACAATGAGAAAATCGAGGCTCAGAGAGGGTGCATGTTTTTCCCAGGGCTGCACATCTAATGAGTTCATGGAGCTGGAATTCCAAGCCAGGCGTGAAAAGTTCTAATCCTGGCTTTGAAATGAGCATCTGTTGCTTTTATAATTTAGAAAAAGCAAAGGAGAAAAACTTTAGCGGAAAAACTACGTATCAGAAAGAGCTTTACATCAAATGATCTAATACATGACAGATTTGGTTCCTATGTCCCCAAATATCAGCCCCCCTTCTATCTGCAGAGGGCATCGGCACCACAACCCCACAGCCAGAGTGGGAGGAAGGGTCCTGGGGCCCCCATTATGGAAGGTTCATTCCTGTCTTTCTGTGGAGCTCTGAAGGCCAGGTTGGGGAGGGGGAGCTGTTGGCAGTGGCACCCATGACTCCTATCACTTATTCCATAATTTGCTGCAAAGTTTCCAAGCAGAGGCCTAAGAGCAAGTTAGAAGATTGTATTGTAGAGTGCTTGGCATGTGCCTTCCCCCCATACTCGTGCCTTGAAAATTGGAATAAAAACATAAAAAGGAAAGGAAGCATACTTTTAAAGACTGAAATTTCAAAAATCGTATTGAAAAGTAGAGATTTATATTTCCCTGAATTTCGAACACTGAACCATGCTGAAGGTAGGCAGATGCACCTTTATAATCTGTATATCACAATAAAGTTCCTGTTGTCTGATATTTGGGGCCAAAAACTCCTCCCCAGGCTGTCTACTCGATGCAGGCTACGGCTTGAATTGATGTACAAACCAGCAGGTCAGTCTCGTCAAAATGGCCAGCTAATTCTAGTGTGTAGATACACTTCTCAAAAATGGGAAAGAAATGAAAAGGGCAAGTAGTATCAATAAAACAGGCTTTCCCAAATGCTACCAGGATGGCCTAACAACCTGTGAATACAGGCATCCTACAGAAACAGAGAGCCCTTCCTGATTGTGAACAAGGGGTGATAGGACAACAGAAGAGCTAATAACCTTTTGGATCTGAATTTCTTTTTTTTTTTTTTTAAAGATTTTATTTATTCATGAGAGACAGAGAGAGAGAGAGAGGCAGAGACACAGGCAGAGGGAGAAGCAGGCTCCATGCAGGGAACCTGACACGGGACTCGATCCCGGGTCTCCAGGATCAGGCCCTGGGCCGAAGGCAGGCACTAAATTGCTGAGCCACCCAGGGATCCCTGGATCTGAATTTCTCAGCTAGAATTCCTGAGTGGGCTTCAGGGCAAATGTCTCATGAATAAGGTTGGTCTTGTGAGAAACTGTCATATACATTTTTTGGAGAGAGGCTCCGTGAGTCACCAGAGTCACAAAGTGATCTGTGACCCCTTCAGGCAGGGACACCCACAAGCCCCTTCTGCTGCCACTCCTGTTTTCTTGGGACAATCCTGTGACATAAGCAATGACATGGGAAGCCCCCCCTGGCTTGTAGAGCAGACAAGATGACATGGACAATCAGGGAAAATTGTCTAAGCTCTTGCCTGAACGGCCCAGCTACTGGGACCGCTCAAGTGAGTGACTGAAATGAAGTCATTTTCTGGAAGGGACTGAGGAATGGCAGAGCTTTAGCTTGAGCCCAGGGCCCAGACACAACCAGAAAAGACCAAGAGAGCAATGGACACAAAGTCTTAGGGAATATGAACTTGGAAGCAACAGCATGGGACAGGAGACAGGACAAGGGCCTGGCAGCCAGGCAGGGCTACATTCATTCCTGACCCCATCCGCGTACTAGTCACGTAGCCTTGAGACAGGGATGATGACGATGGTGGTCATGGTGGGATGATGACGACAATGGTGACGACCATGACAATGAGACACAGATATCTACGATAAGCTATTACCTTCTGACGGCACAAAGCCTAGTGTATAGCAGGCAAATGCTTACATGCTTGTGAAATAACACGTCAAAATACTTTTCACAGTGACACATGACCCTCTCTAGATTTTTTTTTGAAGATTTTATTTATTTATTCATGAGAGTCACACACAGAGAGAAGCAGAGGCACAGGCAGAGGGAGAGACAGGCTCCTTGCAAGGAGCCTGATGAGGGACTCAATCCCGGGACCCCAGGATCATGACCTGAGCCAAAGGCAGACGCTCAACCACTGAGCTACCCAGGAGCCCCTGACCCCTCTCTAGATTATCTGTGTTTTCTAGATGTGGGGAAACGAAGGTTAAAAAGGTTACATAGCATGCCAAAGGTCCACAGTTAGTGGGGATTCAAATCTGAGTCTGTTAGACTCTAAGCCCATGCTCTTAACGCCTAAGCTCCACTGCACTGCCAAGTCTCAGCTTCCTCATCTGTAAAAAGGTTAATAATACTCACCCTGGCAGGGTGGGAAGGGTGAGACAGAAAGCATGTGAAGTGTTTAGCACAGTACCTGGCACCCAGGAACTCTATAGTGTAGCTATTAATGTAATGGAATGGAATGGCATCTGGACCTTTGGAAGAGAGACAGAGGGTGGGAGGTGGGCATCTGGCTGTACAGATGGTACAGCATTTCACTTCACGGGGCTCGACAAACAGGATTAGGAACTTTGGACCACGGCTTAAGAGCCTGGGATGGCATCATCTCAGTTAGGAACAGAGAGGGGACACCTCGGCAAGACGGACAGGCATGTATTCGCTCAGAGATGAAAGGCTCCCCTTTGAAAGTTGGAGAGGACTGGGGACTTCTGGAAGAAGGAATAATTCAAGCTCCAAAAGAAAGTTTTCAAGAGGCGGTACCAAACAGCATGGCTATTCCTGGGCTACGGATGTATGCCCACCGACAAGCCGACTCTCCGCTGCCCCAGGGAGAAGAGTCCCTGTGTGTGTTTGTGGTAAGGGAGATGCCGAACCCCCAAGGTACTGGTAAACCCCATCCGGAACACAGGCAAAGGAGGGGCATTCTAAAAAAAGGAGAGAATTTGTTAGAGCAAGTCTCCTTGGGAGTTAAACAGGAGGAAATGTACCCGCTGCAAGAAAGAACCAAAGACCTAGTGTGGCCTGTAGTGTGCAAGAGCAGAAAAGGGCCCGTGTGCAGGAGGAAGCATGAGCCTCACCGATGCCACCACCCTGACCGCACTCCTACTCTGCAGAGTCACTCCTCTGAGAGCCATCAGCACTGCAGAGAATGTGCATCCCAGAGCTGACATTTGCCTGGGGAAAAAAAACATCACGCAGGATTGCCAGCCTGCTGCCCCCCCCCAGCCCCCCGAGAGCCGCTTAGCCCCTGCATTTCTAATAGAGGAAGTGCTCCACCGAGTTATCCCGATAGGAACCAAAGACACACACCCTGTCATCGGTCCCCTCCCCGCCATGCCCGCGGCCCTACACAGGACTCAGCATCAATTTCCTGGACCATTTTAACTGCTTCTAACTAGTTCTGCTGCCTCCTCCTACAGTCCAGCCCCCACATTACCACCAGCTGGCTTTCTAAAATAAAAGTGCTGACCACGTCACTCACCTCCTGAAAGATGTCTACTAGATTTGCACTGCCTACGGAATAAACGCCAAAGTCTTAACTTGCATTAATTCATTCATTCTTTTCCTCGCCAATCGAATGTGTGATATTCACCTCCTGGGTGCCAGGCTCTGTTTTAGGTCCTGGAGATAGAATGGTGAATGAGACAGGTGAGGCAAGCAGCCGTCCTCATGGATTTACATTCTAGTAGGGTAAGCAGTAAAGAAGACAAATAAATAGATCGTATGAAGTCAGCTAGTGAGGAGTGCTAGTGGAGACAAAGCAAGGTAAGAGGACCGAGTGATAGGGTAAGGGGTAGAGGAGGACAGTGCATTTCTAGTCCTTGAACACAGTGACTAGATGTCTATTCCTCTTTGCGCCCCATCTTATTTGAACAGACACCAGAATGGAATGAAGGTCAGCCGGGCAGGGATGTAGGGGAAGACTGATTCAGGTAGAGAACAGTAAGTGCAAAGGCCCTGAGGCAAGAAAGAGGAACAGCAAGAAAGATACAGTGGCTGGGATGGAGGGAGCAAAGCAAAGAGTGCTAGGAGAGGAGACCAGAGAAGCAGGAGGGGCTGGCAGGCCATGGAAAGCAGTTCAGATTCTATTCCAAGGATGCTGGGAAGCCATCGGAGACTTTTGGCAGGGAAATGACACGATCTGATTTACTTTTAAAAGGTCACTCTGCCTGTTTCTGTGGAAGACTGATAGCAGTAGGGACGGAGCAGAAACGGAGACCGGCTGCGAGATGCGGGGACATCTGGACGAGGGTAGGGAGATGTGGTGGCTTTCAAGATACACTCTGAGGGAACAGCTGTCAAGAACTGCAAGCAGACGACGTGAGGCGCCAGGGAAGGAGCAAGACGATGATGCCTACATGTTGGGCCTGCGTAACCAGGGAAATGGTTCTGCCTCATAAGATGGGGAAGAGGGGGGAGGAGCAGGGTTATATGTTTTCCTTTTTTTCTTTTCAAGAGAAAAATATCAAGACCTGTATTTAGTTATCTTAGGTCTAGGATGCCCATTAAACATCAAAGTGGGGATGCTCAGTGGGCAGTGGGTATGTGGGTTGGGGCTCAGGAGAAAGGTCCAAGGTCATCATTGTACCGATGACCACTGGGTCCTCCACCTCCGGACCGGCACCCAGGCGTCACCTCCTCCAGGCTCTGGCCGCTGCTCTGTGGCTCCTCCTACCTAGAATGCTCTGTCCTCACTTCTGCAGTGTAGGCTCCTACTCGTCTCTTGAGACTTGCTCAAGAGGCACCTCTTGTTTAAAGGCCCCTCCTGAGTGCCCAGGGGAGAGCCCCTCAGCCCTCCCTTCCCCTGCGGTGCCCTGTCACATGCCCCAATAGCCTTGTGTCACCTCTATTTGCACCTTTCCTCCTCATGAGCATCTTGAGGGCAGTGACCAGAAGACTATTCCTCCCTGCACCCCACCTCCTACCATAAGGCCGGGGCACGGCAAACATTTGCTAAATGAACAGAGATGCCCTCTCTGTAAAGAGGCCCAAAAGAAATGACATGCATGCCAACTGACACACACGGCAGCCGCTGTCTGTGAGGGGTAAAGGGGGAAATAGGTATTGCCCCTGCAGCGCTAGGGGTAGAATGGTAACCACCTTCGAGGAGTTTCTTAACAATACAAAAGAGCCTCAAGAAATCTAAGAGCTGGGGCACCTGGGTGGCTCAGTGGTTGAGCGTCTGCCTTCAGCTCAGGGCGTGATCCCAGGGTCCTGGGATCGAGTCCCACGTTGGACTCCCTGCGTGGAGCCTGCTTCTCCCTCTGCCTGTGTCTCTGCCTCTCTCTGTGTCTCTCATGAATAAATAAATAAAAATATTAAAAAAAAAAAAAGAAATCTAAGAGCTGAGTATCTCAGGATGTCGCACAGTGTACTGAACACCACACCTGAGAAACGCGTCTCGGGTCTCCCTGCAGAAACACCCAGCGAGTCCCAAACCAAAGCACTGAGGAGTCGGAGACAGAAGGAAGGAAACCGCCCTTGTCTACGTGGTCTCCTGCACTCCTGAGAGTGAGCCTGGAAGCAGGTCCTACTTTTACAGAAATAGATGGGTATCAGAGACGTTGGGTGATCCGCCCAAGGTCACAGAGCTGGGCTGTACAGGAGCCGGGAGCCACACTCAGGTCTTCCCGAAAGCAATGCCTGCGTTCCTTCCAGCACACGCCCCAGCCTCCCCCTGTCATACCAGGTCACAGGGCTGGCGGGATCCTTAGGGACCCCCTAAGCCCCAGAGCGTGCCGAGGAAATGGTACTCTGGAGAGGGGCTGTGATGTGCCCGCAGCCACTGAGGAGTCCCCAGCAGAACCGAGGCTGGAATCCCAGCCCCCGACTCCTGGGCCGGGCTCTGGGGGCGCGGCACCTGCTCTCTGTCACCCATGTCTCACAGCGCAGAGCCAGAGTTTTAACAGTTTAATCTCTCTGCTTACAGGTGCCCTAGAGGTAACAGCGAGGGGGATGGGAAATCGTGCTTTGTATCAGTGATTCCCGCTGCGTGATTCTGGGACCCCACGCACAGGTGAGACGCTAAGTGAGGAGCGCTGTCCCCACATCGGTAGGGTTACATGACCAGCTGTGGGACGTGACAGACCGCCGTATGGCAGCTCTCTCATTCCTTTGGACAAACATTTGCTGCCCACCTACTGTGTGCAAGACACTGAACAAAGCAGTGGAGGCCACGGGGAAAGAGGCCCGGAGGTGAACCGTGACTCTCCGACTAGTGGAATGATCAGCATATTAACCTCCCTAAGCCTCTGTTTCTTCATCAGTAAAGAAGAGTCCCTGTTTTCACAAAGTTGGTTCTGGCCACTAACTGGGATGACACATGCCCCTGGTATACAGAAGTGACGCAGTAAGCATCAAATGGCTGGTAGTCTTTTCATTGCTGAGAAAGCAAAAGAGCTTACTCATACTGTAGGGAAAAAAAAGGATGGAAAAAGGTAGCTACACCAGAGCTCTTGTAAAAACTTAGCAGAGTGAAGCAGCTAGCATCAATCCTCTGAGGGTTTGCCAAAGCATAGAGAAATTCTTTTTGAGAAATTCTGAGGGGCTGAATATCTTCAGGCAGGGAGGGGAGAAAGTGTGGCAGAATGAGAGGAAAAAAGACAAGAGAGAGGATGAAACTGAATATATCAGTGCGTTGGTAAGAGTCAATGAAATTAACATAGTCACAAAATAATGTGACTTGATTGCTAATGAATAGAGTTTGCTGTTCATTACCTACAGCCTCATCTTCTCCATCCAGCTCCTGTTCAATCTGCAATACCCTATTGGCTCGAGGACTTCTACTTCACTCCAGGTTAACTAATCTCTGCTCTATTAATTGATTCTTAGCAACATTACATCGTCTCTGCTTGCTGGGCTTCCCCTACCGAATAGGGAGCTCCTGAGAGGACACATTGTGCATGATTCACCTTGGTGGCCTTCCTCTGACCCCAGGATCCCCAGCCAGCAGCCAACAGTCTGGAGCATCCCCGGAGGAGACCCTTCTCTCTATAGCAGGAAAATGACCCAGGACTCACATTTATAAGTGTGCATTCTGTGCTGAACATTTGAGGGGCCACCTTTTAGATCTTAATTCATGTATTCCTCAAAATGCCCCCATGAGAGAATTGTTATCCTGATTTTGTAGAAGGGGATGCTGAGGCTCAGGGAGGTCAGGTCAACAGCCAAAGTTTCATACCACTAGTGAAAGTGATGAGACCAGGTTTTGATCCTGGATCCCCTGTTTTCACTAGACCAGCCCACCTGCATGGGTCTAATGAAGCTGAGGGCATCCTGGAAGGATGAGTGGTCTGGTCATCGAATCTCCCTGCAGGCTCATCAGTGAGGTTAGAGTTAAGGAGCTCTGGCCAAAACATCATAACCTGTTAGCAAAAGTCAGACACCAGGTCAGAGAGGCAGAGAAGAAGCCTCCATAGAAGATGGAATTCAAAATTTCACCTGCAGTTAGCAGGTGGTAAGTCGACCATCTCCCCCAACCCATCCTGTCTAAGGGGAGGAATACACATTCTGGGTCAGTGGTTCTCAACTGCAATGTGAACAGTTAAATCCCCTGGTCGAGAATTCACAGATCTTTCCTGCTGGGGAAACCTTCGAGAACACAACTATCAGCATTAGCACTCCTAGGAGAAGGATGTGGACATAAGTGACCACAGGACGTCTGGGAATGTCACTTCCTTTTCCTTTCTCTGTCTCCAGCTCAGTAAAGGAAACTTCCATGATGTGCTGTAGGTAAAAAGCTATGTCTCAGCCTCACAGAGGTCTGACTCCACTGCATTTGGAGTCAGAAGACCTGTGTCCAAGGCACTGTTCCTTCCTTACCAGCTGTGCAACACTCAATACGTCAGATCTTCTTTGGGCCTAAGTGTCCCGAGATATAAATAGGGGAAGAGGGGAATGCCTGCTTCCCAGAGAGGTTGTAGGGAGGGATGCTATGAGATAATACATGTGGGAAGAATCTGTCCATGTAAAAAGGTGTTCAGATGTAAAGAAGGGGTGAGGGGTGCTGGGGACATCAGGTCCCTCACTACCTCACCTGCTGCCTCCCCCTCCCCAAGTCTCCTGAGCCTAAGGCTTGGCACTACCTGCTGCAGCTCATTTGAATGCAGACCCAGCTTCTATACTGAGGGCTCTAGGGAAAAATACAAGCAGCCCTGATAGAGTCCTGGAAAAGGAAGCTGTGATTTGGCTGTTAGTCTTCCAAAGGCTACCTGGCACAACTACAATCCTTAACTAAGTTTTATTATTTTTTAAAGATATTTTATTTGCAAGATAAAGAGAGAGAGAGAGAGAATGAGCAGTGAGGAGAAGCAGAGGGAGAGGGAGACTCAGACTCCCCACTGAGCAGGGAGCCAGATATGGGGCTCGATTCCAGGACCCTGACACCTGAGCCAAAGACAGATGCTTAACTCGTTGAGCCACCCAGGCGCCCTTTTAAATAAGTATTTAATAATTAAATTGGCTACAACAGTTGAGAAACAGTTTTGTCATCACATACGATGATAATCATCACCAAAATCAAAATATAACAGTCATTTAATTGTTTAATTAAATATATTTATACATTACATATAATATATTTATATTATTAATATATAAATACATTACATAATGTATAAATATACATAATATATTTATACATTACATATAATATATTTATACATTATACATTTATACATTTTAATATATTTATATTTTTTGTCTATATACAAAGACAAATGTGTCATTTTGATGTCGTATGTATGACTTTTTAAAGTTTACTTTTCTTATATGTGTTTAGACAAAAAAAAAAGCTAGATTATTAAAGCCATAATTGGATACTCTTGGGAGGAGCATGAGTTGGTACAGCCTTTTGGGAGGGCAATTAGGCAATATGGATTCAAATTTTAAGTGCAAACTATTTAAGCCAGAAGTCCCGTGTCTTGCTATCTATACCACAGAAACTCTCATGTAAAAGTTCATAAGCGTGCACAATGGCTACAGCAGCAGTGGTTGCAATGGCAAAAGATTGAGACCTGGGTGTCCACCAGTACAGGAATGATTAAATAAACTTCAAATGTATCCATACCATGGAAAACAGCAGTCATATTATTTTTGTACATTTACCTGTACATATCAACTTGAAAAGATGGCCATAATTATTGACAGTTGGCCACTGAAAGGAAAGTCACAGGACAGAATGAATAGAGAAATTTCATTTTTACAAAACAAAAGTAAAAATGAGTATATTGGGGATAAGCGCAAAGGAGGGAGGAGGTACACAAGCAAGTTAAAAAGTCCAGGACTGTACCCAACAAAGTCTCAAAAGTGCCTATCTTTGGAGAAGGTTGGAGGTGGGGAAGTCATGAGGACTTTCTTCCTTTAGTGAATGCACTTCAGTGTTGTCTGAATTTGTTATACTCTTTCATGATGCCAAAAGCAAAAACTAGATCTGAAAAGTCACAAAATAATGATTTTTAAAATTTCAGTATTTGCAAGGCATCTCCTAAAGTGACCACCATGGGATGTGACACCGCCTCTCCTGTCTCCGTATGTGGCCACTGGTCCTGGGCTTGCCCAAGAGATCACAGATGAGGATGATCTCCGGGACTGAGACTCTCAGGCCCTCTCCTATTTGCAAAAGAAATCTGCCAAATTACAACTATTTCAACAAGATGGCTAATAAAAAGGACTAAGTGCCTTGTTCAAATTTACAACATCATAACTTGCTGAATTCAAGTTCACTCGTCTTCAACTAGGGGCAATCAAAATTTATATCCTGCATTATCCAACATTTTATGTTGACTTAGTAAGCCTTGCTGAAGAGTTCTTAACAACTGCTAATGAGGAAATTCCATGGGGAGGAGAGAAGGTGACTCTCCTAAATCCAAAAGAGCCTCAATGAAACACTATCGCCACTTGGATTCTCATAAAAATGTCAACTTATGGGGTGAAATGACCTTCCCATCTATGGGCAAAGTTGCTCATGAAGAGAACTTTAAATCGATGCAGTGTCTGAGAGGTGCCAGTTTCGTTTAGCAGAGACTGCCCGCTCAGTTACCTGTGGGCCCTGTAAAGGTGCAACAGCTGGGCAGGAGGGACAGGTCCCCCCAGGACCACCACTCTTCATTCAGCACTGCCATGAGGGAAGATGGACCCAATGCTGTCAGACCTGCAGGTTCTCATGCAGAGCCAGAAATCCAGATTTCTAGACACCATCTACCACCTTTCAGATGCTAGCCACTAACTGTAGTTTTAGAATATTGTGAGCGCTGAACCAAATACATCTGCAGGCCAGATGTGGCCCATGAGTCAAGTTTTCAACCTCTGCCTGAAAGTATCTACATTTTCTTAATGGGTAATTTTTGTTCAATTTTATTTTCAGGAGGACAGCAAGAGGCAGGGAAATAATATGGGATGAGAGTCAAGCAGTTGATACTAAGAATATATTCCTAATGTACTTGACAAACAAGGGTAGTGGTCCCTAACAAAACGGGAAGAAATTGTTGAAATTGACTCGCCTCTACCAGGCATAAAACCCTCGAGAGTGAGGATTTCCCATGATCCAGAGTGAATTTCCACAATTTGCTATCAATGAATCGACAAGAACTTACTCCACTACTACGTATTAACCGTTCATCATAAGACATTTAAAATAACAACAGCAAGCACAGAAATGCTCCTCAGTGCCGGATGCTACTCAGGCATTTGGCACCCGGCAGCACCAGTGTGGGTCACACAGGCTCTGGGCAAGATTCCAGGAAAGGCCTAACACATCTCCCTCCGAAACAAAAACCAAAAACAACCCGGAATGTAGACGTATCATAAAATTGTGCTCAGTCGTTTTTTCCCCCAAAGCCCAAACAATAAGATATATTTGTGCTACTAACAGTATCTGCATGTAATCTGCAATCCACAAAGTGCCTTTCTTATATCCTATCTCACTCCTCGGGGCCTTTACTGCACTGTAGACCTTGTATCCTGTCTGAAGTCCTCTCACGGTTGTTATTAAAGACAGGACTCTTAAAGAACCAAATACATCCACATTTTCTTAATGGGTAATTTTTGTTCAATTTTATTTTCAGAAGGGAGGCAGGAAACCACAGTAACAGAGCACAGAGCCGTGGTGGCTTCCACGTGCCAGGGCTAAGTACATTTTCATTTCACCCTCACAAGAACCTCATGGAGGGGGTGACCATCCTCACCACCCCATTTTACAGGTGAGGGAACCAAGGCCTGCAGAACTTGGGTGGGTGGTCCGAGTCATACCACTAGCAGGCACGGAGCTGACATTCAGAATCGGGTCTGCCCCCAGGGCCTGGGGCCAGCACGCCAGTCCCCTTCCAAGGTGGAGTCTGTGCTTTCAGCCCAAGTCAGTTTGCTGCTGGCAAATTTAGCTAAGGTGTGGCCAACGTCCTCCCGCTGCTCCTCCCCCATGCCCACTTTCCCCACTTGGTCAGAAGCCATTTTTTTTTTAATTTTTATTTTTCCCACTCAAAACCAGGGTGAGTCACTCAGAGATCAGCCAGCCAGCCCCGGAGGGCCCCAGAGGCCCGGTGAGGTGCCCCTGGGGGACTGGCCTCCCTGCTGCCAGCCTAACGCAAGCTGGGTAGCCCAGCCTGCTGGGGTGTAGATGGGGCTTGCAGGGCACTGCTTTCTGAATGGGGTCTGGGAAGCGGTGCTGATGGTCACAAGAGCCCTGTGAAATGGTCACTGAGGTACCAAGGGGGGGTCGGGGGACGGCAGGGGAGGTGCCTGCAGCTTGGGAGCGGGGGAAATAGTTATGTAGCCAGTGGCTATGAAATGTCTCTTATGCAAGGCCCCACATCAGACCCCCCCTGAGAGAGGGAGACACGGTCTCTAATGTGCACGGGGATAAATTACGCGAATAAAAACACGGAGCAGAGCACACACACCCCTTTACGCACATGCGCTCGCCGGCCCAGCACACGCATGCACACGTGCACCGTGGAGCAGCTGCTCCTAAGGTAGCGGCTTCTGTCCTCCCTCACCTGCTTCCGTGGGTCCCTCAGCCTGACTCTGCAAGGTGCTGCCCTGCCACAGATGCCACACCACGGCCGGTCCCCGGGGGCTCCGCAAGGACCAAGGCAGCAGGCACACAGGTCACGACAGCCCTTGGTGCGCATAGCCGTGCTCAGAGTGCGCGCAGGCCCAGAGGCGCGGAGGAAGGCGCTGGCTCCACGCTGGGGGAGGAAAGGGGTCCGCTTGCCTGCGAGGGCGAGGGGGGCTGCAAGCCGGAGAGAGGGACCAAGGCGCTGGGCCTCAGGGTCTGAGAGGAAGGGACCCTGCGGAGGCCCAGGTGCCTCCTCCGCGCAGCAGTGGCTCCGAAACAGAAGCAGGGGAGGGTAGAGGCCAAAACATGTCGACAGGGGGCCCAGGCACATTTCATGCCTTTAAAAAAAAAAACGATTTTATTTATTTATTCATGAGAGACGCAGAGACACAGGCAGAGGGAGAAGCAGACTCCATGCAGGGAGCCTGACGTGGTACTTGATCCCAGAATTCCAGGATCACACCCTGGGCTGAAGGCAGACGCTAAACCGCTGAGCCACCCAGGGATTCCCAATTTTCATGCCTTAATGGTGATGGTGATGGTAGGACCCAGGTCTCTTATCAGGGAGGTTGGGGGAGACCTCCCAGGAGGAGGCAAGTCAGGGGTAATGGGCACAGAGGAGGCAAGCCAGAAGGCAAATACACCCATGCAGCAGGAACAGATTCTGGAAACATCCTTGAAAGGGAGAGCAGCATCCTAAGTCTTTCTAGGCGAGAACAGCAGCTCCGGGTGCCTGCTGGAGCACCCTGGCCTACAGGACACCTCTGTGGTTAAGAATGGCTCCTTCCTCTAGGAAGCCTTCCCAGATTACTGTGAGGCCCCCCGCAAAAACTGCATTCTCAGGATAGTTTCCCAGCTCTGCAGCAGAACTAGGAAATGGAGAAGGTGCAACAAGCATTGAGCTCACGGCCCCACAGGGAAACACGAGCACATATACTGGTGACTGCCCAGGTGCATGGTGCCGGCTCCCGTGGGGGCTACAGACACCGCCCTGGCCTCTCGGGTCAGAGCCCCTTCCTGTCTGCCACCTCACAGTGTTCATCCAGGACTCGAGGTTCCAAGGCAGGTAAAGAAGCTCTTGGGCATCTCCACAAAGGACCACTAGCTGTCCTCATCCCCTACCCAGAAGAGCATTCTCAGCTAGGGGAGAATGGGGGAGAAAAGCTGTCAGCGCTTAGCAAGAATCATTATTTTGGCTAATGTAGGAAGTGTGGGACTCACCCAGGATGTAGCTGGGTAGACCTGACTCCCGAGAATTCCTTGATGGACTCTTTTTTTTTTTTTTTTTTAAGATTTCATTTATTTATTCATGAGAGATACACAGAGAGAGAGGGAGGCAGAGACACAGGCAGGGGAGAAGCAGGCTCCATGCAGGAAGCCTGATGTGGGACTTGATCCTGGGACTCCAGGATCACGCCTTGAGCTGAAGGCAGACGCTCAACTGCTGAGCCACCCAGGCATCCCAATGGATTCTTTTTCATTTTGAATTGCTATTCCTATTCCATCAACAACAGGAGCTTTGTTTTTTTTTAAAGTCCAGGGCAAAGACTATAGGGCAGTTACATTCCTGAGGCCTCAGTATGCCAGGAGACACGACAGGTCACCACAAACCCAAACCCACAGCAAATGCATCCTGTACTCAAACCTGAGGGGAGGGGTGGCCCTGCCGAATGCAATGGCCAATGAACCTTCAATTCCAAATACATTTGATCACATTATAAATCTGTTATTTGGCTGCACAAACAGACTTGACCATCCCTATTCCTTCAACAAACACTTCCTGAGCCAGGTGTGCTGTTCTGGCACCGAGAATCCAGAGACAGTGTGTGTGCATGTGTGTGTGTGCCCGCACATGCGCACATGTGCAGTCCCCACCCTTAAGGAGTGTGGTTTACTGAGCATAACAAGTAGTAAATCAACAGTTATGCTGATAAGTGCTTTGGGAGAGAGAAATGCAGGGTAGTCTGGGAGGCGGGAGGAAGGTCACGTCCAGGTCACAGAGAGGAGCAGGGTGGGAAGGAAGGTGTCCAGAAGAGTGGAAACCTGTCCTGAGCCACTGAAATGGGGACCAGGGGGTGGGTCATTCCCAGGATTGCCCAGCAGTGATGGCCGTCAGGAGGCTGGGCTGAAGTTAGAAATCCAGGTTAGGGAAAGAGTGAAACAAGGAATGTGGCCAAAGGCCCGATCATGAAAGACCACAGGCCTGCCAAGGGGGCTTAGGATTTATCCCATAAGCAACGAGAAGCCCTTGGGGAATTTTAAACAGAAGAAAGCCATGATCAGATGCGGGAGTTATAAACATCATGCTGATAAGGAGTGTGGGGGTGGAATGAGGCAGGACAAAAATGGACACAGGAAGACCAATTAGGAGGCTGTTGAAAGAAATCCAAATGATGAGTCCTAAGGGAAGGAGTGGGGAAGGAAGAGAAGGGAGTGGACAAATCAGAAGATGTCCTCTTCAGTAGGACGCTGTGACCGACAGAACATGACAGGTGAGGGAAAGGACAGAGCCAGGGACGCCTTGTTCAGAAGGCTGCAGGGGCAGGCAAGGCAGGAGACATGGGGAGACAGACGCACCTGGGAGCAGGTCCTAGGCCGGCTCTGCAGTTCTGGGTGACTGCCGGGAGGAGGCGGGCAGTGCAGGGGCTCACCCAAGCACAGTCCTTGCGGGGATGAGAAGGGACCAAGGAAAGGCGTACTCGGGGTAAGGACAAAGGAAAGAGAAGTGGCAAAGCAGGCTGCGGAGGCGAGGTCTCTGAGGCTGGAGGAGAACCAGGAGAGGCAGGCCGAGTAAAGAGACTGCGTACCTACCAGGGAGGGGAAGGGAGCACTCCGCGGGCCACAGACACGGGACCCGGAGAGGACGTCCGCACTGCTGGGAGCCTTTAGTTAGCTATTAGCAACCGTGGCCCAGCAAAAGAATGAAGAAGTGTCGACAGTGCAGCTCACGTGTGTGGAGCCCCCAAAGAGAATTAGTATGACTTCGCCCCCAACAACCCCTTTCATCTGGCTTCATTCCTTGGTGGGGCTTTCCCCATGACCCTAATTAAACTACTGGCCCCATCACCCTCCACCCCCCTCCCTCACTTTATTTTTCTTCAGAGCATTATCATGCCTGCCTGACCTTACATTATACATCTCACATATTTATTATCTCCCCTACTGAAATTTCCTCATGAGGACAGCGAATTTGTCCTGTGTCAGCTCCACAGTCACAGTGTCAAGAGCAGCACCTGGCACACAGAGGTGAAGCACCTTTCTAGCTCATTAGAAACAACGAATATTTACTGAGTACATCCTCCATGGTAAGATCATGCTAGAAGCCGAGGGACTGGTGGTAAACAAGACAAAATAGGACCCTGCTCTTGGAGCTTAAAGTTGGAGGTAAGCAGAGAGAAATACCAAATATTTCAACAAAAAGTAGACGATAATTGCCATTGTGCTAGGACTGGGATCTGACGGTCATGACTTCCAGTGCTATTTCCTTTCCAAACCCAAGACTGTCACCTTCTCCAACTAATGGAAAATTTTACCTGGGGAAAACAGTTAAAGTATTTGAGGTTTGGTCTTGTTTCTTCCAGAGAGATCCCACGCTTCCTCCACCCTTTCAACAGACTCATAAAAAGTAGAAACACCCGCTAGAGGCTCTGAATATTTAACCTGTACAGCTCAATCTGTCTCTAGTCCTTCTACATGTGTTGGAGGAGATATCCCAGACTTAGGTGAGAGAAAACAGGGAGCAGTATCAATCAGGGGTCAGATCTAGGTTCCAATCACTTATGACCTTGGGCAGGTTACTCAACCTCTTTATGATAGGATTTCCTCACTGCTGAAGTGGGAATACTAATTCCCCGTGCTGGAGGTTGTTGCAGAGATGACATAAAATGACACCTATAGAGCACCCAGCACCGTGCCTGGTACATAGTGAGGGTTCAATAAATGGTGGCCCTAACCAGTTATACCTGTTGCTTTTATGAGCAGATCTCAAACAGCTATATTCACACAAATCAAGCCAAAAACAACGCAGAATTCAGACTGAAGAATGTATACTCAAAATACTCAGAGCACAAATTGACATCTGGTTGGATGACCTGAGGAATTATCTCGAAGTCCCATATGTGGGAAGACTCAGCAGTAAGAAGCCTCATTTCAGTTTCTTGGTCTCTACCTTCTTTTCTCCCTCAATTTAGGCAAATGCAACCATTTCCCCAACAAATCACATCTTGTCTTATGGCAAGAGTCCAGACATGGGCTGGATTCCGTGGTACAAGTTGTGGCAGAGCCAGGAGCACCACACCTTAAAAGGAACATAAGAACACAATCACAAGCCCAATGTACACACAAACCCCCAAACAAAGCTTGGCTCTGGAGAAGGAAATGAGAACTGGTCGTAGCATGCCGTGCCTGCCTCAAAGCCAAAGAAAAGGTAACTGTGACATGCAAATGTCCAAATTGCATGTGTATCTCCCTTCTTCTACCACCCAAACTTTCTCTGAGTGGTCCATTTCACTAATGTTTCTGATTCCTGATCCCTCATTTATGTCCATCCCTGTGCGGCCTGGAGCCCTCATCCTTATCCTCCTCTTGTGGCATCACGTTCCTATGACCAACTGGTCGCCAATTCAGCGGCCTTCCTTCAAGTCCCTTATCCATAGTCTCTGCTGTCTCCTTCTCTTCCCTTCATGGGACTCTCCCCTCCTCCACCTCGGGTTCTCTTCCCTTCATCTTCCACCCAGAGCTATGCACACTCCCCAAGACGCAGCTCTCTGTTCATCCTGGGGAGAACTTATTTCATCCTGTGGCTTCCCTTCGGCATCTCTGGGACCAAACCTTCTCAGTCCAGGCTTCAGCCCTGCATTTCCAATTGTCTCCTGGACATTTCTTGTGGTTGACCCACGGTCATCCCAAATTTAGTGTAAAACCAGATGCATCAAGCATTAGCCCCTCTCTGTCTCCAGTCTCCACATTTGTTGATGGTACCACTGAGAACTATCAAACTTTCATTTTCTTTGGCTCCTGTCTTTAAAGTCTAAAAAGACTATAAATCTTATGGTTCCCCCTTTGCAATGTCTCTTCTCTTTGCTCCCATATTAACCACTGTTAACCACACAATGTCACACGTGCATTGGGGCTCCTTGGAACAGGCCTCATGCCTCCTGTCTAGCTATCAGATGAAAGGTCTTAGCATATCATTTTTGCCATTTCACTTCTTTGCCCAAAATAACCTCAATGGCTTGCCATTGCCTCCAGGACAAAGTCCAAGTGCCTTAGCCTGGCATTCAGGGGCTAGAGAAGGAGTCTGCAAACTGGAGCCTACAGACCAAATCCTATCTACCACCTGTTCTTGTAAATAAAGCTTTTCTGGGATCCAGCCACACCCATTCATTCATGGATTATCTGTGGCTGCTTTCACGCTACAACAGCAGAGCTGAGTAGCTATGACAGAGACCACATGGCCTATGAAGCCAAAAATATTTACCACCTGACCCTTTACAGGAAAAGTTTGCTGACCCTGGTCTAAAATAATCATATCCTGCCAAAGTTCTTGCCCATGACTCCTCTGGATGACGCTCTTGCTCCTGTGCGTCTGCTGCTGAGCCCACTTTCTATCTTACACCCAACTTCTCAAGTCCAAGAAGCTTATTTCACTCCTCTCTGGATTTTTCCTTCAAAACACAGTCAAAGCCCCAGCCCTCCATGAGGCCAGCTGTGTCCATCCCCTCCGCCCCTGGATATCTCTCTTCCGGCCTCCCTCTCTGCATCTTTCACAGAAACAGTGAAGTTTTACTTCTCTCGTGGGTCCTTTCCACCTATACTACAGGCTTCTCTAGAGTCTAGGCTTCGTAACCTCCACAGAGCCGTGCCAGTGATAACTTCCTTGCCGTTCATTCCAAATACTGATCCTCAATAGCAAAATTTGGTAAGAAGGCATCAAACAAACTTACCAGTGAAGGCCTAGGATTCCACATTTGAAAACTTAACTTTGGATCCGAAAGTGTGTACTCTAACCAGCACCACCTAAAAGCCAACGAAATAAGAGTTTAGCCTTAAGACAGAATACTTACACATGGTCTTTACATTTACAACCCCCAGTAAGTTTTGATTTACCATCCTCTCAGGATGCCCATTGCTATTACTTTGCCTAGAAAATCCTGCTCATCTTTCAAATCCCGGCAAGCCAGGCACCTCCTCCTCTCAGTTCCCATGGAACTCTGGTGAGACATTTATGGTAACACATTACACATGGGAGCATAATTTCTTATTTAGGAATGGGGGGGGGGGTCGCTAGAGTATAGGCTTTTCAAGAGAAGAGACCTATTAAAGTTACCCCTTTTCTTATTCCAAGAACACTGTATTTAGGCAGTCCTCAAGAAATATTGGTAAAATGGGTAGAAAAATAACTTAGTTCCTTAACACATGTTGAAAATTCTGCTAGGCCACAATTTTCCCTAGACAAATACATGCCTCAATCCCACTGCTTTTAATAAGCAATGGTTTAACAGGAAGGATTAATGAGATTAATCTGCAAATGCACACCTTTGGAATGGCACTCCCCTGGGCAGAGAGCCTTCAGAGGCTCCCAGAATCTAAAAAGCAAGCCCAACTCCGTGAGCAGGCTGCCAGGCCTGCACCAACCGGCTCAGTCCGAGTCCACAGCCTCAACTCACATGGCCTCCCCCACTGACCTCACAACCCAGACAAACACAGCTAATAGCAGGTCCCCTCCCTTTCTGCATTCCCTCCAGCTGGATGTGTTTTTCCCCTTCTCCTCTTATTTCCTATTGAAATGCCATCCATTTCCAACATTGTATCCCAGATCAAGTTCATGATGGGGCCATTAAGTTTTTTTTCTCCTCTGATGGTAAAATGCACATGACATAAAATTTATAATCGTAACCATTTTCAGGTACACAGCTCAGTAGTATTACGTACATTCATGTTGTTGTGTAACCGTCACCACCATTCATCTCCAGAACTCTTTTCCACGAAACTGAAACTCTATACCCATGAAACAATGAACTCCACTCTCTCCCTTCCCCGCCACAAGTCTCTGAAACCCAGTAAGTTTTTGTGAAATGCATAAATGATGAATAAAGACATGAATGAATGTGACCTCAACCTTCCCCACAAAAGCCAGAAGTGCTGTCCCCCTTCCACTAGACTCCCACTGCACGGTCTTCATCTTCCTTGAGTTATTTCAATCTTAAATGATCTGTTTGGCATAACTGTATTCTTCAGTGGAGGAAACTGACTTATTTGAAAGATTAAGCTTGGGTCTAAAAGCCTGCCATTGGTCTGTCCTCCATGTTGCCAGATCCAATGAGCAAGTCTCGGACCTTGTCTCACAGTCTTTGATACTCATACACCATTCCCTCTTGTTGGAGGACTCTTTTTCACTTGGCTTCTAGGTTAGCACTCTTGGTTTTCCACCCACTTCATTAGCTCTTCTTTCCCTTTGCTGGTTTTTCCTTATCTCCCCACCTCTTAATGTCAGAGGGCCCCAGGGCTCAGGCCTTGTTCTCATCTCTTCTCTGTATACCCTCAGTCACCCTTGCCTCCCACCCCGGTGGTTTCACCTAGTATCTGGGATTCATATGTCATTTGTATGCTGAGGATGCTCAGATTTCTCTCCAAGCCTGGAACTCTCCTCTCAACTCAAAGGCTAGTAGAATATATCCAACTGCCTGCTTCAAGTAAGATGCCAAGTAGACAGGAGCTCTGCGTAAGTCACGTTCAATGTGTCAAACTGAACATATCCAATGAGGAGCCCTGGCCTTCTCCCAGGCCTGCTCCTCCAAGCCGTCCTCATCTCAGCTTAAGACAATGCTCTTCCAGTCACCCAGGCCCAAAAGTTTAGAGTCATTCTCATCTCCTCTCTCTTACTCCATAGTCCAATCCTTGCAACATTGGTTTGTGCTTCAAAATATGACCAATTCTCACTCCCTCCACCATTGCCAACATAGATAATTGCAATGGCCTCCTAACAGGTATGCCGGCTTTGGCTCCTGGTGTCACTCCTCCCTCCATCCATGGTCTAGTCCTGGTTCAGGAGGGAATTGGTCACAACATAAGTCAGAACAGGTCATTTCTTTGCTTAAAATCCTGAAAAGCCTTCATAGCAAGGGCAATACCAAAGGGATGAATGTTTCTAAAGTAGACCTGCAGGCCCAGGGGCAGGCTTGTGGGGAGGAGAACTCTTCAGGTCAAGGTCCTCCTACCATCCATCTCTCAACTAGCAGTCCTGGCTGCAGCTCCTATTAGCTGAGTTCGTAAAGAAAGGAAACATTTTAAAGGAAGAAAAATACAATCAATCAGCTTCCTTTTCCAGTTAAGAAACCACAAAAAACCAACAACACTCACATTTCTCAAGAAGCAAATAAGATATGTCAAGTCTGCCACCACTTAATAACTAGTTTCCAAAGATAAACCTAGCCTTTCAGGGGATAGTTATTACCCCCTTGGTGGCGGTGTTGGGGTGGGGGGTGATCCTCCTTAAGCCCCTCTTCTTCCTGCATCCTCCAGCTGGTCATCAAGCCCTGGTTGCCTGATTGTCTCTAGACTTTATGCCACTCATCCTCTTTACCAGGGCTGTGGCTGGAGATGAGGTCCAAAATGAAACAACTAAGGCTTTTAATTAGCTCAGCTGGGATGCCTGGATGGCTCAGCGGTTGGGCGTCTGCCTTCGGCTCAAGGATGATCCCAGGATCTAGGATTGAGTCCCACATCGGGCTCTCTGCAGGGAGCCTACTTCTCCCTCTGCCTGTGTCTCTGCCTCTCTCTGTGTGTGTGTGTGTGTGTGTGTGTGTGTGTGTGTGTCATGAATAAATGGATAAATCTTAAAAAAAAAAAAAATAGTTCAGGTCTCATCCACTCTCCTTGGAGCTCCAGCGACAACCTCCTAACTAGTCTCTCCACCTCTAGTCACTTACTTATTTCCAACCACAACCCCCAGACACAGTGTCTGAAATGATTTTAATAAAACCTAAATTTGATCAAGTCCCCTGCTTAAAATTCTCCAAAGAGTTCCTACATTGCTGTACTATAAATTCTTCAAAACATATTATAGTAGGCCATGATGAATATTCTTTTTTTTTTTTATCTTCCACAGACACTTTTCTTCCACCTTCTTAAAAAGATCAAGAATACCCCCAATAAGGGTGGGCAAATGATCCAGCCCAGATTAGAGCATTCCACTCCCTGGCAACAGTGATTGGCCCCAAGGATAACCACAACACCCAACCTAAGCAAGTCAGAGACTTTCTCTAGAACTGAAAAACAGATGTAGCCATGTCACCGCAACTGCTAAACTGGGGCTGTCAGCAGTGGTGCCCCCAGGAGGAGGGTGGTCTGTCTGCAGGAGGAAACACTGATGCCAACATACAAAAACAGAAGACAGGCAGCTAGATGGACCCCTAGTGACACCAGCTCCCATTCCAGAACCTCTTCCTTTTTTGAACTCCTACAGCATCCTGCCTAGTTATAGAACCAATAACTACCCACTTATGCATCAACTAGTGGGGGTCTTGACAGGCCCATCACGGCATTACTCATACCTGTGCCTTTTCCCCACACTGCTTCTTCTGCCCAGAATACATTTTCTTTGGATTTTACATAGCAGCCAGATTTTGAGCTCTATGGAGCCTTCCCTGAAGGGCAGCACCATTAGTCCAGTCTTCCAGAAGTGCTCTAAAATGCCTGGAATATGCCCGCTCTATTGCACTTGGACACCTCAAGGCCTTCCCAATCTTAGCTGGTTGTCCAAGCTAGAAGCCTCACACTCAACCTAGTCTCCTTGCACTTCCTTGTTGCCATGTGGACTCTCCTCTTCTTCCTCTCCACACCATGTCTACCATCACAGCACAGGACCGGGTTATCTATGACCTGGGCCTGGACAACAGCCTCCCGTGTCTCTGCCACTTCCCCCATCCCATTCCTCCACACCACCATCAAGCCCCCCAGCCACCTACTGAATCAAATCCCTGGGATTTTAAGGGCCCCCACAAACTGGCCCCAATCTATACTCTCTAGCTGCTCCCAACCACTTCCACTTCCAAGAAGATGGAGTGCAAGTAAGACTCCTGGACACTATGTATAAAGCAAACATAAGAAATGTCTGAAAGGGCAGAGTGAAGAAGGCAGACCTCAGGACTTGAGGAATGACACCATGGTGAGTTCCCAGCATTTTCTTTCTTTTTCCTTTCTTTACTTCATCTTTCCCAGACTTGGAATTGAAGAAGCCAGCAACCTAGAAGTATAAAAGGTACACATGTGCACGCACACACACACACTTTAAAAAAGCCTGAACAAAAGCTTGTGCCCTCTAGCAAGGCAGAAAACTTTTAGATGGTAAGCCCTCTATTATCGCCAAACAACAGAGAAAGCCCTATTTCACCTCCACCCATACCAGCAAAGTGCACATGGCATCTACAAAAATCCCTACAGTGAACAATCCACTTGAAGGTAGAAGACTGCCTTCTCCCCTAGACTAGGAACAGACAATGATGTCCACTCTGACCAATCATATTCAGCACGGTACTAGAGGTCCTGGGCAGCACAAAGGACAACAAAGAGAAATAAGGAACAGTACTGTTTTGCTCTCCAGTGAAAACAAAATCCCTAGCCGGTGCCCAGCACCTAGTAGGCATGCAACATCTGTTGCCATGACTCACACTCTGCTCTGTTTAAGATAGATTTTCTCCCCCTTTACGCTCCCACTGCAATCACTGCCTATTAAAAAGTTCTAGTTTCTGCCTTGGCAGGTCATGATTGCCAAGGAAGGACCAGAGAAGCTGTTTCCATTCTCACTCCCAAACACACATATGCTCTTACATTGCAGGCAGCAGGGATTGGAACTGGCTTCTATAGGCATCTCTCAGCCACCCAGGGGGAACATCAGGCCCTTCCACATCAGGCCAAAGTGGCCCCAAGGCTTGGGCCAAAGACTCCAAATGGTGACGTGGAACCACTGCTTATGTTGTCTCATCCAGGTTCTGTGCTGGGAGGACCACAAGTGCCGTCCCTCTGTCTGAAAGCTCAGTTAGAATGTGATTTGGGGCACCTGGGGGGCTCAGTCTGTTAAGCGGCCAACTCTTGGATTCAGCTTAGGTCGTGACCTCAGGGTGATGGGATGGAGGAGCCCCACATGGGGCTCTGTGTTCAGTGAGGACTCTGGTGGAGATTCTCTCCCTTCCTCTCCTTCTGTCCCTCCCCCCTGCCTGTATACACACACTCTCTCTCGAAAATAAATAAACCTTAAAATGGGTCAGGGCCCAGAGAACATTCAGGTATTCTTTTCCCAAAACCTTTCCCCTCTTCTTACCTCTCTGGGGTGGGGTTGGGGGGCAGGGAGAGTGAGATTAACAGTCATTAGGCGAAAGCCAAAAGCTCAGAAGAAGCCTGACTCCTCTCTTTGTCCCACAACCCTCAACCAAGCCCACAACAGACCTGTTGCTCCACGTCCAGGACAGATCTCAAATCCAGCCACTTCTTACCCTTCTTACCATTTCCCAACCACCACTCAGGAGCTGGCTACTCCCGCCACTCATCTGGACCAGCCCGCCAGACTCGAACTGCCCTTCCCACAATCAATTTTCAACACATTAGCCAGAGTGATCTTTTCAAGATGTAACTCAAATCACATCAGTCCTCTTTCAAGACTCTGCAATGTTCCTGGGCTGCCTTGTCACCCCCAGTGCAGCCACGTCCTGATGATGCCAATGGCCAGGCCCCCGTGGCTTCCCTGCCCTGACTCTTGGCCACTCTCCTCCTCATACTCCAGCCACCGTGGCCACCTTTTACCCTGCTGTTCCCATTCCCTAATGCTCCTCCCCCAGTTAGACACATGACTCACTACTTCACTCACTATGGCAGACACTCTGCTACAAGTTCACAAGAACCCATTTCCTTTTTCTTGGGGGCACACGGCTAGGCCATAGTTCCCAACAGCTTCCCTTGCACTTAGGAGCAAGCACAGGACTGAGTTCTGGTCAACGGGTGAGATGGGTGAGATGCTGGCTTCTTCCAGACTGCCCACAAGACCCTCTCTCTCACTCACCTTCCAGCTTTATGGGAAGCAATCTGAGCACCTTGAAGAAGGCAGAGTCATAGGATATAAGGAGGGTGGGTCCCTCTATAACCACAAGGAAGGAGCAGCCACACTGGAATCTTCCTAAGAAATAAAATTTTATTGTAAACTAAAAAATAAAGTTTCCTTGGGTTGATATACTGAGATTTGGGGCTTTGATCGCTACTTAACCTAACAGTTTGGTCTCCTTCCGAATGAGACCTTCTTTTGCTACTGTAAAATTCTCCCAATGCATCTTAGCCAACCTCTTCATTTTATTTTTCACCATAGTCTTTATTATCATATTGGATAATGTACAGTTTATTTACTATTTCTTTCTCCATCTCTCCAATTTTAAATGTGAGCTGAAGGCAGGATATTCTTACTTTTTTCTTTGTTTGTTTCCTTTGCTGTATCCCCTGAGTCTAGAACAGTGCTTGCCATGTTGTAGACAATCACTTGTTGCTGAATGAATGAATAAATGAATGTATGAAAGAAGTACCTGAGGCTCCAAGATTGGGTGAGGCCCAACTCTGCCATTTATTAGGTGTGTGACCCAGGGCAAGCTACTCTATCTCTTTAATACTCATTTTCTTCATCTGTAAAATGGGAGAAGTAATAATATTTTATTTGCAGAGACTGGGAATAATTGAGAATCCCTTAGTACAAGGCCTGGTAACAGCTCAGTTCCATAAATGCTAATTGCTGTTGTTATCAACTCAAGGCCAGAGGACAGGACTGGGTGTCAGGCCCTGGCAAGGCCATTGGTAGGAGTTGAAAGGATATGTACGTGCACAAACTCTTCTGGGAGAAATCGTGACAAACACCTAGGTAGTGAGATTTAAGAGCTGCCTAAAAGTTCTCAGTAAATTGCCAACGATCAGAAAAACATGACAACTGGTGTCAGGGGTGATGAAAAGTGTGTGCAGAGTCTGCAGAAAAGTGCTACTATGGAAAGAACACCACCCAAATGATGAGAGATCACTTTGTGCCTTTTAAGAAACAATTTTCACAGCAAAGCTCAAGAAAAGAGAGGCCTCTTGCATCATGGGGACAAGGTAATAAGGCTATAAAAATGGAACTCAAATAAACCACACACAGGGCCCACACGGGCCCAATTTTGCAGGAAAAACAGCGATTGCTACAGCATTCAGATAAGGGAGTCACACTTGGGCCTCAGCATTGCCAACAGCTTTCAAAAATCATTAGGCTGCAGAAAAGCCCCTAGGTTTGCCAAATTAGCAGTGCTAGCTCTCACCTGCCCCTCTCTCATGCTCACCTCTTTCTACTGACACGAGGACACAGACAATGATACCTAATGCCTGTGCCTTCTTCACCATCTTCAAAACACAGAATCATCCGGAATGAATAGCACCTCGCAGTCTGCAGCATGGCTGCCCTCTCCAGAGGCCCTCCCGGCTGTCTCTGTGGCTCAGACCTGCTCTTACAGCTCACCTCCTGGAACTCTGCAGTGCTGGGCCTTGTTGACAAACCCCTTCCTTGAGGCTCTTTCTTCCTGTGGCCCCTCTTAGTTCTCAGCAAACTCCCCCATCCCCTACCCCTGCAGTCCCTCTATCTCCACTCTGGCCCCTCTTCTACCTGTGTACCCCTAATCCCTGGCACTCCAAGCCTCTGGTTCTAAGGTCCGTTCTTCCCCTCTATCAGAGGCAAGACAGCTTTGTGGTTAGAAGCAGAGGTTCTGGAGCCAAATCAACTGGGCCTCATCTTGGCTCTCCAGCAGTACGATCTTGGGCAGCCAATAAACTACTTCATGTCTATTTCTTCATCTGTAAAACAGAAGCAGTGATAGTACCTCACTTGGGCCACTGTAGAGATTACATGAGTTAATATATAGGAAGTGCTTAGAACCATGCCTGGCATCTGATACACACCCAAAAACACCACAGCTTCAGCCAAACCCCAAACATATCCCCATGTCCATCTCCTCTGTCAGCCTTTTAGCTTTGCCGGGAATGTCCAGTCCCCAACTCAGCCAGTCCTTGAAGGGCTGCATAACACCCTTCCTGACCACCCCCCATCCCCCCTCCCCTCCCCAGGACATGGAATTCTCCCCTTTGCTAACAGGATGGGGCTGCCCACCCCAGGACCCTCTTCTTAGTCACCCTTGAAGGATCATCAGTTTTAGACATGTCTTATCCTTCCCACTCCCAGTTCATGAGCTCCTCAGAAACAGGGTGCCTTGGGTTTTCTCTTCCCTCCATTTTTTTTTTTTTTTGGAGATTTTATTTTTTATTTATTCATGAGTGACACACAGAGAGGCAGAGACACAGGCAGAGGGAGAAGAAGCAGGCTCCCTGCGGGGAACCCAATGTGGGCGGTACTCGATCCCAGGACCCTGGGATCACACCCTGAGCCAAAGGTAGATGCTCAACGGCTGAGTCACCCAGGTGCCCCCTTCCCCAATTTTTATTCCGGGCAACCTTATGCACTGCAAAGACTCAGCTGACATTTGCTGGATGAGGTTGAAACGGTCCACGTAATCATCAACCGGAGACTGAAATGGCAACAACAGAGCAGCGGGGCACAGGAAGCCTTCCTCACCACCCCGAAGCCACACGGATTCCAGGCTAAAAAGAGCGCTGGGAACCAAGTCAGTGACGCTGCTTTGTCGGTTTCATTCTGGTTGTTTCCTTGCGGCCAAACAAAAAGCCAAACCCTTTCAGCAAGTTTGCAACCTGCTTCCACTGCTAAGAGCACTTCCTGACAGGCTCATTCTGGCTTAAGGAGACCCGTTTTTTTGTTTTTCAAAAATCCCATTTACTTTTTCTTGTTTTAGGGCATTTCTTATGAACATTGTTAAGAAGAGATCACTGTTTATTTTATTCTACTGTTTTAATCAAAGCATCAAAGCTATAGGGATATAGAATTCCTCAATTTGAGCAGATAAATTAGTCCTTAAGAAAATGTACTGAAAAAAAAAAAAAAGAAAGAAAATGTACTGGCTCACCTCCACACTTAGGAACAAATAAGTCATTTATTACTTGTAAATATGCAGCCGTTCATTTATGTCTCATTTCACGTTGCTGTTACCCCGCTTCTTCGTTCACGGAAAATACAACAAAAACATTCCTAGCATTCAAAGTAAATTTTAAATATATCCTCACACCATTTTTCTTGAAAAAAAGAAATCCTGATTCTCTGTTTGATCTTGGGCCATTGCCATTAGCTAGATAAATGCCAACCTAATAAAATGATTCTGGAAAACGCAAAGATGGCTAATGTAGCATTAGCTGAAAGAACAAAAATTAAAAGCAACCTAAATGCCCCATAACAAACTCAAGGCTTCTTGAAGGCACTGCCTTGAAAGAATATTATGCAGCCATCTTAAATGGGCATGATAAAAACTAGGGAGCCGCACGGAACGGCCTGAGGATACAATCTTAAAGAGAAAAGGGAGTGCAAACATGCAGGCATATATGGTCACGCCATCAAGGTGCCCCAGCTGGGCAGATGGGGCCCAGAGATTGAAGTCAGATGCAAAGGAAGGTAGAAGAGAGCTAAGAGGAAATCTCATGCAACAAGGCCAAAGAGAAAGGTAGGAGCCATCTGAGAATGAGGCTCCTGGGCACAGGGGAGGGACCATGTTTAGGAGAGCAGAACGGGAAATGGAAAAGACTCCATGAAGCCAAGGTCATTTCAGGAATTCCATCCCAAAGCAGGCAAGGGGAATGGGAAGAGAACCCTCCCGAGTTTTGCACAATGAATCATTCCCTGAGTAAGAAAATTTTCAAACCCCTAGATGACGGGAAGCTTGGTCCACAGTTTGGCCACCAGGACTGCCGCTTGCAGGTTCGGCCCCACCCAGGCCTCTAGGGCTAATCTTGACCCAAGTCGGGAGGGATTTAAGAAACTTGAGCCTGTAACCCAGGGATTTGGCGTGGTACTAACCTGGCAGATAAAGAAAGCAAACCCCCAAGACAATGAGCATCTTGACAAAGGCCCCGCAGAGAGTGATGAGCTGTGCTCACACTGGAATCTGCATTTACCGGTCTCTGGGTCTACAGCTCTACTGAAGAGCACCCCAGTACACAAACTGACTGATGAGTCAGGCTGATTGGCCTGGCACGAAGTGTAGAAATCTGGCTGATTCCAGAGAAACAGTGGCTTATGATTTAGTGAGTCCAACCAGAGCAGGGCAGGAAAATCCCAGTGACCCCGGGACACTAGCAGTCCCAATCAAGGAGAAACAGCCTGCTCCTGCACATTGTCCATGCTGAAGCCCTACTTCTAAGTCCTCAGGCCCCTGCACTTTGTTTTATCAGCTGAAGTTCTGCTGCCCTGTGGGTGCCAATGCTGATCGCTAACGGCATGGCCTCTGGCACTGGTATGCCACCTGTGGGCCTCACAAGGCAACTATCTCTGCATAGAAGACAAATGACTCCAAAGCTCCTCCCCACCTCCCCCTGAACCCCTTGGTTCTTATACTTATCCCATCAGAATCCCTACTCTGGACTCTTCCTGCCAAATACAAGAGGCCAAACTCATTGCCCTGGCATTGAAGATCCTCCCTCCTACGGCCCAAATCACCTACCTACTCATGCCTCCCAAAGCACCTACCCTTCTCCCTGGACTGGGCAGGAGCTACTCTCCTGTTCCTTATATCCCCTCCAGAAGCCATGCTCTCCTCTCCACCCCAAATTCCCTAAGGATCAGCTCAAGCTTTCTCTGCTTCTCCCTTGCCTCTTCCAAACACACTGGTATTGCTCACATTGTCCCCATTGAAGGAGTGAGTGTAAACTGAATCACACTGTCTCCCTAGGGCCAGAACAGCCAAAAGGCCAGACTCTCACATGTAGAACTAGCAAGTCACCCAGACATCGTCATTCAAAGGACTACGCACAAGAGGCCCTCTTCTCCCCCAAATTTGTTCTAAACACACTATGAAAGATTTCATCACTGAGTGGTTGTTAGACTCTCTCGATGCCCCTTGGGAGGAGGGTGCAATCATGAGGCAGTGATGCTGGAACCAGGACCCCAGAAAGGGACTACAGAGTCCTTTCCACCTGTCACATGTCTGCTGGCAGTAGACACTTCCTGAGCGCCTACTACATACCACCCCGTGGGTGCAGGGTCCATAGGATACAAATCTGAACAAGCCCATCTTTGCCCGACAGGACTTTGGGCTCATACAGAGAAAAGAGAGAAACAAGTCCCACTAACGCAGCGGGACAAATGCCACAGACAGAGAGGGCACAGAGGGAAGGGCAGCGGGTAGCAGCAGTGGCCATGATGCAATTCAACCCAGAGGTGGGCTGGTCCCTAAAGGATATCGACACCAACCATGAAAACACTAGCAGCCAGCACTCGCTGGGTGCTTCCGACGTGGTAAGCACTACACCACAGCCTTCACTTGCCTTAGTGCAAACTCATTCACTCATTCCTTAGTGAGACCCTGCTACTTCCAGGCACTGTTTAAAGGCACTGAGGTATAGCCGTGAATGAAATAAGCACTAGTCTCTGCTCTCACAGCTTACCTTCTGTTGAGAAAAGAGACAATAAATCAGTTAAGTAAAATGTAGACTAAGACTATGTTAGAGGATAGGAGTCAAGAGGAAAAGTAAATCAAAGGGGAAAGAGGGAAACATCTGGGAGGCAGTGGGCTGAATGGTACAATGTTAAACAGGGTGACATTTGAGAAAAGACCTGAAGAAGGTGAGTGATCACAACACACGGATATCTGGGGAAAGAACTCTCAAGGCAGAGCGAGCCAGCGGAGGAAACAGCCTGAGCCCGAAACAGGCCTGGCGTGTCTGCAGAACAGCAAGGTCTCTGATGTGGCTGGAGTGGAATAAGAGAGGGCCAGGAGGGATCAGTGTGTCCGGCCACATGAGTTGTGCACTGCATAACTCAGGAGGGGCACCACCCGCACGCACCACAGTGAGCTCCGCACAACTCAGCCTGTTTGGTTACCCACCAGACCCTAGGGTGGGCGACCGGGTCAGAGAAGCACCGGGGAGCCTTGTTGAGGATTTGGTTTTTGCTTTGACTGAGACAGGAAGCTACTGTCGAGAGGGCTCTGGGCCAGAGCACGACTTGGTTGGACCCCCTCCTCACGGGGTCGCTGGGCAGAGAACGTACAGAGCGAGGCAAGGTCGGAAGCAGGACACCAAGGAACGCAGAGGCCTGCAGGGATCACACTCGAGTGCATACTGTGTTTCCCTCCCAATCCGTAGAGGTGGTTCTACGATCACTCTTTCAGAGATGAAGAAACTGAGGCTCAAGAGAGATTTGGTGACTTAGCCAAGGTCACTGCCTTGTTTCACTGAGTGTAACAGTGGCAGAACCAGCAGGACTGGGAAGCCGGGGAAGAGAACCTTCCAGGTGGCGTGAACACCACCAGCCACGGAGCAGGAGCTCAGCAGGGCCTGGCACGCTTACGGAAGGGCAGGCTCGTGGTGCAGGGGATCCGGGGCCTGAGGGCAAATGGCAAGGGCAGCCCGTGAAGTCTGTGCCCTGTCTGCTCACGCAGATGCCAAGCCAGCCTGGCTGCCTGGACCAGAACAACTGCCTCTGAACCCTTCCCCCGGCCCCATGCTTACCCTTCCCATTTCAGCCCCCAGGCAGCCAGGAGAGCCTTTAAACCACATAAATCTCGTGTTATTTTCTTACTTTCAATGCTCCAGTGGCTTCCCTTCATACCAGACGCACAGGAGACCCTTGATTAACGCTGAATGAAGAGCTGGCTCCCTCATCCCAGCAGCGGCAGCCTCGTGCAGCCTGGTCCTGCTTCAGGCCAGGGAGAAGCATGCCTTCCCGTTGCCCTCCCTCGCAGAGGGAGGCAGAGCCATGCTGAAGGGTGCAGGGGGGCCCGCCAGCCAGGAGTGGCCAGGCAGACGAAGCCAGGCCGCTGTACGAGCCGGTTGAAACGCACAGGGAGAGAAGGGTAGCCATTCAGACCACCTAAGAGGCAACTTTTGGATTAAACTTGTTTTAAATGCAATTGCTTATTCCAAAGCAAACTGGACACACTCCACCACGCTACGGCCAAGTAAAGGAGGCCTGCAGACGGCCCAGGCCGTAACGACAGTAACAGGCACACTCTGAACAGGGGTCCTGGCCCTGAGGCCTCAAGGCTCCCAACGACATTCTAGGTGAGGACGATGTGTAAGAGATGCCAGAGGCCTCAGAGCCACAGGCGTTAGGCAAGTCACGGAAGGCTCTCCTCACTGAGTCTGTGTCTTTAAAGGGTGGATCCAAATGACTGCATTCTTCTCTGGATCTGCAAACAGTGAACCCCAAAGCTACCCCAGAAACTGGGGAAAACTACGAAATGAAGGTGAAATGAAGGTCGAAAGAAAACTTTACAAAGTTCAGCTGGTTGATAGTTGGGACAAAAGGATATATTGCTCAAAGGATCGTGACCACTCCCAGGGTCTAAATCCAGGCCCTGTGAGGGCCACCCTCATTCCAAAGCCCTTTGCTAAATGTAGAACTACGTAAACACACACACACACACACACACACAGGCACGCACGCGCGCGAATATGCAGATATATTTTTAAAAGAATGGTGACAACACCAAAAGGATGAGAATAGTAACAAGCTCCCCTCACCACCACCACCCGAGACAATTAATTTAGTAACAAAGAGCCTTCCTGTCAGCCCTGGTAGGAATGTTAAACGATCACAGCGTGAATGACTTCGTCTCTGGTTAAACATCACAGCTCATGGGTGGGAGAGCAGTGAGGGGAGCTCTGGAAGCCAAGTGAGTCCCAGGCCTGGAAGTTACACATCCTGCATCAAGCCAGTGTGAGGCAAGCTTCAAAGGCTTTGTTCTTTGACTAGGATGATGGGAGGAGAGAGGTCAGAAAACACAGTCACTAAAGGTCTGTAGGAGGAAGGGTGCGGAGTCTCCATAGGAGTGAGGGTCCTGCTCGTCCTGGTTTTTCAGAAAGATGGAGCAGGCCAAATGGCCAATCTGACAGAGAAGTATAATGGAAAAGAAGACTCAACAAGGGAGCTCAGGAAAATCACTCACAACTACCCAAAGTCCAGCTCTTCTGGGGAGTCGAAGGCCAAGCAGACAGTGATGCCCAAAGGCCCTGTGGGGTGTTGGTGATCAAGAGTTTCAGAAAAGGCAATGGCCCAGTAAAATGGCCTCACTACTTACGAGGCTGGACTCTGAGCCACCAGGAAGAGGTCTGGGGGTGGTTGAGGAGGGGGCAGCAGAGAGGAGCTCATTAAAACTAAAACAACAACAACAACAAAACAGAAAACCCGAGCCCTAAAAGGAACAGTCCAATATCCTGCTGGAGGGACGCTCCAGCGTCCAGGAGGACCAGCACCAGGAGAGGCTGGTCCTCATTAGAAGTTATAAACGAGGGAGAAAACACCAGGTCGGCCTTGGACGTGGCTGCAACAGGCACAGATGGGATCTTCTCTGGGCGAATTGACTCATCACTCTTCAGAAAAGAAGGATGAGGGCAGCCCAGGTGGCTCAGTGGTTTAGCGCTGCCTTCGGCCCAGGGCGAGATCCTGGGGTCCCGGGAACGAGTCCTGCGTCGGGCTCCCTGCATGGAGCCTGCTTCTCTCTCTGCCTGGGTCTCTGCCTCTCTCTCTCTCTCTCTCTGTGTGTGTGTGTGTGTCTCTTAAGAATAAATAAATGAAATCTTTAAAAAAAAAAAAAAAGAAAAGAAAGAAAGAAAGAAGGATGTGACCAAGAGGGCCAGTCCCGAGCTCATGCCTCAGCTTTAGCTCCCTCCATGGGTCTGCAGGCCCAGACCGGGCCCAGACAGGCTGAATGCAAGCAGCAGCTCAGCTTTACTGAGAGACCTCCCCGATCTCTCCCTTCCCCACCAGAAAGCACCCCGGCATAGAAGGAGCCAGGCCTTGGAATCATCCCGAACCCCGGCCCTCCCGCTCCACTACAAAAGGGCACATGTAACCATCTCTGATGCCGTTCTTACAATCTGTGATGAGCTTCATTTATTTCCCGGTGAACCATTTCTCTCTGAACGAGAATGAAAGCTCCATGACAGCAGAGAGCAGGTGTGCCTTGCTCATCACTAGGCCCCCTGACAGCCATCTAGAACAGTGACTGCCACAACACAGGACTTCAACAGATCAATGCACGGCTTCAAACACCAGGCAGTCGTCTGCAGAAGCTGTGCCAGAGCATGCCCTGCCAGGTGGATGGCCCAGGGACTTCTCCAAGGTTGTGCAGCCAGCTCAGGATCCCCACCCTTTCCCTACAGTCCTGACCCCTCTTCTTCATTCTGTCCCAGGAGCACAGCTCAGGCTGTGCTAAGCACAGCAAAGACCAGGGCAAAGACTGCTTTGCCTAGCAGAAAAGACCATCCAGGACAGCTGTGACAGGGAAGAGGACACCGACTAGTTTTCTTCAGGCTATAGACGTGGTGGTGGAAAGAAGCCACGACCAAATCTGCAGTCACAAACAGACGGAGGGGAGCATGCAGAGAGGACATTGGAAAAGGCAGGGCCTGAGAGAACAAAGGACATGGTCATGCAGTCCCAGGATGGTGGAGTCGGGGGTCCCCAAGGAACCCAAGAGTATATGATGAAGTGAAATAGTCCCAGGGTGAAGGGGAACATTGCAAAGTTCATTTCCACAAGTGACCGTAATACAGGCTGGTCACATTCCAGGCGCAGAGCTCCTCAGGACATCTTCCCTGACATATTACCAAACAATTGCTTTCTGTGTTGATTTCCACAAGGGAAACATCCTCCTTCTAACAAATTCCTTAACTTGTCAGAAAATAACCTGGCGAGCTCTGAGCGAACATGAGAGCGCACAGCCCAGGCCAGGTTGGCAAAGAGAAAAATTCTTGATTTGGCTGGGGAGTATTAATTTATGAGACTCATTTTCAACTAGCTGTTTGTGATTATAAGAGTAATGCATCCCCACCTTTGAAAAACAGAAAACCACAGAGAGGGAGATGAGAATAAAAATCACCTCAAGTTCAACAACATGAGAACCACTGCTAACATTCTGGTCTTTTTTTTCCCTCCTTCTACGCTCGAGCCTTTAACAGAGTCAGGACCATACTGTGAATTTAAGTTCAGTTCCTGCCTTTTTCCACTAAAGTCCATTTAAAAATACTCCACTGCGTTCTCAGAAAGAAGGTCACCCTTAGTGAATAAACAAATTAAATAACAAAATGAATCAAAGTTAAAATTTTTTTTGATTATCCACTGAGCCCCTATTTCTCCAGCAAGAGAAAAAATAAAATAAAATCACTCCAGCCAGCACAGAAACTCCCAAAGGATAGAAATCACAAGCTTATCTTATCTCTTACCTCTACTGTATTTTCAGTAGACATTTATGGTTTTGAACAAGCCACATAATTACTTTTTTTCAAATCAACAAGGGAATTTTATACCTACATCTTACTATTTTGAAGCAAACCTTGGGAAGGCTTCATCTTCTAATCTGCAGGTAGACCAGAGCATTTAAAAATGATTAGCTCACAATCATGGACCATGACATCCAACTGGAAGTCCTAGCTTGGGTTTTGTTATATCAAATGGAGTATGCTTACTCCACTGAATAAGCAAACGGCCTTGCCGAAGATGTACTGTGTGTCCTGAGCTACCTGGTTGGGAGCTGCCCTGATGTCTGCCCATGTCCCAGTGGAGTACCTAGGTGTTCACGTAGGCCCAACACTTTGGCCAGTAGAGAGCAGAAGAACCGCTTTGCCTAGCAGAAAAGACCATCCAGGATTAAGATCTATGCACAATGCATTTTCTTTCCTATCTCTCACATTTTACACTTCATTCAACAAGTATGAATGTCCATGCCAGCCCTTATACCAGGTGCTGGGGACACAGGGGAGCAACACAGACATTCTGCCAGTTTCCATAGAGCTGCAGTTTCCAGAGCATCTTCCCTTCCATTACTCTCACAGCCTGGGAGACAGGAAAGGCCATCACCGTTATTCCCATATTGCAGACAATAAAGTAAACATTCTTCAAAGTATTTTGACCCGTGTGATAAGGCAGAGGGGTTGGACTCAAACCTAGGTCTTCTGACTCCTAGCTCAGTGCTCTTTTTACTGTATCACTCACACCAATGAATTTCCTCTAATAGGCAACTGAAGTCTTTGGGATTATTCATAGTCCCTCCGGCACCTTGGTTCTAACCTGGCTGCCTAGTTTCTGAGCCATGAGTCACCTTGGCTTCCACACAGCTGTATATGCCCTGATTTCTGTGTCCCTGCCTAGATTCTGACCCCAGACTTAGGCATCTTCCTGGCTCTCAAGAGAGCTTCAAAACTCTATTGAATCTTTCCCATTGGTACCACGATGCAACACACTGGAAGCTTCTCCCAATGTTCAATCTCCTCTCCACTCTTAAAAATAGATTTTATTGGACTCATGATCTCCCACCTAAAGATATTTTTCAGCCTCCTTTGCAGTTAGATGAAGCCATATAACTAAGTTCTGGCCCCTAGGGTAAAAGAATGTGCTACTGCCAGGTCTTGTCCTTAAAATGACTACATGTGTCCCCACTTCTTTTCCCCCAGGAGATGGTAAAAATAGAAGCTTCCCCCTTCAACCACCAAGTGGAAGCCACATGATGAAGACTGAAGGCCTGAACCACTACCTACTATGGACTAGTTTCAGCCATTGTGTCTGTGGATCTCTTTAATACAGGAACTTGCAGTGTCCCAACTAAAAAGGTTTGAGCGACAGCAGTTCTACATTCTCCAAGTAAAGCCCCTCACTGCCAACTAAATACTTTAAAGAGGAGATTCAAAACACTTTTATAAAAAAAAAGTGTTCCATCCAGGTTTATTTTGGGGAAAACTTCTAAAAAATAAAACTACCAGGACCTCAAAGATGATTTATGTACAGACCACAGGAAAAACTGAGAGAGCCCAGAGAAGCAAATCAGCCCCCTATCTGTAATAACAAGATGGTAGAGAGGTCTAAGTGACAAGCACAACCAGTCCTCTCTCCTACAGCAGTTCACTCCATTCCTGGAAAAGGTACCAAGAGCTAAAATGATGTGAGCCAAGGCTAATTTCCCCATGGAAACAACGTGATAGCAGGAGCCTGTGTTCCTAACCAAGAACTTGATGGTCAACTTTTAAAAGACATGACATAAATTTCATGTTTAATCATCTCCTAAAGCTTTTGGACTTTTTTTTTAATTTAATTTATTTGAGAGAGAGAGAGAAGGAGAGTGAGCACGCATGTGCAGTGCATGAATGGCAGGGGGAGCAGAGGGAGAGGGAGGGAGAAGCAGACTCCTCACTGAGCAGAGAGCCCGACTTGGGGCTGATCCCCAGACTCTGAGACCATGACATGAAACAAAGGCAGATGCTTAAGCAACTGAGCCAGCCAGGTGCTCTAAAGCCTTTGGGCTTTTAAAGCTAGAAGGGCTGTTGGTCCAAAAATATACCACAAAAGATATATGTGTATTCTATGCCATACAAAGCAGGTGCAAATCAATTAAACCCAACACAACAACCAACTACATGATCTTTTATTTATTCTGATTCACTAACTATAGTACAAAATACTTCAATTTAATAATTCCTGCTGATTTTTGAATACAGTAAATCAGGTTATTTAACAAGATCTTTTTTTTAAATTTTATTTATTTATTCATGAGAGAGAGAGAGAGAGAGAGAGAGAGGCAAAGACACAGGCAGAGGGAGAAGCAGGCTCCATGCAGGGAGCCTGACACAGGACTCGATCCCGGGTCTCCAGGACCACACCAGGGACTGAAGGTGGCGCTAAGCCACTGAGCCACCCGGGCTGCCCTAACAAGATCTTTAATAGAGAAAGCAAAGAGAATCTTGGGAACAGAGTAAAAGTTAAAGTCAGGAAAGCAGTGTGTAAGTCCTGGCTGTGCCACTGATGACTAGCTTTGGGATCCAGGGCAGTAGCTTAAACTCTCCAGATATGTCACAGCCTGAAAAATGAGTCTTTACAAAAACCTCTCCTCATGGGGCCGTGGTGAAGACTAACAGGAGAACACATGTAAAAACTACTTTGCAAATCACACACACAGAGGTAAGCAGTATTATCACAACCATGACATTTGCAAAGACTTTTGTGGGGAGATTTTGACAAGAATCATGATGAACACTGAGCAGACTACAAGGTAGGTGGCCACTTTTTGAAAAACTGACCCAGAGCAATCCCTTGCACTGTCTTCTTATTGCCTTAAAATTCCCACATGCATTAGGCAGCAAGAGTTGGTCAATCTGCTGCATTCAGTGTTAGCATCCATTTGCTCGTGGGCTGTCAGCAGCTGGTGAGAGCTGCTCGAGGTCAGCCATGGACTATGAAGAAGAGAGAGCTGCAGTGAGCTGAGGTCACTTTGTGACATGTCATTTATCAACCAAAAATGCCTTCTAAAGATCCACTGTGATGTCAGAAACCTCAAAACCAGGGTAGGGAGCATGTGGGGTGCCAGGAAAAGGTAGAAAGAAGATGGTAGTGTTGAGAGTGTAGGCTCTGGAGTCCTGGGTTTGAATCACAGCTTTTCTGTCCCTGTATGTTATCTGAAGCATCTCTGGGTCTCAGTCTCCCTAAGCAGAAAGTGAGACTAACAGTATCCACCCCACAGGGCTACTGTATTAAATGGGTAAAGACACAGAAGCACTTTGCACAGTTCTTGGCAGATGGCAAATGCTCAAAGGTTAGGTATTAATAATAATAATATACAAACCTTGCAAAACTAACAAAAATTAAGATTTGGCACATCTCCAATCAAAACTTTGCTACCGGCTTTAGAAGCAGATATTACCTGGACGGCGCGCTGGCTCACCCTTTAGCCCCTAGGCTAATTGAGGTCCTTCTGGATTTCTGCCTCATGCCCCAGAAGAGGTGAAACATCCCAGCGTACCCCACTGGCCAGCTGGCTAGATCCTGACACTTGTTTTTCAGGTTCACAGACCCATCACTATCCTGAGAGGTGTGTGCAGAGGAGAACAGATTAACTTGAGTATCTCTGCCTAACCTTTCCAGCCATGCCCAGGCTGTGGTTTCCCATCTCTAAGAGTGAAATATAGCATCACCTTTAAAATATGGCCCTACTCAGCAAAGTGAGGCCCGTCAGCACCCATCTGGTGGACAGCGCCACATCCCTAAACATGCCCTAGAGGCAGGGGAAACTTCCTCCCATGCCCTCCAGGCTATCCCTGCAACACAAGCACTCCTTCACTCTGAAAACCTCAACTAGGGCTCCCTTTAACCAGGGAGCAACTTTATAGCTTTCAAAACCCTTATTCTTTCCTTATCTCATTCCAGCATCAGACCCACACTCTAAGGGGTTGGACAAGAATTGTTACGACTGTTCCACAGATAAGGAACCAGCCACAGTTTGAGACGTTTATGTCATTTGACTTAGGCTACCTGGTGCTTAAGTAGCAGAAGCAGTCTAGAATGCAAGTTATCTGGTTCCTCATCTCGTGCTCTTTCCAGAAAATGTGGGTATTTGTTTTTAAACATTCATAATGGTGCTTTGCTTCTGGAGAATTCATTAACTGAGGCATCTCGGTCACAGTACACTGCAGATTCCACATACTTGAAAGACACACAGGCAGATGTTCGCTGCACTCTAGAAATCTAAAGGGTGACGGAAAACAGCCATGTCAATTAACATAATTGACAATTCCCAGCTCCGGCTCCCTCTAACTCTCTGTCTGGATTCAGCTAGCAGCCTCCTAACAGGTCTCTACTGCAGCTAGTCCCCTCTTTGCTCTGATACAACTGAAACACATAGCTTTAAGGATAATTATTTCACATCACTGAAATCGTAATCATAACCACAGTAAAATCAACTTTAGTGGTTCTCCCTCCACTGCTTACCAGTCTCTACCTCACTAGGTAAACTTTGACTTGCCACTTAGCCTCACAGGGTTTCTCAACCTACAAAATGAAGGAGTAGGCTAAACAGAGCCTTGTCCACTTCCAGCTCATGACTCTAACACCCCAACCAAATCCAAATCCTGCATGTGGAGGACACTGAGAGATAGCAGGGTCCAATGGTCAAGAGCTTCCATGGCCTGGTTTTTAAGCTTACATCCTCAGCTTCTTAGCTAAATTGACCTTAGGGGGGTCACTGGACCCCTATGTGCTTCAAGTTCCTCATCTCTAAAATGATGCTAATAATAGTACCATTTAATGGGGTTTTACAGGCATTAAATCAGATAATACGTGTGAAATGCTAAGGACATCATAAGAACTCTCTATATACTAGTAATTACTATCATCCGAAATGATGTGCTTCATGTTTAGGCATTGACTGATCTTCCAAACTTAAATTCTCACCACTGTTGGAGAACCCTCCATTCTAGGCAAGTCTCTGTTCCTGAATAGAGGTTGGTCATTCGTACTTCTGTGCTTTTAATTGTGCTATGTTCCCACCCATACACTCCTTGGAAATACCTGTGCTATCCACCCTTGTCTGTGAATCTGAAAGGTTTGCATTAATCCTGATCATTTCCATGAGGCCTCCTCCTCTCCATGAGAACTCACAAAAAGATCTCTTTGGTCTCTGAACTCCTGTAGTACTTACATATAGTCTAGCCCACTTCATTGGCTTTATACATGGCCTTGGATTATCTTCTATCAACAGATGAAACTGCAGGCTCCTTGGCTACAACTCCTTCTTTTTAAATTTTTTTTAAAGATTTTATTTTTTCAGTAATGTCTACACCCAACATGGGGCTTGAAACTGCAAATCTGAGATCAAGAGTCATATGTTCCACTGACTAAGCCAGCCAGGCGCCCCTATAACAACTCTGCTCTCCTTCTTGGTTTAGCCTGAGTGCCTGGCATCTGGCCCTTCAGAGATGTGTTGACTGAATAAATGTGTAGTACTTATGCCCAAAGAAATACACAGTAAGTTTTCTTTTAGTTGACGCAGCTCAGCTATTGATTTGTGGCACTTTGAGGCCAATTAAAGATAACATAAAGATGAACATCAGCCAGGCTGGGACAACTGTGGCCAGTTAAGTCCCAATCATCAATAAAGATACTGATGTCTGGCCAACCTGAAGAAAAGAAGAACACAGATGTCAAAAGGATGTGGTAACCTAAACTCCAAAGTATGCTGGCAAGACCAAGCTCATGAGGGTTAAAGAGGGAAGGAAAGTTGAGGTTTCCCCAGGCTGAATTCATTCATTTAGTAAGTATTTATTAAGTAACTACTCTGTGCAGACACTGTCTTAGTTGCTGGGATTACATACAGCCGAGAACAAAACAGACACCATTCTCTGCTCCTAGTATAGCATCTAAGGAGGAAGGCCAGGTATGATGCCACCTTCCAGCTCCAAAGTGACATGCAGCAGAAATTTCTTCCCCCAACTCCTTGCTGTGCCTTCACATAAGGAAAAAAGAAAAGAAACAAAACAAAACAAAACAATAATCAAACATCTCATTCACAGCTGACCAGAGGCCATGCTGAAAATGCTGTTTAAATCCTGAGGAGGCTTCCTTTGCTCAAATCTGGTGGGGAAATCTGCAGAAAAGCACCCTGTGCCCTGAGCCATGTGAGCTCTAACTCCTCCCTAACACCCTGCATCTCAGAGTCCTTTAAACAGCAAAGTTCTCAAATGGCAAATGTGGCTCATGCCTTCAAAGCCAAAGGCAGGGAGAGGAAAGGAGGAAGGGAGGGGTGGTCATTAGCTAGTTTTCACCACTGCCAAACCTGAGACTCCTTTCTCCTTTGGAGCAGAAACCTCTTCTATCATCGAAAGCCTTAAAAAAAAAAAAAAATTTTTTTTTCCTCCAGCAGGATACTGAAAATAGCTTTGCATTTAACATTTAAAATTGTTTTTGATCCCACACTCTTTCAGCTCTGCTCTCTCCTGCAAATTCGTTTCATTCCCTAAGGGCACTTAGAAGTATAATTCATAAGTAACAAACCATAGTCACCATTTTTATCCCCAAGAGTTAAAAAGAAAAACCAGTTTACATAATTATATGGAAGATAAGTTGGCCAAGAACACAGGAGTCTTATCTGGACCCAAAGTTCTAGGACGAAATTTCTTTCCACTCATTAAGAAAGATAGCAGATCAAACTGAGGGTGCAGACAGAGTGCGCAACTGCTGAGTAGCATACACCAGAGCTTCTTGAGCTCCTCATTATTTGTGTACATCTACTTCTTCAAGAAGAAATTGGAGGCAGCCATTTGGGGGCAGGTGCAAAGAGTGAAATATATGGATGTTTTCCCATTGTGGTGTGTAAACAGGCTCTTCTAACCAAGAAG
The DNA here is from genome assembly GCF_048418805.1 of Vulpes vulpes. Classification (NCBI taxonomy): domain Eukaryota; kingdom Metazoa; phylum Chordata; class Mammalia; order Carnivora; family Canidae; genus Vulpes; species Vulpes vulpes. The sequence continues at coordinate 13,510,358 of NC_132790.1, forward strand.
GACCTGAGAAATCAAAGCTCAGTGAGGGCAGCTTCTCAAAGTTATTCAGCAAGTCGGTGGCCAAGACTGGGCCCCAGGCTTTCCCAGCTCCCATGGCAGGTCTCTCTCCCTTCTGCACGCCACAGGCTCATTTATAAATCTCAAAGGCAACAAAGGCAAGAATTCCTTTCATAAAACTTTTTGGCAGACTGGAAAAATAGTAGGAGATGGGCCCCATTGATGCTAATAGTAAATGACCTATAATGCCATCTAGATGAGGGGGTCCAGCTGCAGAAGGCTTACTTAATTCATGCTGAGGATACTTTAGTACTAAACAGGATGGCTTCAACCACAGTCAGCAGGAAATGGTGTTTGTGGGCTCGCCTCGGAACTAAACCATCTGTTTCTATAGAAAAAGTTATCCCAGGTTTCAACTGCCTGACAAGTGAACTTTGGGAACAGACCTGTTTTTAAGATGGCTGTGCATGTAAAATAGAATTCTGAGGGCTGAAGCTCTGCACTAAACACAACTGAAACAGCAATAGTTGATGGTACATGCTAGGTGTGTATTTATGAGAAAACCCTTCAAGCTGTTAATTTATGTGAAATCTAAAGGTTTATTAAAAGCCTTTCAGTTGCAGAATGTAGTTAACTGCTATTTCTGTAATACATAACTAAGGGCAAATGCTCCAATTCTGTATGCGAATATTTGCAGGGACCTTCGGGCACTGGGCCCAGGTCACAGGGAGGATAAAGTATCTGTACACAAGGAACTCATAATACAGTTACACAGGCCTCTACTTTCCTCAAAAACAAGCTACTTGCAGCCTCAGGGCCTTTGCACTTGCTGTTCCCACTACCTGGGACACTTCCCCCCCACCATATCTTCCTGCAGCTAAGCTTAAATATCACCTCTTAAGAAAGGCCTCCCCAGGGGACCCAGCTAAAGCAACCTCTCCCCCACCATTCATCATCACTTTTTTTTTTCATTTTTTTTTTTTCATCATCACTATTGCTTTACTCTGTGTGGTTGCTTTCCACACATCTATCCACTACCAGAAGTGAACGTCTTCAACGTTTACTATCTGTCTCTTGCTGGGACTCGGTTTTATTCACTGCTGTATCTTCAGAGCCTATAACAATCCTGTGCACACAGTAGGCATCCAATACACTACACTGAAGGAGTAAATGAGGATAGTTGGAGGATGGGAAGTGATGACAAGATATTTATTTGTGAAACGATTAAAAAATGAGAGAACCAGCCATCCTGATCAGATACAATGTGATAATTTGCTAATTATGAAGTCCCACTGCTTCTGAATGAATGGCTTTGAAAAAGACAGAGTATGTACGTAAAGGGGGCAAATGGCACCAGAGAAGGCTGCACAAAGAAGTGACATCGGAGGCAGGCTAAGACAAAGAGGACATGCCCCTCAGGTCAAGGAGGGTTATGTAAGCAAAACAGACAGCAGAATGGAGCATGGCATGGGTGGCCCAGGCAGGGGAGGGCAGAGACGAGCAGCACTGAACCTCTGGCTCCGGGCTTATTCTGGGAATGGGGGTGGTGATGGAAGAGAAGGGCGGGCGAGGGGGAACAGGGTCAGACTCTGGAGACTCTGGAGCACTGAACACAGGGGTGTCAACCACAGGCTGCAGGCAACAGAGCTGTTTTTGGAAGGCAAAGTTGGCCATGTTGTATGGGAAGAATGGAAGGAAGCAGAGGGTAGAACAGAAACCTGGTTAGAAATGACCTCACTGGCCCAAGTATGAGGGGCAAAAAGAGCTTCTTCCCTCTACTTGGATATGAGGGAAACGGAAGTAAGCAAGATGTCAAGGAATTTATCACCCCCCGAAAAAGACAATTTCCAGAGTATTTCACAATAGCATTCCATGGCAGATTCAGGTCAACTTCCCATACATCCTACACTTGGAGCGCTCAAGGAGGATAACAGAGGTTCCAAACAACAGCTCCGAGGGCAGAGCATGTCTTTCCAGACCTTCCAAATCCGAGATTAATTACATTCAGTATAGCCTGTGTTTATTATCTTTCTATTCTTTGGGGGAAAAAAAAGTGGTATCTAATTCCACTGTGCAGTATATATTTGAACATTATATAACACATTTTTATGTAACAGGTTCTTGACACAAGACAATGTTTCCCTTACTATCTAAATCTATTCGGGAAACAACTGGCATTAAAAATATATATATACACCAAGGCTGTTGATGCCTGTCTTTGGGTTAAGAAGCTGGGGAGAGGAGGAGGGAGGTGAGAGACTCTTGAAAAGGTCTCCTCCCCAGCGAGGAGCTCTGCAGATGGCTACAGGGGGGCAAGGGGTACCGGGCTCCATTCTGAAGTTCATCTCACACCCGGAGCTGCCAGGGGAGCGGCTGGCAGAGCCACACAAGGCTCATGTCAGAGCAATGCCACAGACAGGCTTGAAGACGCAAGAGAGACAGAAGTGCACAAAGGGATGAGAGAAGAATGTTCACAAGCCCTCGGAACTGCTACTGGGGTGAGATCGAAACCGCCATCGACTCCTGTTGCAGAGGACTTCAGTCCTGCAGGAGACAAGGTGCACAACCACATCTGTCAACAGTAAGACTAGTTACCAATCGGGGCGCCTGGGTGGCTCAGTGGTTGAGCATCTGCCTTCGGCTCAGGGCGTGACCCCAGGGTCCTGGGATCAAGTCCCACATCAGGCTCCCTGCAGGGATCCTGCTTCTCCCTCTGCCGGTGTATCTGCCTCTCTATGTGTGTGTGTCTCTCATGAATAAATAAACAAAATCTTAAAAAAAAAAAAAAAAAAAGATTGGTTACCCATCACTGCCTCCCGGCACAGGACTAGCCACTCACTGCACATGCACCATTTCATCTGGTGGCTCCCCCCAGCAGTCCCAAGGATGGTGCTTAGAGAGCAGACTCGAGTCCTCTGGCCATAAATCCTGCCCCGCCCCACACTAGCTAAGTGACCTTGGGCAGTTTCCAAAACCACTACACTTGTAAAAAAAAAAAAAAAAAAAAAAAAAAAAGATAATCATGTACCTACCTCATGGGGTTGTTAGGAAGGTTAAATATGTTAAGAAACAAGGTGACTAACATCTTTGGCACACAGAAAGTGTTCAATAAAATGTTAGCCACTAATACCATCAGTACTATTATTTCTATTCTGCAAATGAGGTAATAAGCAGCTAACTAATTTGCCCAGGTCACATATTTCAAACAGTAGTTGAAGATGTAAATAGATGGAAATGTTTTACTTGGTATACATACAAAATCCAATGGGTAGCGTATTACCCAGAATAGGACATCCAGCAGACCTCCATCCCCTTCTTTAACCAGGCTGGATGAACGTGAGTTTACGCTGTTTGAAAGGACAGCATGTACTAACGTAAAAATCATTTCCCATCATATGCCAGCACTCGACGTTCCCCTAAAGCAAAGATGACTAAAGCTGATCCAATCTCATCCCTCTGACCACATTAAGTCTCAAACTCAAATCTCTCTTCCCTGTAGATCTAACTACTCCTGGCCATGTCCAACGCACATCCCTGATGCACCCCATCCCCTCATCTCCTCCTCAAAGGATCATTAATTGAGATTGGACAAGCACATCCTGAAGGCGACTTCAGGGGAAATCAAGACGAATTCCCCCCCAAAGTGCTTAGCCTGAGCAAGGAGGGGAGCTAGTCCCCGAGACAGCCCAAAACATGCAGCAGTGCCTACCAATTCAAGCTAAATCCAGGCCTTGGGAACACTGCTGCCAGGTGTGAGGAGGAAAACAACCACAATGAAGAAATAGCTTTGAGCTGGGTCTTAGAGAAGAATAAGATTTTGGCATGAGAGAGTTGGAACATGGAGTGGGCCAAGGGCTGGTCCAGGGAACAGATAGCCCCTCAGTTTGACTGGATAGTCCCGTGCACACAGCCAGGCAGGCTGGATATGCAGAGGCAAGAAGAAGTACCAAGAGCTAACACTCACTGAATGCTTGTTGTGTGCCTTGAATAGCTTCATGTATTTTTAAATAGTTTTAACTCACTTAATCTACACCACAACTCTTTGAGGTAAGGACTCCAGCGATCCCAGGCTTATCACTGAGGAGACCAAGACCTAGCAAGCAAGGAACTTGACCACAAATCATAAAGCTGGTAAGGAAGAGTTAGGATGTGCAATCTGCACTTTTCACCACTCAAACAGACTGCCTCTTGGGACAGCTTGGGGGTGAAGGGGTACAGGCACCAGTGCGTTACAAGGATGAAATGAGACAGCACTTGCAAGCAGCATGCAGCCTATGACTCCAAGATCACAAATGCTGGCTCCAGGGGCCATTAATGTGTATGATGAACTTGCTAGCAGCTAAAGCAGGAGAGACAGATCGGGACTGAAAATGGGACCCTGGGTGAGAGGAGTAGTATGAAGAGCAGTGGGCAGGGCAAACACCCACCTTTAAGGGTGTGCAGGAAGAGGACCAAGAAAGCATCATGACCCAAAGGCTGAAGGAAGAGGGAATTTCAAGAAGGATGGAATGAAAGGTAGGGGAACAGCTGCAGAGGGACCCAGAACAACCATTCTGGATTAAGGACAGGCCCCTGGAATTCAAGACTTAAAGTTTTTGGAGATCTGTGAGAACGACAGAGAAGGGTTGTAGAGAGAGCAGCCAGAGGGTGGGAGTGAGGGACAGAGCAAATGAGAGAGTGGAAGAGGTGAACGTTCACAGCCCTGCAAGAGGCTGCCGGGCAGGGAGAGAGGAGACAGACATCCAGATTCAGGGGTACCATGTACAGTCAAGTGAAAGCTGCCTGCTGCATCACAGGCCCACAGAAGGGCTGTTTTCCCCCCCTTCTGTCCTTCCTCTACTAAATTGAGATGAATGCTTTTCTGGGGTTGGTGAGGAGGCTGAGGACAAACAGCATGGAGGATATTCAGGGGGCAGGACCCTGGCAGCGGTGGGAGGGCGTGGCAGCAGGCGCTGAGGGAGGGCTTCCTGTGTGCCAAGCATTTTACATGCACCATCTCCCTTGATCCTCACGCAGACTCCATGAGACAGGCACTGTTGCTACACCGCAGGGGAGGAGCCTGTGCGCAGAGGGGTCAAGCACTTGTCTAATCAGAACCCAAGTCCTAAGTCCTGGCACCAGAGTCCAGGCTCCCGCCCAAAGTGAAGGTCCAAGAAAAAGAAACAGAAGAGAGAGATCCAGTTGCTTTTTCTGAACTGGAAAGAGAGGAGGAGACAGGGAGTGGGGGCGGGGGGGGGGGGGCAGCAGGACATTTTGAGCAAGAAGGAAGAGATGCTGACAGCTCAAGTCAGAGCAGGTCCTGTTTTGAGAGAGAAAGAGGAGAAAAGCCAGGGTGGGTGTCTGGGGTACTTTCATTGTGACAAAGTGGCAAAGTGGCAACGAGGAAAAAGACTGCAGAGGGTGGCGTGCCTGTGTTTCTGGGCTCTTCACTAAACCTCAAGGTCTAGAGAGGATTTTTTACTTCGCTGCAAGTATCTACCGTGATGCTAACTAAAATCATCCTGTAACTGTAACATTGTAAGGGGCAGAAATTGTTTCTTTGATACTGACTTTCTCTAACCACCCTCAGAGCTGATGTTGCAATCGCAAACAGAAGAAAGCTCACAGAAGGAAAGCAACTCTTACACCAAAGACAGATATTAAATATTTAGTTTTTATATATTCTCATGCAGTTTTGTTAACATAGCCAAGTCTTTCCACAGTGCTCGTTCATCGTGGAATACATAAATTGCACAGAGATTGTTGGCGTGGAAGGATAAATCTGAAAACACGGCCACTTCCTTTTCTTCCATGTGGTATGCAAACCTCTTCTGCAGAAGGCAGACAAACTCCCGAGTAGTCATCATTTTATAAATCATTCGAAATGGATTCTTTAAAAACCCCATCTGTTGTTCTGTTTAAGTTTCCTGTGAAAATAGGACTTCAGCTCAGATGTTCTGGAGGTAAATACCAACCTGAACTCAAACGTATTAAATATTAAGAGATGTAGAGAACTCTAGGGCGGGAGGTACCTCTGAGATCACCTATTTCAACTGCCTTACTTTCCATCTGAGGCAAACAGAACAAGTGGCACAGCCGTGAAAACCCAAATCTGGGCCAGAACCAGCATGTTCCGACTCTCAGGCTAGTGCTCTTCCACCGCTTGTTCCTTTCTCTCGCCTTCTTTTTAAACTTGAGGGGTTGGAAAAAAGGCGTACATTTAACTACAGTTTAAATTATTCTTCTTCACTGGCTACATCTAACCATCAAAACAAAATACCTCCACAGATCCAGCTTCGGATGATACAGGCAATTCCAAAGCCTTCCAAATAGCTTCAACAAACTGTTTTTGAAAGACTTACCAATAAAGTGAACTCAGTAACAGATCATGGACCAAAAAATTCAATATTTATGTTTGAAAAAAAATATTTTTGGAGTTTCATTGATATGGAAATGTAATTTAACAGCAGTGACTTTTTTTTTTTTTTTTTTTTTTCCTTTTACTTGCAAGCACGAAGAGCATGAGATTATTCTAAACTGCTCAGGAGCAGCAATGATTATTTTAAGCTCATGATTCAACCAGTACATTAATTAAAAACTCCACCAACCCAAATTGACAGATCCTGATATCAATGGGACCAGAAGAATTAAAATAATAGTTGTCACATAAAAATAGATTAAAGTGGGGGAACAGCAGCAGATGTCAGAAGGACAGGCAAGCCTTGTGGGAACCGAGATGCATCATCTAATGGGCAGCGTTTGTGGATTCTTACAAAAAAAAAAAAAAAAAAAAAAAACCGAAGACCCTGGAAATACAGCTACAGTCAAGACATGCTTCCTCACAAATACCGAATCTTATTTCTGGAAGCTAGGTGAGAAAACTTGGCTAATAACTCCGTGCTGGGGAGTAGCTCTGTAAGCAGGCAGCAGAGACTAGCAAGGCTGCTGGGCCGGGGAGGGGCCAGGGGCCGAGCAGAGGAGGGGGGGGTAGGGACGGGGATAGGGACGCGGAGGGGGGTGTCAGGCTGGGCCCCGTCCGCCGGGACAGGCAGGGCCACCCGACGCCCACGTCCAGGGCGCCCCTGCCCCTGCCCCTGCCCCTTCCCCGCGCCCGCCCCCCGCCCCCCGGCACCTGCCCGCGCCCGACCCCGCGCCGCCGGCTCCCGAGCCCCCTCCGGGGGTCGCCCCAAGTCCTACTCGTGCACTCCCAGCGCCCGGCACACCGCAGCTCCCGCGGCTGCCAGCCCGGCCACCGCCAGCGGGAACCTTCCCTTGCTGACATCTGTCAAGCCCCGCGCTGGGGCCGGGCTGGCTGCGCCCTCCGCGGGGCTCCGGGGCTCCAGGGCGACGCCTGGGCGCCGGGCGCGACATCCCGAGCCGTCGGGCACCTGCTCAGAGCCCCACGGAGGATGCTCCCGGGGCCGCCGGGGACACGGGCGGCGCGGGCCGGACGAGAGATCGCGGGCTGAGGTCGCCCCAGCCGGGGCCCCAGATGCCCGGGGGGGGGGGCGGGGGGAGGGCAGCGCCCGGGCCCCCCGACCGGACGGGGCCGAGGGGGCGAGCGGACTCGCGCTCCGCGAGCCCGACGGAGACGCCCTCCCGCCCCCTCCCAGCCCCGCAGGCTCTGGAAAGGGAAGCGCAGGAGATGGCGAGGAAGGAGGGCAGGGGAGGCGCTGCTTGCCCAGCGCCCTTGGGGGTGCAGCCGTCAAGAACGGTCCACTCGGGGGCCCCCCGGCCCCCCACCCCAGCTCCCGGGGGGACATCCTGAGACGCGCCCCAGCCGGATCCTTGCTCCCAAGGGCGGAGCTGCCCCTTTAAGAGGCAGCTGGCGGCTTCCCCCCGCCCCGGCAGGTAGCGGTGCCCGCGGAGGGGAGGTGGGCGCTCCCGCGGACCCTCTCCCGGTCCCCTTGAGGGCGCCTGCGGCACCCCTGCCCGCCCTACCCCGCAGCGCCAGCCCCCGCGGGAGAGGATGGGGGCGGCCGCGCGCGGCGCCTTTAAGGGGCGCAGCCTCCCCGCGGCCGGGTGGGGGCAGGGAGCGGGCACGGGCCCTTTAAGGCCGGCAGCGGGCACGTCGGGCAGGGCGCCCCGGCGGCCGGGCTGCGCCCCGGGGCGGTGGCGGGGGCGCCGCGCCTGCCCGGGTGCTAACGGCCCCCGACGGGGAGCGCGGGGCCGCGCCGCTGGCCGCCGCCAGCCCGACACTCACCGAGGCTCGCGGGAGCGCCCGCGTCCGCGCCCCCACTCGGATCCCGCGGCGGCGGCGGCGGTGAGTCCGGCGCGGGTAAACAGGCACCTCCGTCCCTGACCTACTTTCTGCCTTCCCTAAATGTCGCACCACTAACCTACTTTCCGACCAATCCGCTCCCCGCCGGCCCAGGCCCGGCCCCCCGCCCACCAATCGCGGCGCCCAACCCCCCTTCCCCGCCCACCAATGGAGGAGCCGCGGAGCCCGGATACCTGCCTCTCCCCGCCAGCCAATCCGGGCGCCCGAAGGGAGCCGGGCTCGGCGGCCGGCCCCGGCCAATCGGCGCGCGGCTGCGCGGCCCGCCGGCCAATGGCGTGGCGGCCGGGCAGCCCGCCGGCCAATGGCGTGGCGGCCGGAGAGCCCGCCGGCCAATGGCGTGGCGGCGGGGGCCGGGCTACCTGCTGCTTTCCCGCCGCCAATCACGGGGCGCCCGGGAGCGCACGCCCCGACCAGCGCACCAATCGGCGCGCCTCCCCGGATTTCCTCGCCCCGGCCGCGTCCTGCCCCTTAGGGCTCGGGCTCCGGCTCGGGCTCGGGCTCGGGCTCGGGCTCGCGCGGCCGCTGCGGGCGCGGACGCTGCGCTCCTCGCGGGCGCCTGGGCTGCCCCTCTCCGCCCGGGGCCCTGGCTCGCGCGCTCTCCCCCTCCCCCTCCCCGTCCTGCCCTCGGGCACCCTGACAACAAGCAAAAAAAAAAAAAAAAAGAAAAGAAAAGAAAACCCCAGCAGCGTCTCCTCGCTCGCCTCCCTCCGCCTCCATCGAGGAAGCCCATCTCGGGGACGCACAGCGCCGGGCCCCAGCAGCCGGGCTCGCCGGGCCCAGAGGGAGGGCGGCCTCGGGCGGCCTCGGGGTCTGCACAGGCGCCCGCCCGGCCTGCGCCCGCCCTGCGTGCTGGCCCCGCGCCCCGCGCCCCGCGGCTGTCACCCCCGCCAGGGTCCAGCCCGCGACCCTGCGGCCGAGGGCCGGCCCGGGGAGCAGACGGAGGGGTCGGCTGCAGCGATGAGCGGTCCCCTCGCAAGGCCCCGTCGCGGGTGCTGAGAAGACGCGAGCCGCAGCTCTGCACCGCACGCACTCAGCAGAGGGCCCCCGGCGCGGCCTCTCCACCCTCCAGGTGTTAAGCCCCCGCACGGGACGGGACCGCGACGTCCTGCGCCTTCCTCTCCCTCACCCCGCGCCCCTGGGGCCTCGGGGGAATGGGATGGACGGTGGGGGGCAGGGCCTGACACCTAGCCAAGTGCTGGGTGCAAGAACCAGTGGAGGCAGACCGCTGCTCTCAGCTCCACCACCCTGACCGGCCCCTCTGACGCTGGAATTGTGGCCTCTTTCCTGGAACACCAGACACTGCCTTTCAATTGTAGAGATCCTTGCTGTCCCCAGCTCACTGCCAGGCACGGAGTGGTGGCCCAGTACGTGCCTGCGGCCCGTATATTGACTGTTGTCGAGGCCACCCAACTTGGCTGGTAGCTCGCTATTTTTCCTAAATTTATATGCAGCTGGGATCTGATTGCTGTTTACTTCGCCCCCGCCCTGATCTCCTAAGGAAACCACTCTACCTAAGTGGCATTTCTAGCAATGCACTTAACGAGATATTCGCCGACAAGATGAAGAAATATAGGCCCGGGTTCTAGCATATAGTTGATTGTAGTATATATACTAGCCCGGGTCTAGTATATTAATTGGATGAATAAGTGGTTAGGTAGGTTAAGTAACCATAACCTACAGACGCTGACTAATGAATCCATGTGCTAAGTGCTTTCCCTGCACCTTCTCCCTTGCCCCTCACAACCCCACGTTGCGGATGAGGAAACTGAAGCTCAAAGTGTTAACCAGCTAGTCCAATATCACACAGTAGGTGGCAGGACCAGAATTCAAACCCAAGTTTATTTGACTTCAAAACCTTCATACCATACCAGTTCCCATCAAGAATGACGGACGGACTGGGTGACGGGCACTGAGGGGGGCACTTGATGGGATGAGCACTGGGTGTTATTCTATATGTTGGCAAATTGAACACCAATAAAAAATAAATTATTAAAAAAAAAAAAGAATGACAGACGGCTGTCTGCAGGGCCTAGGCTTCAGGACTTTTATCGGAGCTCCAAATGAAAACCCAGAGGATTTGCATCACATTTCTAGAGGACACAAAACTAGGAAGGGAAGAGGTGTCGTTGCATAGCATCAGCCAAATGCAATCTGGGAGCAATGAGCTAGCTCTCCCAGGGATAAATGGCAGGGGGGGGATCACACCCTGGGAAACTAAATGCAGAAAAGCAGAGGTATCTAAACAGATGCTTATAAGAGCAAACCTAATGGGTCTTAGGGGGCAGACAATGCGATCTGAGTCCTCAGTGTGGCTGCCCAGATAAACGGATGCTTGTCTTAAGCTGCGTCGATAAAAGTCTGACATGTGAAAGCAAGTTGGGTGTTACAGTACCACCCCGTGTTGGTCATCACACACATATTGTCTCCAGTTAAGGTCTGGCAAAAGAAAAGTAAAAACAGGCACAAGGAGAGAGACCGGGAAGTCAAGAGGCTGGGAATATGTCATATGAGGAAAGATTAAAGGAAGCAGAAGACTTTTGCCCCAGGAAGTATAAGATAACTGTCTTCATACATGTGAAGGGCTGTGAAAGAAGAGAATTAGGCTCATTCTTCAGGCCCTAAAGGGTAGAAGGGGGACCTGTAGTAGAACCTCTAGAATGAAACAATATGAAGAGTTTTCTAACTACTAGAACCTCCTCTGCCTTGATAAGTTGAATCTCCTGTACAGAAAGTGTCTACATAAGAATTGGATGACCGTGTGGTGGGACGGGGCCTGGAACAGGTGTCCTTCTAGGGCTCTGCCTCTCTGAGATGACATGGTTCTACCTTCATACCTTGGTCCTCCTCTTTTAAAGTTTATCACCCTGACTTTTCCTACCCTCAGTGGCCCAGCTACTGTTTCTCCTCAAGTGACCCTGTTCTCCCATAAGTAGCTATAGTTGTGTTTATCTGTTTGTTTTCTGTCGGAGATCCCAAGCAACCTCCATCTTCCACTGGGACTCACTTCCCTTTTATTTTCTACCTTCCAGAATACAGGTTTTTAATTTTCTGGGCACTGTTAAGGTCGAAGTATTGTCCTGAATCTAAAATTCAGTGGGCATGAATAAAATTATATAGATAAAAGGAAGGGGATAGGGAACATTTATTGAGCACCTACTGTGTACCATGTGCTTTAGATACATTATCTAATATACTATCCTCATTAAGTCCAGCAGTTGATATGCTTACTCTCCACACTTGGCTAACTGGATGACTTTTATCAAGCAACACTAGTTTCCTCATCTGCAATATGGGGTTAATCTAGTATCTACTTCACAAGATTGCTGTGAGAGTTAAATGAGACAATAGATAGAAAACCCTTAGCATAGTACCTGGCACACAGGAAAAGATTCAATACATACTAGGTTAGCAATTTATGAAAGAGGTATTTACTGCACCCACTTTACAGATAAAACCAGTGAGGATAAAATAGTGTAATCCACAGTAGGTCCCCAAACTCTGATCCAATGGTCAGATCCCTTAGAATTAACTGAGGAGGTCTTTTTGTTTTGTTTTGTTTTAATACAGATTCTCAAGTCCTAATTTGGAAGATTCTGATTCAAAATCTTTGGTATCTGAGAGGCAGTCCTATTTGGGAACTGCTAGTCTAATGGAATAAATCCAGACCCCAAAGTCAAACAGACATGAAGTCAAATTTCAGGACTGCTAGATTGAATGGAGGAGCCAATAATAGGACCAGGAAGTTAGGTAGTTGTGGTCTCTTTGGAAGGAAGCTGAGAAGTCCTAAGACGGACGTGTTTTTCTGTAGAAAGCCAGGTAGGAATGTGTTGCTAAAAATAACATTAATAACAAAGAAATTTAAAAAAATAACAACAATATTTACTACAGGTTTACAATGTGTCAATGCTATTCTAAGAGCTTTATGTGCATCAACTCTTCAATTCTCTCAAACCCCTATAAGGTAGATTCTTTTCTTATTCCTATTTTACAGATGGGAAAACTGAAGCACAGAAAGGTCCTGAGATCCCAGGCTAATTAGGCAATCCGAACCCAGAGCCCACACTCTTAACTGCTTCAGCAAATCACCTCTTCCTTTAGACAATTCCTTTGGAAAAGGAAGAAACTTTGTATTTTAGAGACACAGATTTAGGAGTCATCAATTCAAAGGTGGTGAGTTGCTTGGGTTTCTTGTAGAGAAAAGAATGCCCAGAACTATGCCTTAGGGATAAGGGTGTCACCGCACATTTAGGCAATGCAAGAAACGGAAGCCTCTTCAACAAACTTAAGCCCAGAGGGGGAGGTTTATTGGGAGGAGATAAGAATATTTCATGGTGTGAAGCACAGCTAGCCCTTCGAAAGGACCAGAACCGAGGTGCCGTTGGCACGAAGCAGTTCCCATCTCCTCCTTCGTTCTCTTCACCTCCTTTCTCCAGGGTCATGCATCCTCTGGACTTGTCTTTCCTCTGTCTGTGCACTTTATGATTCTCTTTCCCTATAGCTCTTCACCCTCCACCCCATTTGTACATGGCCCTTCATGAATGCTTTCAACGACTGGCTGAGAAAGGGAGAACAGGAGAGGCTCAGACAGGTCATTCTCAAAGTGGGGGGGCATGGACTGAGCAAGATTCCCCAAAAGGTGCCTACTGAAGTGAAAGGAGAATCAGAACAGGAGAGAATAGAGTAAGAAGAGCAAAAGAAGAAGTGAGTAAACAGCTGGGTTTGGGAGACTTCAGAAGAAAGTCTCAGCAGACAAGTTTAGAAGATCAAGGAAACTTATGACTGGCACAAAGGTTTTGGGTAGAACACCTAAGAGGTCGACCGTAAGAAAGCTATTTTACTGGACACCTGGGTGGCTCAGCGATTGAGCATCTGCCTCTGGCTCAGGTCATGATCCGGGGGTCCTGGGATTGAGTTCCACATCGGGCTCCCTCCAGGGAGCCTGCTTTTCCCTCTGCCTGTGTCTCTGCCTCTCTGTGTCTCTCATGACTAAATAAATAAATAATCTTTTTAAAGAAGACGAAGGAAAGAAAGAAAGAAAGAAAGAAAGAAAGAAAGAAAGAAAGAAAGAAAGAAAAGAAAGAGAAAGAGGAAAGAAAGAAAGAAAGAAAGAAAGAGAAGAAAGAAAGAAGAAAAGAAAGAAAGAAAGAAAGAAAGAAGAAAGAAAGAAAGAAAGAAAGAAGAAAGAAAGAAAGAAAGAAAGAAAGAAAGAAAGAAAGAAAGAAAGAAAGAAAAGCTGTTTTGCTAACACTGCATCTTGACCCACAAGATCTACCCTAGGAAATGAGGGAAATCATGGACAGAAATGAGTGAAGACAACATGGTGCCAGAGAGTACAGATCACTTTTTGAAGACTTTTGTTACTCAAGGAGAAATTAGGAAAAGAATCATAGCTATCTCAGCAGCTAACCCAACCAAAAGTGGTTTTTCCTTATATGTGTCTGTGTGCCTTTTTTTTTTTTTTAAACCCAGGTTGACTGACTATCTGGCAAACAAAAATGGAACTTCTAAAAATCAGGCCTCAGTGGGCTGACTGGTGTTTAACACTCTTTCAACTCCTTTTGAAAAAGAGCTTCCTTGGCTCTTTTTTGAATGGGATGGTCATAGCACCCCAGAATGGGGGAGCAGTAATACCTCATTTGGAATGTGTCCTAGACCATGTAATCAGGCTTTAGGCTAGATCTTGCTTGCAGACATGGCCAAGATTCCAGGGATCTTGGTGCTCAACTGTCAAAGGGGCCTTTCCACTTGGCTGAGGGGTGTTTGCTAGAGGGAGCTAAAACACCAGGGACCACATCAGTTCTCAGCAGAAACCCTGAAGAACAAATAGACGCTGTCTTCAAAAAACTGGCATAATTTTTGCCCTGCTGTGCTAGAATGGGCAGCACTAAAATTCAATCTCTGGATAATATATTTACAAGCATATTATATATATTATTATTTTAGTATATATATGTGTGTATGTTTGAATGTGTGTGTGCATGTGTGTGTATCCCTTCAAGTTAGTAAAGCAAAGTGAAGTGTTAAGTCACTTAAGAAAAGCATTAACTTAAAAAAAAATTATAAAAAAGAAAATGAGATGGGTTGAGGGATTTGACCTAACATATTATCAAAGAATACTACCATGGTCATTAGAATAGTCTGGTATTGGTTTAGAAACAGATCAAGAGGGACACCTGGGTGGCTCAGTTGGTTAAGCAGCGGCCTTCAGCTCAGGTCAAGATCTCAGGGTGTCTGGCTCCCTGCTCAGTGGGGAGTCTGCTTCTTTCTCTCCCACTGCCCCTCCCCCAGCTTATGCACGCATGTGCTCTCTCTCAAATAAATAAATGAAACCTTAAAAAAAAAAAAGAAATAGATCAAGAGATGAATGAAAAAGCATAGCATCTAGAAACAGACCCAAAAGATGTGAAAATTGAATATAATATAAAGGTAACTTTTAAATTATTGAGAAAAAAATGTGGCATTTTCGATAAGTGCTATTTAAACTAGCTAACCATATGGAAACACATCATTTGCACTCTACCCTAATCCTTACACTAAAATGTAACCTACCATTGTTTAGGATTTAAATGTAAAGAGTGAAATCTATAAAAACACTGGAAGAAAATATGGGTACAATTTTTACAAACTTGAAAGATCTTTCTAAGCATAACACAAAATCCAGAGACCACAAAAATGAAAGTGGATTACACAAATGCGTACACACAAATGCCATGAACAAGAGAAAGGGACACCAGCAAACAGGTCCATAACACACTGTTAAAGAAGGCACCATCTACATTCCAGTTAAAAGGTCAGAGGTTGGGTAATGAGATATAAGCAAGGCTTCTAAGGGCGTTATTTAAACCTGTCATTCCTAGAAGAATTACTCTTCCTTGGCAGGCGGGGGTGGGGGGGGGGTGCTGTGCAGGGACAGAGGGAGAGGGAGAGAGAGAGTCTTAAGCAGATTCCACACCCAGTGCGGAACCCCGCACAGGACTCTGTCTCACAACCCTGAGATCATGACCTGAGCCAAAAAATCAAGATTTGGTCACTTAACTAACTGAAACATTCAGGTACCCCAAGAATTACTCTCCTTAAAGCATTACTCCTTGTAAAGTTGTCTTATTTCCTTGGCCTTCTCTTTGGTTTTTTGGTTGTTGATGTTGTTTTAAATAAAAGCCAATAATCCCCCAGCACTAACCCAAGCAACAAAGCCTGTTTCTGGGTCCTTTACTTCACTCCCATCTATCAAGGATGTGTGTGTGTATTATAAGAATGATTGCTGCTAAAATTCCTCCCTTCTCTTTGCAATTAAAAAAAAAAAAGACAAAACATCCATTGCTTTTTTAATTTTTTTAATTTTTTTTTTAATTTTTATTTATTTATTTATTTATTTATGATAGTCACAGAGAGAGAGAGAGAGAGAGAGGCAGAGACACAGGCGGAGGAAGAAGCAGGCTCCATGCACTGGGAGCCTGATGTGGGATTCGATCCCGGGTCTCCAGGATCGCGCCCTGGGCCAAAGGCAGGCGCCAAACCGCTGCGCCACCCAGGGATCCCCCATTGCTTTTTTTAAATTGAGATTACAAAACTAATACATGTTTGTGACAAAACATTGGAAAACACATGAAGAAAAAAGCATGAAGAAGAAAATAATCTATAATCTCATTAAGCAGATATAACTCCTATTAAAATATTGATATATTCTCTTCGCCCAGTGTTCTTTGTAATTATATTGTGATTGAAGTTTCATCACACTGAAAAATTTTTTTTTGTCATCCTGCTTTCTAAAATTGACCTACTGTGAATATTCCCCTGTACCAGTCACCCTTCTACAACATAATGTCCGAATGGCTATGGTATATTCCATTGCATGGAGGAATCCTACACCATTATGAAACACTCTCATTTCTAATTGTTCTTCATTCTAAACAATTCTGGGTAGACTAAAGGCTTATGAGATGGTCCCACAGCTTTCCTACCCTACGTCATACTGGCTTTCAAAGAATGACTCAGTATTGACAGGGAATAAAACTTACATATTTTTTTCTTGATGGTTTTTGTGTTTTCTCCTCTTGGTGCTGCTTCTTTCTCCCTAAGTCATAAATCACATGTTAAAGACACAAGAAAATTTATACGCGGTCCAATTAAAAACAAAACTGGAAATGACTGTAGCTTGATAAGTGGTCTTTATGAAATTTATTACCCCAATTCTGCGTTTCAAAGGGCACTCCAGCTATCAAAAGGATTGATTTGCAATAAAACTTACTGTTAATAAAGATATCCAAATCTTGAGTACAAATAGGGTCATTGAGTTTTGATTGTATTATTATTTTTTCCCTTGTGCTGTGTCTTTTCCTTTATATCCCTATTGCTGAATAATCTCTTTGTGCATTTGTATTTCTGCCAGAGAGAGGCAAGGAAATATAATCAAATGCTATTTCTTCTCAGGCCTTCGGAGATTGGGTAGGGGCAAAGTTGAAAGTCATCAGCAAAACAAAGTTGTACAGTGACCCCAGAGCTTGTAAATCTCTCTCACTCTCGACGCCTTTGTCCATATTAAACTGGCTCACACCTGCTTCTCTGCTTAAAGGTCACTTCCTCAGGGAAGCTTTCCCTGACCTCCCAGTCATAAAAAGCACTCTGTATTTCCTCTCTCAAAGCCCTATCACACTTGTGATAATTTCTTGTCTTCCCAAAGACTGTGTGAGCCGGATGCCATGTCTCTGTGGTTCACTCATCTCTCTGATAGCTATCAGAGTAGCAGAACCTTCACAAAAATGAATCTTGTTTGGAGGAATGAATAAACACCAATGAAGAGACATAAAAGTACCTGTTCCATGCATAAAAGAGCTGTACCTGTTCCATGCATACGCACGTGTCCTTCCATAGGCAAACGAAGACACAGGAATCACTCCCTCCAAATTCCCACTCCACTTCAAAGAACACTTCCCAGACTACCCTTTCTGAAATAGAAGCTTTCTTCCAGTCATGGCATGAAGAGCCACAGGGAAGAAAGGCAGAGCCCTGGAAACATAGCCAATGGTATTGTAACAGCGCTGCATGGTGACAGATGGCACCTACCTTTGTGGTGAGCCTCGTGTAAGGTATAAACTTGTCCAATCACTCTGTTGTACACCTGAAACTAATGTAACAGTTTGTGCCAACTAGCCATCAGTACAAAAATACATAAAAACTAGCAGCTGCCCCATTTTACCCCATCCCTGTCCTTCTCTACCCCTTTACCTTCTTGACCTTTTGTTGATAATACTTACCACTACCTGACATTTTGTTATGTACTTAATTATGGTATGTTCTCTGTGATGAGGTGTGTGAGTGAAGGGGCATTTTTGCTACTCTCTCTTCCACACCTAGAAGAATCTCTAACATACCGTTGATGTGTAATAGATGTTGGCAGAATGATTGAATAAATGAGTGGGTGAGATTCCACAGTGTAGCCTTATTGGGCCATTGTGGTCTCTGAGGGGCCATGGACTTCAGTAAAACTCATTACATGATAATGCAGGAACAGATGAACAAACACATTTTTTTTTTCATTTTTTTCCCTTTAATCAATTGCACTGTTCCTGCCACGTGTTAGCCATTTATACAGTTGTCACTACTAAAATTGTTGATTTATCACCTAACCACGAGGTGACAATACACCCAAATCAAGTATTTCACAGAGTATAAAAAGAAACAAGAACATGGGGTTCCTGGATGGTTCAGTTGGTTGAACATTGGACGCTTGATTCTGGCACAGGTCATGATCTCAGGGTCATGGGATTGAGCCCCATGTCAGGCTCCACACTCGGTGGGTAGTCTGCTTGGGATTCTGTTTCTCTCTCTGTCTCCCTCTGCACCCCACCCCTGCACTTTCTTCCTCTCTCTCTCTAAAATGAATAAATAAATATTTTTAAAAAAGGAAGAAACAATAACAAACTTTTCTGAAAGTTATAAGGGGAATGGTTTGTGTGTGTGTGTGTGTGTGTGTGTGTGTGTGTGTGTGTTGTGTCCTTTTATTTTTTGTCAGAGTCCAGCAAGAAGGGGTAAGAAGTTGATTTGCCTTTGAAAAAATACATAGTTTTATCACCAGGCTAAGATATCATGCCATCCTTTAAAATGTTAAGTACAAAGTTATACATAAGTACATAGAAAAAGTAAAAGAAAATGATGTTATAAATAATGCTATATGAAAAGACCCCCATCACATACAGAGTAAAATTTTGTAAGTAAGATGTATACATATGGACCAATTTGCAAGTGTCCATAGAGATATGTTAATAATTTTATTGAAGAGTTTATGGGACAAACTTTCTGCAAAGTTGTTTATAATAATAAAAATGATTTTAAAAGGAAACCAGGAAAGCCAAGTGTTGCAGAACACTTCATGTATTCTCTGGCATCACTTCATGTTATTCTGGTTTTGTCTCCTTAAAGTCACCAGTTATCCAAATTGTACAGCCTTTGAGATAACTTGCCCTGGTTGAGCTGGGATCCCTGAAAAATCAGATGTGATCTATTCTTAGGTCTTGGAGCCTCCTTTTGTCTCAATAAACTAATTGGGAGATAACAAGAGTCACATTTTGAATGTCCAGTTCCAAGATGAAATTGAAAATAACTTATAGCATATTAGTGGTGCTTAGATTTATTTTTATCTGAAGATATTCTCTACCCTGAAGCCCTCTTTCTGGCTGTGTAGGAAATAAGGGACCTGTTAAAAGAGCTACAGGACCTCTAAACTATAAAACCACAATCCCACACCCCACACTAAGTCATTGCCTTATCCAAAGGTCCCAGTCTGTGCCCAAGATAACAAGTTACATTTTTTCCCAGGGGCCATGGTCTCAGAGACTTCATGCTTCCTAGGGGCAGCAGGTTTTAGAAAAGGAAGGTGATTTGGCGCCTGCCTTTGGCCCAGGGCGCGATCCTGGAGACCCGGGATCGAATCCCACATCGGGCTCCCGGTGCATGGAGCCTGCTTTCTCCCTCCGCCTGTGTCTCTGCCTCTCTCTCTCTCTCTCTGTGACTATCATAAATAAAAAAAAATTTAAAAAAAAAAAGAAAAGAAAAGGAAGGTGACTAGCTCTATTCATGGAACCCATACCACATTTATGCCTCCACTCTCTTTCCCTATCATGGGTGCCACACTGGCATCTTGGAGAACTGGCCATAATCCCTGGCTCATTACAACGTTTAGGAGTTAACCTTTCCAGGTAGGTGAAGCTAAAAGAGTTGGCAACCTCCCTGTTAAAATCACCTTTCCTCCCCTACCCCTGCCTAATCCTAGGACTTAATGATTTATCTGATAAACAACAATTTCATTGTAACCAGGGGAAAATACATTACGACTCTCAATCTATTTAATACTTCAACCCAGGTTTTAAGCATCCAGCTGTGTTCAATTGCAAGGCATTAAATATTTTCATATTTCACAAATGGGGCTCCTTGACACTGATGAATGAATGAAGTACAATGCAACTATTTTTAGTATGGTAATTGTAATTAAAAGGCAGTGGTATGATCATCTTGCCCAAGCATGTCTGAGATCTCCCTTCCATTTTCTCAAAACAATACTTGCTATGTCTGTTTGCAGAGACTTGTTGCTTGTTTTCCTTCTGGTAAAGAATAGGTAACTCTTGACATTCTTCTATAACAAAGTGATTGGTGTGTCTGAAATTGTGGTTTTGGCCAGACACAATACTCCTTTTCTCTATTACTTCATTTGCCCCTTCTGAGGAATGAAATTTCTTTTCCACATATAGTGGTAAATTACCAGGAACCAAATCAATTTCTTAGGAAAGTAATTCTACTATATATCTATACATTTTTTAAAAGAATAAACAGGAAGCATACCTGATAATAACAGTAACTGGGGCGCCTGGGTGGCTCAGTTGGTTAAGCATTTGCCTCTGACTCGAGTCATGATCTCAGTCTTGGGACTGAGCCCCACATCAGACTCCCTACTCAGTGGGTAGTCTACTTTACTCTCTGTGCTATCCCTTTCTATAGATAATAAATAAATATAATCTTTAAAAAAAACAGTAACTAACACTTTTGCAAGGTTTTATATAGTCTCTATATATTGACGTAAGCCAACACAACTGATACAACAACTCTAGAGTTAAGTTTTTATTTCATCTTCATTTTATAGGTGAGGAAATCAATGAATAATAGCAAGGTTAAGTAACTTGTCCAAGGTTCTCATCAAGCAAATGGCTGAGCAAGAGTTCAAAACTAGGCATCCAGCTCCAGTCTCCAACCTCAATCTACATGCTGTCCTCACAGCAGCAACCCCAGCATCTAAGCATTACCCCCATTTGATGGATGAGGCCACTGAGGCTTGGAGAGATAAAGTTATTTGCCCGACATTGCAAAACTGGTAAGCAGCTAACCTAGATTTCAACCCAGGCTTCAGGTCTCTTTGGCTCCAATGTCTGTGTTCCTTCCATCACCAAAATAATACAGTCCAGGCTGGTGTGAAACTCCAATCACCACAAAGAATTTTTTTTCCCTATTAGAAATATTTTCAGACTTCCAAAGGATCATCTTCAAAATGACTGGATTAATTGAGATTGGAGAATAAGACCCAATTCTAAAATGTTAGGCACCACAGTCTTTTGGAAAGGTAAACAAATATTCCATTTTGTTTCTTTTTTAAGATTTTATTTATTTATTCATGAGAGACACACAGAGTGAGACAGAGAGAGGCAGAGACACAGGCAGAGGGGGAAGCAGGCTCCATGCCGGGAGAATGGACTCAATCCCGGGTCTTCAGGATCTCGCCCTGGGCTGAAGGCGGTGCTAAACCGCTGAGCCACCTGGGCTGCCCTTCATTTGGTTTCTTACTCTGCCAAGGGCCTACCAGGTTGAACTAGCAAAATACATTTTCTCTAAAACAAAACAAAGACTATTAAAAACAAAACACATAAATAATGCTTTGATTTTTTTTCTTGATCAGTTACTAACCATGCTTCTAAACTGTGCTTATCTTCTGCAAAGCAAGCAGTAAGAAGCCATTAACTGCAATGCAGAAAGCTTTTTTTTTTTTTTTTTTTAAAGCTTCCCTCTCCAAGTTTTTGTTTGCAGGAAAGTCCTTGGTGCACACTTGAACACACTGGGGAGACTGCACTAGACGAGCTTGCCTCAAGAATCGAATCTGAAGATAAAAGCTCCTTGAAAAAGAAGCAGTCAAACCTGATTATCATAGAACCCCATAGAATAACACATCACTGATATTTTTTGTACACATGAAGACCCAAAGGGCCTTGTATATGTTTTTATTTCTGTTTCAGCAAATTTTGAGCTGAAGTGTGATTTCCATGTTCAGCATTAATGAGGCTTTTGCTGTGCTTTGAAAATTGCTGTCATCCACTTCCTGTGCATTACTGTTTTTGAGACCAGCTCAGCCAACAATAAGCAAGTCCTGCTTGCTCTCTGCTGCCCAGGTCATTAGAACCTGATTTACTGAACAGTGGCTTTCCTCTCATTGGTAAAATGATCTACCCTTTAAAACAGCTACAAACCTTAACATAGAAACATTTGAAGTACTGGTTAAAGAAGATGCTTGGAAATCCATTGGTAGAGGGACTGTTCTTGTGATGAAACATTAAAATGAGCTATGTGTGTAGTTAAACATTTATTTCACAGAATGTGAAGAAAAAATTGTTGGAACTTCAGATTTAAGAATGCTTGATAATTTGTGTTAAAACCATTTCATATATATATACACACACACACACACATATACACAGAGAGACACACACATATATGTATATGTGTGTATACACACATTGATGTCAACGGAAACATTTCCTTTCTATAGATACATTGTTCAACAAAAAATTGCTATTCTCTTTCTCCCTCACGATTGTTGACACACTTCTTAAAAGAAGTGGTCTATATTTGTGGCCTCCTGTCATTCATTCAAAATCCTTCCTTATCTTCCTACAGACCCATTTCTCTAAATGACATCCTAAAGTCAAATGACTTTTCCTTCATCTTCAGTCTCCCTGACTTGAGAAGAACACAAATGAAAAAAATTTAATGTTGGAAAAATAATTGTTGAAGTTGATTTGACATATATTAAGTGATAGGCAATGTAGTATCTTGCTGCTTAGTAATTAAACAAAAATATTAAGTAAACATTAAATAGCTTTAACTGACAGTTAGCTTTTCCCAGCCCAATCCATTTTTATTTTTCAGTTCTTTTTGCTTTATTTGATCAACTATTGAATTTTATTTTATTTAATATTGTTTAGGCACTAAACACCATGCTAAACATTTGGCACATATTATTTTTTTGTTGTTCTTTTTTATTTTGGTACATATTATTTCATTTAGTCCTCACATATGTGCTACGGTATTTGTCACTTTACCAGTGATGAAACAGAGACCCAGAATGATTAAGTAACTTACCCAAGATTCATGGCCAACAGTAGAACAAAGATCTGCACCCATCTTTGTCAGATGAGAAACTACTTGCTCCCAGCTCTCATTATCTATACACACTATCAATTGTGATTATTCTTTTCAGGTACCTTATACATTTGAATTCTCAATGCACATATGCATTTATCCAATCACACAACAAACATTTAAGTGTTTAGATTCCAAGATAAAGACAATATTCCAAGATAAGACACAGTCCCATCTATCAAGAAAGTCATGATGTCTATCTTGTCAAGGGCAATAAACAATGGCATAGTGCAATGGGAGAGTCATCTTAACAGAAATATATGAAGTGCCATGAGAGTGGGATCATCAAAATCTGCTGGTGGAAGTGAAGATAGTTGTCAGAAAATGGCTTTGATCTTAGAGAGGCTTGAAGGGCACAGAGAAATTTGCAGGCAGAGAAGAGACAGACTAGGCTCAAAGGCAGCTGGGCTCCAGCATTTGGGAGGTGACATTCCTATGCCTTCAGGCCCCTCTGTCCCTGTGAAATCTCTGGACTTGGTGCACTTAACTGGAATACCTCTCAGTTTTTCCTCATCAAGAACAACTTATTGTATAGATAAGAGGTATCAGATTCTTCAGACATAATACTCCTTTATACCTTATCCCCGTTCCTCCTTAATAGTTTATTCCAGTTATTCTCAAAGTGGGGCTCCTGGCCCAGCAGTAGCACCTGGGAATTTGTTAGAAATGCAAATTCCTAAGAAACAAAAATGAGCAAAGGGACAAAAAAAAAGAGAGGAAAGCCAAGAAATAGACTCTTAAGTATAAGGAATAAACTGATGGTTATGAGAGGGGAGGGTGGTGGGCGGCTGGGTTAAATCGGCAATGGGGATTATAGAGGGTGCTTGCGATGAGCACCAGGTGTTGTATGTAAGTGAAGAATCATTATATTGTACACCTGAAACTGATATTATACTGTGTGTTAATAAAATTTAAATAAAAACTATAAAAATGCAAATTCCTAGACCCCACTCCAGATTTACCAATCAGAGGCTCTGCAAGTAGGCCCAGCAATCAGGTTTAACAAGCCCTCCAGGTAATTCTGATACATGCTGGAGCTTGGGAACCACAGCTGCACACTTACTGTCCTCTCTAAATTTTAGAACAGTTGAGCTGAATTCCCTAAAGAGCTGGGAAGTGTGATGCATCTCTTTCATTCACCCTTGTATGTCCAGTACTTAGGCCAGCATTGGACACATAGTAGATGTTCAATAAAATGTTTGTGCAAAGAAAGAATTAGCATTTGCTCAGCACTGGGGGCTTTTCAGAGGCTTTCCAATAACTTCCGGCAACCTCATAAAGGAGCTGTTGTCCTCACCTGAAAGACTAGAAACTAATGTTTCAGAGAGGCAATGTTCCCAGAGGCACAGAGCTGGTGGGGGTAGTACAAACCCAGGGCCAGTACTCTTTCACCTCTCCATGGCCCCTCTATAGCCCACCACCAGCAGCCAAGGAAGCCCCAGTGAGAAATACAAACTCCATGAACCACTTTGCCAGGCATCATTATCATCACCTCAACACATTTGTTCAGGATACAGAGCCAAGCAGAGGCTTGAAGCTGTTAGCAATGGGTTCCTAGGCATTCTGTACCATGCCTGGTCATCTTCAGAACCCTCCTCCCCTCCACTGGCGGAGGCATCATACCATCTCTGATCTTCTCATGGCTGAAGGAGCCCTTGCAGCCACCTTGCTGCACTGAAAGGAGACGTGAGTCTGCTGAGCCTTGACTGGGCTGGTTCCATTCAGCTCTTCCTTATCCCTTAGAGACGTCTTCCTTTTGGAGAGCTTCAGTGACGTTTTCATGACTCTCCAGCCCCGGCCCGGCCTGGTGCTGCACTACTAGGCCTATCTATCTGCTGGATGTGGCCTTTGGGTGTCCCGTGTTCACTTTAAATACAGTGTGTTTGAACTGAACTCACCCATTTATGCTCTAACTCTATGCTTCCTCCCAAACGATTGCTGTTTCTGTCATTGGCACCACCTAGGCTTTGAACCTACGTGAGTACTTACCCTTCCTTTGTAGTCTATCTCTTTCTCCCTCCTTGCCTTTGTCCCTCCCTTCTCTCTCTCCTCTTCCTCTTTCCAGTAGGTAGTGAGCACTTGCTATGTGCCAGACCAGGCATTGTCTTTACCTTCCTGGTGCCTACATTCTAGGAGAGAGAGAAAGCCAACAAGCAAGCAAATAAACTAATTGTAGCTTATGATAAGTACCATAACATAAATAAATAGGGCACTACGTAGATAATGTTCAAAGGGGGTGGCCAGGAAAGGCCTCTTGGGGAGGTGACATCTAAGCCAAGAGCAGCAAGGCGGGGGGGGGGGGGGGGTGAGGTGGCTGTTCATGCAAGGCCTGTTGGGACCAGAGCTCCATGAACTGGTGGGGACAGGAGCATCCAGGAGGACAAGTAAGGAATTCGACCTCACTCAAAAGTGCTGTGGAAGCCTTCAGGAAGATTCATGGAGGTGGAGGCCGGGGGTGGCCCAGACTAACATACACTTAGAGGAAGTATGGAGTGGACAGTGACCTTTCCAGATGCTCTCAGGAGAAAGGATTGGAGAAGTAGGGAAGCCTGTGGATTTACATTTACCTTTCAGTGTCTTCCTGATAGCACGTCCTTCTAACTAGGAAATGATGCTCTACCTCCCATCAAAATGGGGAGAGTTACAGTCTGTACCATTCAATGGCTATGTTTCAGAGACAGAGGGTCTCAGGCATTGGTAGTGAGCAACATCATCAACAACAACAATATTAGTAAAGCTACCGACGGTCACTTTGTGCACTCAGTATGAGTACTTACATCTATTACATGTTTTGATGCTCCACAGTACTCTAAAAGGTGTATAATTACCTTCAATTCCCAGGTAGGGAGGGACAGAGAGGGTAATTAACTTGCCCAAAGTGACATAGCTGTTAGGACAAAAAAGAACAAAGAGACCTTTTTTTTGAGTAAACATGGGAAGGCTTTGATTGTTTTCTCCTTAGTGTTTTCCATACTCCCTGTGGAAAATTCAAGTCGTGCAAAGCTATACAAAGTATAGGGAGTTAAAGCTCCCCTTAATCCTGCCCCTAAGGTGTGACTTTGAGCTTTCCTTGTGGTTTTGCCCCAGAAATGCTGAAATGCTTCATATTGGCAGTGCTGAAAAGCTCTCAAATACCGTGTCCTATGAAGGGGCTAGTCCCCTGGGAGGCTGGCATAGAGACACAGCGATATGCAGCCTCTTTCTTACCATCTCTGCTACAGGAAGTGGACGCCAAACTGTTCTGGTTCCAAAAGGAGCCACACCCACCAAGGGTGAAAGAACTTTAGCCAGTTTTTATCACTGCTTAGAAGGACAGGCCAAGAACAGCAGGAAGAGGACACGGAGAGGTTACCTACACCCACGACCGAGCAAGAAAAATTCAGAGGTGGAAATCTGGTTGTTCATTTCTAATGTTCACGTCTCATTAAGAGAGATCATTTGAGTTTCCCCTGTAATAAAAACTACAATTCAGCAGGAAAACTAATCACAACAGGATAATATTCTGGTGTCATTTTAGAATTCTGAGTAAAAGCTGGAGGTGTTCAAATTTCTAAACCCCACTGCACAGAAGGCAGTTTTCCAAGCATGGCCATGCTAACTGTTGAATAGGAAAACTAATTAGCATCCTGTGTGAATTATCTTGTCTTTCTTTCTTTTTTTTTTTTTTTTTAAGGACCGGAAATCAAATGGGAAGGGTTCCCTCCTATTCCAAGTGAGTTCCAGAAGAATTACTCATGCTCCTTAACCTATGAGTCAGACAGGAGTCTAGGAGAATGTTTCCAAAACAGGCCGACAATAAGATAAACAAAGCAATTGATATGTGACAGTGTGGAGCGGCAAGGCTACAGTTGGCCAAAGCCCCCAAAAGTGATGGGGTCTAGAGGACACCAAACCCGGGATGGCCGAGCTGCCCCAGAGAAGCTCTGGAGAACTGGAGCTCTGCGAACCAGCTCAGAGCATTTCCCTGAAAGTGAACGTCCACCAGGAGATTTGCCTTCAGATCCTTTATTCAATTTCGTGGACTTAGTGTATGGAATTATAGGATCTTCCCCTCAAATGACTCTAGGGGCTGATTGCTATCACACTGCACCTCCTGGCTCTCCAAAAGCTTGGCTGGCCATGGGTTTTGACATTTCACAACACAGGATATTAATCATTTTGGGCCTCTGGGCCTGTTCCCAGTGTCCATGTTTGCCATTGTTGATCTGCAGCCAGAAAAAGAGCTCCTAAATGAACAGAGGCTTCCCCGAATCGAAATATAAATTAATCGAGAAAGCTCAGCCTAGGAAATCACCCAGCACCAAACCGGATTCTCTCCAGGGAATAGAAAAACTAAGCCTCCTCTCTGCTCCCTTAGGAGACGGATTGAAGCCAGGTCTTGGCCCTGCCTGAGCCTGCGAAGGGCCCACAGGCATCATTATATTGGTCCCGAAGCAGCAGCAGCGGAGTGGTACGGCCTCCTGAGGACCTGGCCCCTTGGCCTGACTCCTGTCATCTCTAGAAAAAGCAGCAGGGTGGGTGTGCAGGAGGAAGAGCGAGGCCTGACAGGTGTTTTACTTCATCCCTCGTTAAACCAAGAGGCCAGGCTGGGGTATGGGGTGTGGGGGTGGGATGTCTCCGTCTTCCACAAGTGGTCAGTGATCTTCCCAAGCACTACCCAGATCACCTCCCTCTTCCTAGAAACCTCTGGGAGAACCTTCCCCCCACCCCCCAGCTACAAGGAGAAACGGTTCATAACCACTTATGGCCCTTCACCCCCTGACTCCCTGCCCAACCCGGCTTCCTTGGCAGTCCCTCCCTGGCCCTCTCTCACTGGCCTACTAGTTATTTCCTGATCCCACCCCAGCTCTGGTTTCCTCAGTAGACCAGCTCCTTCCACCTGGAATGCCATCCTCCTGCTGGCTACTTCTGGCCCAGCACCCCCTCCCAGCACCCCCTCTGCTCGAAGGAGGGCTCCCATGGTGGTGTGTCAGGGGTATTAGCTGGTGTGGGATTGGGCCACCTGACTGTCCTCCCCACTAGACTGGGAGCCTCCTGAGCACAGGCACTGTGTCTGCTCCATCTTTGGCTCTCGAAAAATCAAGTGTCTAATCAGGTCAAGACGACGTTTACACGGCAGTTGTTTTACCCTTTGCTTTTAGAGAATGGCCAGCGATTCCAAAGAGGCTGTGCCCAGCAGTGGGGAGGCTCCATGCTTTTCTTCCTTACAGCTCTTTGCAATTTCAGTTTGACTTTCAGTAACATTTGCTTGCACCCCGAGACTGATGGTATTCAGTTTTTGAGGGTAGTGGCTTCAGGGTGCACTGATTTCTGTGTTTAATTGTTTAAGATAGGGACAGATGGCAAACCTATATTATACTCCAGATCCCTCTCTCCGTCTCCCCCTGTCACACACATTCACAGCCCACAGAGATAGAAATTCCTAACAGTCTGTGAAGGAGGCTGATGGTACAGAGTTTCACGTATAATAAAAATTCTTAAATGTCACTTAATGCAGAAAGCTGATGAGGTGTTTACAGGAGGGCGCGGGGGTCCCTGGCAGGCCTAGGTGCCCTAAAGGGATCCCAAAGGAGGCGAATGCATTGTGGTATTGTGGCAAAGTCTCACTCACTTGGCTTTCATTGCAAAATAAGCTTTTTCTCTCCTGAATGTTTGTACGTGCTGTTCTCTCCGCCTAGGAAGGCTTTGCCCTCCACCCCTAGCACCTCCACTAAGTAAGTCCCTTCATCCTTCAGGTGTCAACTTAAACAGAGCTGCCTCAGAGGGGCCTAGAATCAATGTCCCCGTGCTCCCCTTTTCTACATTGTTGGTATTTTCCTCAAAGCCCCTGCCAATGATGATGATGATGATGACAGTGATGATTTTATGTCTACCTCTCCTGTTAGGCTGAAAAACCTGAAGGGAAGAGGACTCATGTGGTTTTATTTATTAGTGTATCCCCAACATTTATTAATGTCTCCCCAACCCCTACAGAGTAGGGGTTCAGTAAGTACTTCTGGGTGAATGAGGGCAGTCTAAGCCAATGTTCCACTTGGACCAGAGGGAGTTGGTTGGTTTCCTGGACTCACTGCCTATCCCTGCCCTCTCAGCTTCCTGGACCCCCCACGCCCACCCCTGCTCTCCCCACCTTGCTTCCCAGGAGTCCACCTCCCTCATCACCTTCTCCACTTAACACATTCCTGCTCGTTTCCCAACACCTTTTCGTGTGTCCCCTCCCTCCGTCCTGACACTCTTCCTGGGCTGTTAGTGACTCTTGTTTCTGGGTTGCCCCAAACACTTGGGACTTACTTCCACATTTTCCCATAATGGTTTCTTTTCTATTACAAAAACTTGAGAGCACTTTTAGAAAACCTTGAGCAAACATCATAGAGGCGTGTAAAGTTAAAAGTGAAATTCTCCCTTCGTTTCCAGTTGACCTTTGGCACCACTGAGTTCTTTTCTCTGCATTTACAAGCATACATTAGATCATTTCTTTTAAATAATTTTAAAAAGGGACCATTGTGTACTTCTAAGAAGTAAAAAGTAGATCGTATAATACCGTGTTGTGACATTTTTCACTGTGTTTTATTTTTCTTTCCACCTTAGAAGAGAGAGAGAGCCATCTTGATTTTTCAACGGCTGGTTGCTGGCCTCTGTGTGCTTGCACTTATCATTTAAAAAATCAGTTTCTTCACAACTGTTTAGGTGCTTCCTATCTTTGTAAGTTCCAAGCAGTCCTGAGATAAATCTCCTTACACATTTGAGTAGTTATTTCTCTAGAATATATTCCTAAGAGTGGAGTTGTTGCATCAAATGGGCTCCCATTTTGTATTTTGATAGCTAGAGCCTGACCGTCTGCTACAGAAGCAGGGCCCGGTTACCCTCCCATGCATGGTGCATGAGAATGTCTGAATCCTCACAGCCATGACTAGACATCATCACTGTACTTTACCTTTCATATTGGTCAAATTTTTCCTGTCCTCAACCCTTGAAGTTAAATAGACTTTAATCACCCCTGTATCGTTCACCTGTACACTATTGTTTATATCCATTGCTCATTTGCCTATTAGAGTGTTCGATTTCATTTTTTACCCATTTCTAGTGGGCTTTAAAATAATTATAGCAAAATACACACAGCATAAAATTTGTCACCTTAACCAGTTTTAAGTGTCTAGCTCAGCAGCTTCAAGTACATGTATTTTGTTGTGTAACCATCACCACTGTCTAGCTCCAGGGCTCTTTTCATCTTACAAAACGAAATTTTCCCTTTCCCCCAAACCCCAGCCCCGGGCAACCACCCTTCTCTTTTTTGGCTCCATGAATTTGATGACGACTTGACTTTTAAATACTTTTTTAAAGAGTATGCATATAAGGGTGCCTGGGTGGCTCAGCTGAGTAAGCTTCCAGCTCTCGATTTCAGCTCAGGTCATGATCTCATGGGTCATGAGATGGAGTTCCACATTAGGCCATCAGGCTCCACACTCAGTGGGGAGTCTGTTTAACATATTCCTTTCCCTTTGGCCCCTCCCTCTGATCTCACTCTCTCTCTCTCTCTCTCTCTCATAAATAAATAAATAAACAAAAATAAATAAATAAAATAGTATGCATATAAACCTTTGTTTGTTATAGAGGTTCAACATATTTTTTTAAAGATTTTATTTTATTTTATTTCATGAGAGACACAGTGAGAGAGAGAGAGGCAGAGACACAGGCAGAGGGAGAAGCAGGCTCCATGCAGGGAGCCCGACGTGGGACTCGATCCCAGTCTCCGGGATCACGCCCTGGGCTGATGGCAGTGCTAAACCACTAAGCCACCAGGGCTGTCCTCACTGCCATATTTAAATTGGATTCTTAAAGTCATGAGAATCGAGGCCCTTGATTCTTGGCTTTCCTTGGTCTCAGCCTGCCACACTCAGCTGCAGCACTGGACAGTGCCAATGCCATGCTTCTGCTTGAAAACACCATCTTGACCTCATTCCATTCTATGTTTTTGCTTTTCCTCCCACGTCTTTTGCTACTCTTTCAGCTCATTCATTTAACATGTTTTTATTGAGCATCTGCTATGTATTACACCTGATCTTGGTGTTGGGGACACAGTGGTGAACAACACGGTTATCATCATGGACCTCTGGAGCCTGAAGTGTGTGGTTTAGGAGGACAGACATGAGACAGTCATATATATTCTCTGTATCAGCCACCTGTTGTGCAGGTGTGCACATGTGTGCATGCATGTGTATGTCTGTGTGCATTTACACATTTATAGAGTGTTACAAAAGCAAGTAACAGGGATCCCTGGGTGACTCAGCGGTTTGGCGCCTCCCGTCAGCCCAGGGCATGATCCTGGAGACCCGGGATCAAGTCCTACATGGGGCTCCCTGCATGGAGCCTGCTTCTCCCTCTCCCTATGTCTCTGCCTCTCTCTGTGTGTCTCTCATGAATAAATAAATAAATAAAATCTTAAAAAAAAAAAAAAAAAAAAAGCAAATAACATGGAGGAGGTGCCAGAAAGGGGAAGCCAGGGAGAGACAACTTGAGGAAGGGATTTTTAAGCTGAATCCTTTAGGATGAAAAAAGTGTTAGCTGCATGAGCTGTGGAGAGTTTGGAGGAGTAACTTCCAGGAAAAGAAAGGAAAACTGGAGAGACTCTGAGGATAGAAGGAGCTTGGCAAATTCAAGAAATTAAAAGAAGGCCAGTATAGCTGGAGTGCAGGCAGCAAAGCAGAGGACAAGGTCAAAATCATGAACAAAGAACCGGGTCATGCAGAGTCTTATGGATGCATGGAGAGGCCTTGAGATTTAGTCCCAAGGGCAATGGGCAGCTATGACAACCTCCCTTCCCCTGCTTGTTCCCCCACCTTGGATCCCCCTCATAGGTGGGTCTTTGGTGCTCTGCCTTTCTCTTGGCTCATTCAGTCTTATGGCTAAGTAATCACCTCTCTATGGCTTATTCTTGAATCCTAATGCCCTCCTGAATTCTAGTTCCTTTCCCAGCTACCTCCTGGGAGGTATTACTAGGTATTAGGTATTATTAATTACCCTATTACTAGGGTTATTACTAGGGTAATCCTAGGGTGTCTTGCTGGTTCCATGTATGTAAATGTTGGAGCTGACCTCTTTTTCCTTTCCAGAATCCTTCTTTCTTATGTATTTTCCATCTTGATCAATAGCAGTCCCCCCTGGAGCCCCATTTTCCCAGATTGGATACACGTGTTTCTCCTTGACTGCCCCCTCCTTTTATTTACTCATTTATTTATTCCGAGGATACACCAGGGACCACTGGTGAAACTTGCGTTCTATGAAGAAGGCCAACAGTAAACACATCAATGGATATTATAATGCCAGTAAATGACGTGTGCTAATAATAAAAGTAAAGCACATGATGGGGTGGAAATGCTGTTTATTTTCATCAGAGAAGGTCTCTTTGAGGAGGCAGATTTGGGCAGAGGAAAGAGCAAATGCAAAGGCCCAGAGGTGGGAGCATGCTTGAGATGCAGCAAAAAGGTCAGTAGCTGGAATGCATCAAGTGACAGGTTGAAAGTAAAGAGATGAAGCCAGAGAAGCAGCACTTACAGACTGCAGGCTGCTGAAAGGTATGAAAAGGGGATTGGAATTGAATTCTAAGTGATGTGAGAAGCCTTCAGAGAGTTTTGTTCAGAAGAGTGACGTGATCATAAAGATCAGAGGATCCCTCTGGTGCTAGATGAAGGACAGACTGTGGGGGCAAGGTGAAGATCACCTAGTAATCCACGTCCTCACCACACTCACAGGGTTTTGCTCACATCCATCCCCTTCTCCCATTCCCACAACTACTGCCTAACATAATCCCCTCCCTCTCATACCTGAATTATTACTGGGTTCGCATTAATGATCTTCCTGTATCCTTCTGGATTTATCTTCCAGTTGCACAAATCTGAGCAAGTGCTTCTTCTGCTCAAGCCTTTCGTTGCTCCCCACCCCCATACAAATGTAGTGCAACTTCTTTAGCCTTGTATGCAAGGCCCCTCCTGCCTTCCCACCTTATCTCCCACTACTGCCTTTCACATAGCCCACGGTCAAGTCACATTGCACTACTCAGTTCCCCAGAGAAGCCTCTTGCCTTCCCACCTCCATGCTTTGGCCCAACCCATTCCATCTTCCCATACAGCATTCTCTTACCATCCCCCATCTCTGTAAGACTCGGACTTCCTGAATCCTGCCTGATGGTCGAGGCAAAGGGGATTCTTCTTGCCTTTGGACTTTTAAACTTTTCCAATGACACTAATCACTCTCTCCATGGTTATAACTCTTTATTATACACATCTTATCTTTCTCATGAAATTATAAGTTTCCAGGGGTCAGGGTCCAAGTGCACTTTCCATCCACACTGCCCAGTCCAATGCACATGGGGAGACACACCAGGCATTCGTCAAATGAATGAATGCTGGCTCCTGAATATTTAAGCTATCTATTGGGAGAGAAAACCAAGTCCTAAGTTCAACCAAATGAATAATATAAGACTGTATATAATGGAGGGACACCTCAGGTAATACACTCTGTGGGCTATAGGGATTCAGAGGGGACATCTATAGAAGATAGATTGGTCAGGAAAGAGCTGATAACAGCTGATGTTTCTGGGGTGTTTGCCCTGTGCTGGGCTCTCTAGGCTGAACACTTTCCTGCACTATCTCACTCCTCCCCACCACCCTATGCTACTGATATACCTAGACACTAATATGATGATACCCCCCTATGGATGAGGAGACTGAGATAGCAAGACGAAGTGATTTTCTGGAAGTCACACCATTACAAAATCTACAGATGTGGGATCTGAACCCATGCTTATCTGGTTTGCCTGTACCAATCCCTCCAGCATTCTGACTTTGGAAAGTCTCTGCTAAGAGAATAGGGTTTGTGTTTTATCTCCTGCCTCATTCCAAAATGGATTTGAAGCAGTTAAATATGAGCTGAGCTATGCCAGAGAAGATGACGAGGATTTGAAGATGAGGTAGGTGGTTCGGGTTAGGGAAGTAGCTATTTGTGGGCTATCAGACAGACTCGTTCCTGGATGGAAGCAGAGTGTGTTGACTACATTGGAGGATGTATCTGGAGTCTTGTTGGAGACTAATGTGTGGAAGGTGTTGAATGCCAAGGAGGATTGTTGAATGTTAATGTCTTAGGACACCGGGAGATGTTGAGGGTTTATGAGCAGGCCAGGATATAACTCCATTCAAAGAACATTCATTGGGATAGATTTTGCACTGAGCTGATGAATGGAAAAGTACTATTCACTGAGTAAGCCCTTGCTCTCAAAGAGCTGATCATCTTTTGGGAGAAACAGCCCATAGGATGCAAACGAGGCATGGTGGAGACAGAACGGGAGAAAGGGTTTTTATGAAGGAGGAGGGGATCGTCCTAAGGTTGTGGCATTCAAACCAGGTCTTGCAGACAAGTCAGGATGGAGAACAGACGAGGGTGGCTGCTTCTGGGTCAGGGGAAGAGGGGGGAGGGCGGTTTTTGTAGTGTTCCCTGGGAATCTTAGACAGGCTGGGTCATAATACATGTCTCTAATATGAGGAGGAGATGTACTCAAGGCCAAAAATCCATCTGCACAGGCAGAGGCACCCCTGAGAAAGACTCAGGGGTCTTAGCAGTAAGTTGAGTGAGAGAATGGGGCCACCTGACTGTCAAAGGAGCTGAAGTCATCTGTAGCTGCCTTAAAAGGTGGTCGGGGGTAGCCCGGGTGGTGCAGTGGTTTAGCGCTGCCTTCAGCCCAGGGCGTGATCCTGGAGACCTGGGATCGAGTCCCATGTCGGGCTCTCTGCATGGAGAATGCTTCTCCCTCCTCCTGTGTCTCTCATGAATAAATAAAATCTTAAAAAAAAAAAAAAAAAAAAAAAAAGAGATGGTCAGGGCTGCGCAACCGGCTCCCAGACTCTACCCTGAGAATTTTGTCAGTTCTGGGGGCCACGTGCTAGACCAGCAATTCACAACCAGCAGTGATTCTGACCTTCAGCAGACATTTGGCAATGTCTGGAGACGTGTTTTGGTTGTCACACTGGGAGGGGATGCTACTGACATCTAGTGGGTAGAATCCAGGATTCTGCTAAACATCCTACGCTTCACCGGACAGCCCCCCATTCTCTGCAACAAAGAATAACCCAGACCAAACGCCAGTGGTGCCAAGCTTGAGAAACCCTGCTCTAGAGGACGAAGCATGCAAAGCATGGGTTGAGGTTTTTACAACAGTGTCATTAGGAGCAGTTGAAGTAACTGGGAATGTGTATCCCAGAAGAGATTTAGGGGCCTAATAGGTATCCAAGAAAAGCAGAATGTCCAGAGCAACTGTCCAAACATCCCCCATCACTCACCTCGACTTTTGTCATCAGAGTCCAGCCAGACCCAACATTTGGAAGATTAAGAAAGTCAACCTCCTAGCAAATGTTTACAGAGCATTTACCACATTTCGGGTACTAAGGTAAGAGCTGTACATACGGCAACGCATTCAATGGTCCCAGCAAACCCATCTCGGCCAGTTTTCAAGTGGGGAGACTGAGACACAGAGAAGAGGGCAAGTCACTTGCCTAAGATCACAAATCTTAATGAGTAGCAGAGCCAGAATTTGAATCCTTATGGCTTGTGCTCTGAACCACTGTGCAGTATCGCGGCGCCGCATTGGAGAGAGCTATATTTGAAAGACACAGATCTGAGCTCCCAGCTTTACCACTTACTCGCTGTGTAACCAATCCCAGGCAGTTTCTATCCCTGGTGTAACAGGGATAGTAAGATGATAAATGGCCCCTCGCAATTCAAGGAGATACGTGTTTCGTACCCTCATTTTACATACATGAGGCTCATATGGCTTAGAGAGGCCAAGTGACTTGCCCAGGGTCACCCAGCTAGGAAGTGGAGAGTCAGGATTTAAACCCACACCTGTCCAATTCCAGGTGTGGAATTAGAATAAAACCAATTCCTGTCCGATTTGTTTTTAACCACAAAGCTGTATGTTCGCAAGCTCGGGGTGAGGGTAGCAGGACAAAGCCTATGGTATGAAAATTCCCTGGAACGTAGAAAGCTAATTAACAAGAGCTATTTGTGATTATGATGGTAATCGTCGTTTGGATTTTCATGACCAGCTCACTCAGGTGTGCAGATGGCAGCGCATTACTCTGTCCAAGAGAACGAGATCCGCGGAAGCTGAATGATGCAGTGGTTTGTGTGCGGATCACAAGCCCGCAGCCAGTATTCCATAATCCTGAGCTCCAGTCTCTCCGGTAAGGTGGTGTCACTTTTGATCCATTTGTCCTGCTCTCTGCACAGCCTACTATTCATAGAACAGGAGTGGGAGGAGCAGGGACAGTGTGAGGCTAATTTAATGTCAAGGTTCCATAGCCCATACATTTCATAGATTCCTCTTAGTCATTAAAAAAAAAAAAAAAAAGATGCATGTAGTGTCTTGTGCAAAAC
Organism: Vulpes vulpes; assembly: GCF_048418805.1. NCBI lineage: Eukaryota > Metazoa > Chordata > Mammalia > Carnivora > Canidae > Vulpes > Vulpes vulpes. The sequence goes on from NC_132790.1 coordinate 13,546,494, forward strand.
CGGAAAAGCCACCACACACTCACATTCTACTCTGCAAATAGAACCACAGCTCACCTGACGGTTAATTCCACCTGGGAAGGATTGCATTTTCAAACAATTGCCTGATTTCATTGTGTGGAATGCTGTGTGCGTTTTCCACAGAGAGGGGGTGGCATCTGCCCCGTTGGAGGGTTGGCAGCACACGGAATCTGCCTGCAGTGGATTCTTAAACGTGTAATCCTGGCCAAAGGGATGCCAGACAGGAAGAGATGAGAGAATTGCTTGAGTGATGGCCCTGGGCAGGGGACCCCCAACTTCCTCCTGGGAGAGAGTGATCAGAGAAACTTTCACAGACAGGGGATATTTGAGCTGGATCTTGAAGGATGAATAGGAGCTTGCCAGGTAGACAAAGGGGGAAGGTATAGACAAGAGAGACCAAGGGCCCTGCAAAAGTTGTATGGCCTGGGAGAAACCAGCCACTCCTGAAATGCTTTGTGGGCTGGTTGTGGCGAGAGCTCAGGGAGAGAGGGCATGGAGCGAGGGAGAGGAGGCCAGACATGTGGGCTGGCGTCAGCTCATCAAGGGCCTGTAGCTCTACGGAGACTTCTGGGCAGCGTGGTGCAGTGGAAAAGATTCCTGGCTGTGCAGTATGAGCAGAAACAACCTGGCGGTTTGGAGTGTGTCAAACCTGGTTTTGAATCCAAGTTCCATTACTTACTGGCTGTGTGACCGAGATCAGGTTACCTTACCTCTGAGTCCCAGCAGCCGTGTTTATGAGATGGGGACACGAAGCCCACCTCGCAGGGGTGTTGTTAGGCTGAAACAAGGCAAAGTGCAAACTCCTGGCACAGTCATAGCAGAGGTCAGGCTCTCAATGGGTGTCAGTCCCCCTTTTCTGGAGAGGTGAGGGGTTGTTGTTTCCAGCAGGGTAGAGTTTCAGCCAAGATCTCTATTTCAGAATGGTAACTCCAGTGGATTGTCCTAGGGGGAAACTGAAAGCCCAGAGAAGACTCGACTCTGAAAAGGGATTATTTTGCTAGGATCAATCTGTAAATGTGTAGTTTTAAGAGCTTCAGTTTTTATATCCTTATTATCAGGTACCAGATTCTGGGGCTATAGCCTGTGGCTCCAGTATCTGAATCTCTCTTTAAGAGGACCCAATGATGGACTGGCTTAGCTGCCTCAATTTCCCCAATGTGGTGAGAGCAGTTTGAAAGGACACAATTCAAAAAAAAAAAAAAAAAAAAAGAAAGGACACAATTCAAGCAAGCTCAACTTTATTTGGCCATGTACAAGCTGTCTCACTTCTGTTCGTCGCGTCATTTATTCGTTCATTCATCTGGCAAATATTTATTGAGTGGCAACCAATAAGTGGGCTGCACAGGTGCTGCGGATACAACTTCCATCCTCCCATCTGTGTGGTTATATGTGATCAGAACTTAAAGAAACAGCAATGCCATCCCCTCCCAATGCCCATGTGTTGCCAAGGCTTCCCAATGGTCAGTTGCATGCATCCCCGGCCTTTGTGGAAGATAATTAACTGGTCAGAGAACATGGTCCAGTGAAGACAGTCTTGCTGGAAAATCACCACACTGTGCCCTGTTTTCTCAAGTTTCATTTTCTAAGATCTCAGCACAGAATTGTGAATCTGAGATCACAGCTCCTGAACTCTGTCTTTCTGAGAAAGAGGCTGGGGAAAGATAGATGAAAAGAAACAACTTGTGGGCCACGCTGGCTTCATTACTTCTGGTTGGACTGGAGGTAATATACCCAGAGCGTGAGGAGAGTTCCTCAGTTTGGCAAATCAAGAGTCTTGGCTCAAGTCAAGAGAGTTGAGAGATTTAACCAAGAAAATCTCTATCAATGAGGTTAAACAAGAATGCTGTCACCAAAACAAAAAAGAGTGGAATCCGTGATGCCCAAACTTCCACACCTCACTAAGACACCCTCAAACACTCGCTTTCCCCTCCTGAATCCAGACCATTGTCTTTTCCTCTTATGGACCATTCTAAGAGCCTCCCAAAGGGTCAGCCAGCTGTGGGTCTGCAGAGCCATCCATTCTCCAATGGTGTCTTCGGATTGCTCTGTCTCCAGAAGGAAAGAAGGACCCCAGCTCCTCTTTGCTTAGATACGTCTCTGAGTCCCTGGCACCGGGTGGGGGTGGGTGGGTGGGAGTGTGTCAGGCTGTTAGCTGGGAATCAAGGCTGCTCCTGGCCCCTCCTGAGTTCCACCTTCTGGTGAGTCTCCCTGTTTCACTCAATATGTATAATTATCAGGACAGGACTGGGGACCGATGGTGTTGAAACCACACCCCACAGGGTTAAACCAGCAGAACATCTAAAGCTTGTTTTTCAGGGAACTATTTCCTCCTAATCAGTTATTATGTCTTTTCAGACCCCACTAATGAACTCACTGGCTGTCTCTGTAAAAGCCTGGACTTGGGGTCAACTGATAGGGTTCCAGCAGGGGAACAAGAGAGACCCTGCATTCCTTACCTGGTGTAAGAGCCTGGGGCCCCATCCAGTTTATGCAGGCTCTCTGAGCTTGCCTATAGCCCCTTCCCCTTGTCCTGAGATAACCTCCTGACGTCATGGCTGAATTTTGCCTCTTTCTGGTGTTGTCTCTACCCCAAAGCGAACACACAGGATGTATGTTACATGATGTTTGCTAAATGCGCATGCTCCACCTTTCCTCATGACTAGTCATAAGTTGCCCTGCCCCTTTCATCAATCTGTGCGTCAGCTCCTACTCTGAATTTCCCCTTCAAAAACCCTGCTTGATCCTTCACCTGGAATCTCAGAGATGGTCTTTGCACATCAGTTTGCCCTCTCCCCAGGTAGCTGGCCTCCTGAACAAAGCAACCTTCCTTTCCAGCCAACACTGGTGTGTCAAGTATTGGCTCTCAGTCGCTGAGCAGCCCAACTCGGGTTTCCATAACACTGTAGCTTTCTACCTTAGACTTAATTTTCTTTTGTATCCCCATCTCCTTCACAATCCAGCCTAGTTCTCATTCCTCCCAGGGACCGCTTCTTGCTTCTCTCTCCAGAGAGCCAACCACCCCCTCATCTGCAGGGTCACCTCTGTATTCCAGTGCCTCTCAATGTGTTTTCTGTGTTGAGTTATACCTGACTGGATACTGTGTCTTGCTTGCCCGCAGTGACCTTGACACACCAGGGCATGGACTCTGCGGTGCACAGTGCCCAGTGAATGATAGACAACTGGATATGTGATTTTTTTTCAGTTTAATTAAGTGATGAAATGGAAGGGAATAAGTATTCTGAAATAGAAGAGGGGAAGTAAGACCCACTAAACTGCCTTCTTGGCCAACAGTCAACACCACTTCATAGTGAGGAGCTTCCTTGTCTCCGGGGCTGGGGATTGGGACCTGAGAACAATCCAGACTTTGCCCTCATGGAATATTGCTGAAGAGTGCAGGCCTTGGAGCCAACCCTCTGGGTTTGAAAGCCAGGTCTCTCACTCGCTGTGTAATCTTAGGCAAGTGACCTAACTTAAATCCGCCTTGGGTTTTCATCTCTGGGGTAACGATGGACTTTATCATCCAGTTTTGTCATGAGAACAAATGAAAAAGTCCTTGTCTAGCACTTCGAGCAGTGTCTGGCATAGTGAGCATGGGGTAAATGTCAGCTTTTAGTAGAGAGCTCACAGTCAAGCAAGCTTGAGGTAGCATGAAGATCAAAAGAGTCATCACTGAGAGAACAGGGTTTCCTTAACAGAATCTGCATGCTGGCCTGCAGAAAGGCTCAAGATCTGTTGGGTAGTCTGCTGAGACGCTCAGGGATGGGGCTTTGATGCTGGGGCATGATTTGGGGAAGGACAGACGTGGTGGTTGAGATACTTGTAAACCAGCTCTCAAGTTTTTGCGGGCTTGTTGAGGACGCCAAAAAGGAGCTGGTGGTCTTCGAAGAGAGAGGTGAGACTGTGAGCTCCTCGGGCAAAGAACTTTGCAAGGCAAATGAGTTTTCAAAGCCCGGGCTTCAGATCTACCTTTGTGTGGTGTGTGATGCAACCCTTTCCTCAGCCTTCCCACAAGGTCCTCATGGTCCTAGCTTCTGGAGTTGGCTTCCTTTCTTCCCCACTCTAGAAGGTGGGGTCTGGGCTCAAGGTAGTTGGTGAGAGCAGTGGTGCCCCCAGGAGGCCAGCGACATCTGTAAAGATGAGGGCAACAGTGTGAGTAGTTCCATGAGAAAGGCAGTTTGGGTACACTGAGGCAAAAGAGGCAAAAGCAGCCTTGGGAGCAGCGGGAAAGGATCAGCAGATTGCCATTGGTGAATGTGCAGTTCAACAGTAGGATAGAGTTAAGTTCAAGTGCCTTGCAGCCGCCCCTCAGGAGTGCCCGCACCAGATAAACTAACACTAAACACTGTATGTCTCTGGGAAGTTCCTGTCACCTCTCATGTTATATCCAACCATGCCCTTTTGAATGGGGACAGGTAAAGAACATGGCACCTGCCCGCAGAGTTGGCATGGATGTCTCTGTGTGTCTGAAATGCCAACAAGGCCCAAAACACAGCACTGGAAAACTTCCAGAAGCCTCCATGATATTATATACTAGTTCATGGATCAAGCATTTGGATGCCCTATCTCCAATTTGAGACCTCCAAACCCAACTGCTTCTAGACATTGTTCAGTGTGTCCTTTTTTGGTTGACTAGCTTTGAGCACTTACTACCCGCTAGATGCTATGCTACATGCTTTACTTGCACCATTTCTCTTCAGCCTCCCTGAAACCTGGCAAGTCCAGGGAAATTATGAGCTTCATGCCACAGATGAGAACATTGAGGTTGAGAGAGGTTAATTGGCCAGCGCAAGGTCACACAGCTTGTAAATAGTTGGGATATGGACCCTGCCAGGTCTCTTGGAATCCAAAACCTGAGATCTTAATAACTATGTTAATTGGTTTGGAAGGGACCAGAAATTATCCAGTTCAATCAGTTGCATACCTAGAGGGTGCAACTTGCATTGGCAAGTGCATGGGACCAGGACACTGCTTTTGCTTTGTCAGAGACGCTGCTGTTATGCCACACTGGGCAAGTTACTAAACCTTCCTGGGCACCAGTTTTCTTTTCCAAGAAAAGGGATGGGAAGGGAAGACAGGGGAGGGGAAAGGAAGGGAGAGTAGGGAGGGGGAAGGCGTAGGAGGGGAGGGAGGGGAAGACATAGGAGAACAAGGGGAAGACATAGGAGGGGAGGGAGGGGAGAGGAAAGAGTAGACTGTCTTCCTCATAGGTTTGTTTTAAGGAGCAACTGCAAGTAAAAGCCTAATATAAAGAGTGGAACAGAAGGAAAGCCACCACTTTGTCCTCCTAAACAGACAGCAGGCATATCCTAGTCATCTTTTATGGGGTAGCTAATTTCTGGTACATCTAGCCAAATGTGATTAACAAGGAAAAGTTTAATATAGAACCACTCCCTTTTCTGACTCACTAAAAAAATGAGATAATCTTGAATATTGCATTAAAATAAAGAATTTAAAAGTTGAATTTGATTTTTGGCTGCTCTGTGCTAAGCATTTTCATATGCATTTAATCTCCAGTAATGCAGAATGAGGCTCCCAGATGGTTAAGTGATTTGCCTCCAAACACACAGCTAGTAAGTAGTGAGGATTTGAACCCGGCGCTGCCTGATTTTACCTGCAGGCACATTTCCACATAGCAAGGGCTCAGCGCAGATCCATTTGAACACAGAAGCGAAGTGAAGTCACCACAACATCCTGGGAAGGTTCCTAATGTCTCCATGTACCCCAAATGGAAGAGTTTCCTCTGCCATGTCCACGTCTAAAACCTTACTAAAACCCAACTGAATCTAAACAAATTAACCAATCTCAAAATATATAAAGGGCCAACAGACAAAAAAGGATATATAAGTGATAAAGTATATCACTTGCTGAAGGATAACTTTACCAGTCTTGAAGTAAAGGAGGAATTAAATTTTTAAAAATCAAGGGCTGTATTGAATGTGAAACTTATTTAAAACCATGACATGAAATTAAAAGGTAGACAACAAACTGAAAAAGAAAAGTCTTAAAATGATTAAATATTGAAGCATACGATATGCATGTATGAAGAAATATGCAAATTTTTAAGGAAAGAGACCAAGATCTCAATAGAACAGTAACCCAAGGACACAAAGAAAAAATTTACATAGAACAAAAAACAAATACTAAGCATGTATCCTGGTAAACATTTGTAATCAAAGAATTATGGATTAAAATAATCTTTATCATCAGAATAACATGTAACAGTTTTATAGTTCTTAATATTTACTAAGTACTTAACATACAGAAATTCATTTAATCCTGAAAACTGCCTTAGGAGATAGTGCTATTTCCATTTCATAGGTGAGGAAATTGAGGCCCCTAGAGGCATAATAACTTGCTCAACTCAGAACAAAGTCAACTTCTGTTTAATAAGCTCACGCACAGACATGCAGACTGGGGAAATAATTCAAGAGAAGCAGAAATCTCTATGAAGGCAGTTGTTCACTGAACTGTTATCCAGCCCAGCCCTGTCCTATATAAGTGTAATACAAACCACGTATTTAAAATTTTCTAGGAAACGGGGCACCTGGGTGACTCAGGTGGTTGAGTGTCCAACTCTTTTTTTTTTTTTTTTTAAAGATTTTTGTTTATTTATACATGAGGGACACAGAGACATAGGCAGAGGGAGAAGCAGGCTTCCTGTGGGGAGCCTGATACAGGACTCGATCCCAGGAGCTTGGGATCACGACCCAAGCCGAAGGCAGATGCTCAACCACTGAGCCACCCAGGCATCCCAACCAACTCTTGATTTCAGCTCAGATCGTGATCTCAGGGTTGTGAGATCGAGCCCCAGGTTGGTCACCACTCTGGGCATGGAGCCTGCTTGGGATTCTCTCCCTCCCTCTCCTGCTGCCCCTCTCCTCACCCCCTCACCCGCCCACACCACTTGCATGTTCTCTTGCTCTCTAAAAAACAACAAAAAATAAGATTTTCTAGGAACTATATTCAAAGATTGTTTTAAATGTGAGATTAATTTTAATAATTTACTTTCTTGAACCTAATATTTCCAAATAATAAAATGTCAGCATCAATAATCAATATAAACATTTACAGTGCTTTTTCTTAGAAATCTGGTGCATATTTTAAAGATTTTATTTCTTTATCTGAGACAGAGAGAGAGCAGGAGTGGGGTGAGGGGCAGAGGGAGAAGTAGACTCCCCGCTGAGCAGGACCCTGGAACCCCGGGATCATGACCTGAGACAAAGACAGATGCTTAACTGATTGAGCCATGCAGGCACCCCTCGTGCATATTTTATCTTCAAAATACACCTCAACCCAGACTAGACACATTTCAAGTGCTCAATAGTCACATGTGGCCAGTGGCTACCTATCGGATAGCACAGATCCAGAATAGCAGAATATAGAAAATATTCATTAGTGAGGAGAATGGCTTAGAAAAGTATAGTCCATCAGCCTCTGGAATTGTATAAATACATAGAAATATATAAAATGTTTATGCTTTGGGATCCCTGGGTGGCGCAGTGGTTTAGAGCCTGCCTTCGGCCCAGGGCGCGATCCTGGAGACCCGGGATCGAATCCCACGTCGGGTTCCCGGTGCATGGAGCCTGCTTCTCCATCTGCCTATGTCTCTGCCTCTCTCTCTCTCTCTCTCTCTCTCTCTCTCTCTCTGTGACTATCATAAATAAATAAATAAATAAAATTTAAAAAAAATAAATCTTAAAAAAAAATAAAATGTTTATGCTTTGTTAAGTACAAAAAAATCTAAGAATATAAAATATTAGGTCAGTAGATATTTAAAATGTGTCTAAATGCAGACCACAGATGAAAGAGAACGTGCAAACATTAAAATAGTTGTGTTAGCATGCTGGGATTTAAGGTTGGTTTCTTTGTCAAATTTTCTTTTCCTTTAAATAGGCATTCAACGTTTATTTCTAGAAAGAAACTTTCCTAAACAGAAAAAAGGCAGGGAGGGAATCTTTCATACAAAAATACAAATACTTGGAAATTTTTAATATTTTTTTATAAACTGTATATCCTCATAAATTCCACATACTAGTTATCATATGAGTTTATTCTTGATAAACCTCAGTATTTTTTTGACATAGAACTTAGATTTTGAGATTACTGGCCTCTTTTGTTTGTTTATGTTAATGTTCAAAAAAGAGCTCAGTTACTTAAAAAAAAAAGGTCATTCACAAACCTTTGAATAATACATTATTTGGACAATGGGATGCTAGGACCATTGTTCACATCTAATAATACATTTTTAATAGTACATTCTTTTCTTTGACCTATGAGCTATCCTGAAAGGTGACCCAAAACCATGCCATTTTTCTGTGGATTCCTAGAGTTAGAAACCAGTAAATAAAACCGCAGCTACTGCAGAAAAATATAGAAATTTTGATTTCAGTTTTCATTAACATGCCTAGCTCAAAGTAGAGTCCGGAAAGAAATGTGTGAGTTAGATGAAGAAGGATGACTGGAATCACAAAAATGATTCCAGGATGGAATCCAGATTCATCCCGAATTCAAAAAGATTCCAGAAATGGATGGGTTGGATAAAGGATGACTGGAAGCACAGATGGCCGTGATCCTGAACTTGGAGAGGCAGCCTCTTCTGGGGAGAGGGCATGAGTTTAGGGTCAGAGAAAACAATTCTGGCTCTGCCTTCTACTTTCTTGGAGAACTGCATCTTTGTTTCCAAATCTGTAAAATCAGAGGTCATAAGCTTAATCCTATAGGTAGAGGGTTAAATGAGAGAACCCATTTCCCTAAAGATCTGTGATTCTCAGAGATCATGAAGCGCAACCTCTCGTTTTAGCAGCGTGGTGTAAACAGGCTGGGAACCCAACCAGTCTGCCTTGCTGGAGTCGTGGTACTTTGAGGACAAAGGCCTGGAGTCCAGGCTCTGAAGTCAGAGCACTGAATTCCAGTGTCAGCTCCACCAGCTTCTGACACTATGACCTTGAGCAAGTCATTTACACTGTCTGTCTCAGTCACCACACCTCTAAAGTGGGGACAATCATTGTGTCTATTTCTAGACTGATTGTAGTGATTTTTAAAAAGTCACACTCAGTAAGGTGTCTGGCATACTGCAAGCTCTTGGTGTTATCTGTTATTCGTAGTAGTCCCTGAAACTTTCTTTGAATGCTTTCAGTGTTTGCAAACCAATTCTTATGATCAGCCTTATTTTATAGTCAGCATGTATATTTTACTCCTCAATTGGTGGAATCTTTCCTCTACAGTGTAAATGCTAAGGAATTAAATTTTGATAATTCTAGAAAATAAAATAGAGTTGGGGGGAGGTGGGGGTGGTATAAGACCACCACTAGAGGGAGTGTTGGCAAAAATTTTATCTCTGGCAGGTGGGTTCCACAGAGGGAGAGGCACAGATAGAAGGAAGGGAGGGGAGGAGGTCACGGGTGCAGATGGGTGCGGAGGTGTGGTCCTGGTTGAAGGAGAGCTTGCGCAAGGTGAGCAGGAAGGCAGGGCTGCACCCTGGAAATCACCATCATTTATTGAGCACTTACTGTATGCTGAGCCCTGTGCCTCGTCATTATTAGTTTGTTTCTGAGAAATGGGAATAATAGGATCTCCTTTATAACCATTGTTGTGAGCACTTTAAGAAATACTGTGGGTCAAATACTTGAACGGTGTTTGACACAGAATATAAAATTAGTTGTTACTATTATGATGATGATGAAAACCCTCCTGTTTCAGATGAGGAAGGCTAAGTGGGCAACATGTCCCAAACCATGGAGCTACTGAGTGGCAGATATCACCCTCCTCTGATTCTGAAACTCTTCACTCTGTAGAGCTCACAACTCAAGCCCAGGCTTCCAGCCTCCTCCTGCCCAGCCCAGCCCCACCCCTCAGCCTTCCAATGAGGTCACGATGGGCTCTGCTATCACATGGGCCTGGGCTGGGACCCTCATTCTACCTCTCCCTGCCTATGTGACCTGGGCCAGTCACTTCGCCCCTCTACAACTCAATCAGCTCATCTGTGAGGTGGAGGGTCTTTCATCTCACAGGGATTTTATGGGGATTCAATAAGGTTTTTCCAAGTAGAGTGCTTAGCCCAATGCTTGGCACATGAAAAGCACTAAGTGGATATTAAGCTATTATCATGAAGTGGGCACTTGGGTTCTTTGTAACCAGAGTTCCACACCACTGGTATTTCCACACTCAACCTTTATTCTGGAACAGTCTGTGACAAAAGAAAAATATCCGAAACCTTGGCTTTGACAGCTCTCTCCCTCTTTGTAATATGCCATTTTCTTAATTCAGCACTGTATGAATCAACGTGGCCATCTCTCTGGCCTCTAAATCCATTGATGGCGTCAGCGGGCAATGAAATGCCAGGGCACTTGGATCCAACCGTCTCCCTGCCGTTCTCTGGCTTTCCCTGGGTGAATGGTAACATTTTCAAATGGATAAAAATCTCCAGCCAACGTCGCTCTCCTCCTCCAGAGCAGATTTATTACAGAGTGGTTGGCATTTCCACATGCTCCGCATTTGTCAGTGTCAGATTCATATGCATCCTTAGGTGTCTATACATATATAGGCATAATTTCAATCTCCAGTGAACAAAGGCTATTTTTCTAACTTGGAGACCTTCCAAAAGATCCCTGCATCTCATCTATTTTTAAATGTTTGTGTGATTTAAACGTATGGTAATATCAAATGATACAGAGGAGGGCTGGATACTCAGCTTCCAGCATCGGATCATGTGCCACGCGTCAGCCGCTTCTATATCCAATATTTACTTGGATGGGTAGGCATTATTCTTGGTCTACAGGGGAAGAAACCAAGGCTCAACCTGATGAGCTATGTGCTCAAAGTGGCACCCGCTCACGACCCGCCAGCTGAGAGTGGGGAGGGTGGGGTGCAAACCACCCTGCTTCCAAATCACATGCTCCTGCATTTATCACAGCTGCCTCTGCAGACTCACTCATGCATTTCAAAGCTATTTACTGAGCACCTAATGTGTGGCATTTTGCCAGGCGCTGGTGAGACAGCGGTGGGGAAAATAACCAAAGATTCTTGCCTTCAGGGAGCTGACGTTCTAGTGGACACACCACACAGATCAGTTCTGTGACTTGGCTTTGTCTTCGGTGGATGACTTGGGGGTGAAGGAACAAGGCAAAAGTGCAAGTGTGGCTGAGGGGCGGTTCCTGTCCTTCCCCAGATCACAGTGGTATGGGACGTGTCCAGGGCAGGCCTTTGGGGAAGGACCGAGGAGAGAGATGGCACATGAAGCTGTGCCTGTTCCTCCCAGGCTTCTGTTCTCTCCTCTGCAGTATTTAGGTCGCTTTCCTCCGGGACTTGGGGCTTTGACAGCACACACTGCTGCTTTAGAGCAAGTCGAGATAACGTGGGCTGTTGAGCAGCAGGCCAGGGGGCAAGGCGTTGTTAGGATGGGGAGGATAGAGGAGTTCCAGAATGTTGGGAGCAGGTGCTCAAAAAATAATAGTGGGCGCACTGTGACCACACATACTCCTTTCCTCAAAATTCCATAGTGGCATCAATGGGAGAATGATGACTTATCCTCCTGATGATCTTTTTTTCAAAAGCAATATCGTCAGCTACCATTCATTCAACAATTCCTGCGGCAGGCACCGTACTACGTTCGTTGTGTGTGTTGTCAAATTTAATTTAAAAAAAAAAAAGAGAGAGAGAGAGAAGGGAAGAAAGTGAGATTCGGAGAAGCTAGTGAATGGAGAAATTGAGATTCGCAACTGAATTTGTCCTGGTCTCAAGCTTTTGTCCTTTCCCCCGACACCCAGCTGCCTCTCTGGTTCCCGACAAAGCTTTAAGGAGAATGTGGGATTAATCTGTGATTCGCTCTGAGTCTTTTATACCACCTGGTATAGCTTGCGCACCACCTGGGAGCTTGTTAGAAATGCAGAGTCTCAGGCTCCGAACCAGACTTACCGACTCTGAATTTGCTTTTTAGTGAGACATGACAGACGCGCTCCGAAAGGTGGTAGAGAGATGCTTCTCTCGGGCTCCAAAAATCATTACATCTAGAATTGAATTGATGGCTGCTGTTCAATTTAATCAAGAAGTGGCAGTTTTAAAACTTGTTTGGGTGCCTCTTCAACAAAATTGGAATGGAAGAACCACTGAGCGAGCTAAGAAGTTAGCTTTAGAAATGAATTTCTGCTTCAAAGATGTTTCCATAGTCTTTCTAGGGAAGGGGTGCTCATTGTTAATGACTTTTCCCCCCTTGGTGGGAACTGAGATCACATAGACAGCAGTTTAGAGGATGAATAGTATGTGGGGGTGCAGCCCACTAACCTGGATTTAGGACAAGGTGTATCTTTTATCTCACTTTATGGTCTTAGGCAAATCATTTAATCTATTTATCTAGTGGTCTTGGCCCCGGAATATTCAGAGTAGTAGCTGGGTGTTCTCATGCCATTATCTTGACAATTAGGGAAACTTGTTTTTAAGGCAAGAATATTAAGTTGGGTAATATTCTGGAACCTCAAAAATTCATAGAGGTTTACTAAATTATTTGTTAGACCCTTCCACCAACCAATAACCCAATCAACCAAACCATTAAAAAGTATTTATTGGGAAACTGCCATGTGTCCTGGAGTGCAAAGGGAATAATGCTCCTGGTACAAAAAATAGTAATTATGAATCCCTTTCCACCTGCTCTCAGTTCCACAGTGATGAGTGTAAGAAGCCGAGATGATGGGTCCTGGGCACGGGGGACTAGGTGGGTGGCAGGGAGAGGACTGTGGTTTGCTTGGCATTTTCCTATTCACCCTTAGCCTGACCCCCTTGCCTGGCACCCAGAACAGAATTTCCAAAGGCCTATTGAGCATCTACCCCTGGAACATAGAGTTGAGGCGCCATGCCGCAAGGCAGAGGAAGTAGAGAGGCCTAGGGTCACCTTAGCTCATTCTCTCTCACTTCCATATCCCATCCCAGAGTCCTAACCACTATACCTTGGGAATATCTTCTTTACTGCCCTCCGCATTCCATTCATTAGCCCAAGCCTCTGTTTGTAGGCTTCCTAACATCCAGAACAAATCAGGTCCCCTGCTCCTTCAACAACCTTTAATGGCTCCCATTGGCTTCAGGAGAAAGTTTCCACCTCCTTAGTCTGGCATCCATGACCCTCTGTGATGTGGCCCCACACTGCCTTTCTAGCGTGCTGTTCCCCTCCATTCATCTCTTCCCAGTCTTCAGTCAGAACGCTGTCCCTCCAAGTTGACTCCACGCCATGTGTGTATGCAACCCCTTGCCTCGGTCTAGTCATTCTACACGGACTGCTCCTCTGGCCCATTCTCTAGCTCTCAAAGATCATGCCTCTCCCTCAAGTAGGTTAACCCTTGAAGTCCTTGAGGACGTTCTTAGTTTTTACTTATTACTTGTCAGAGTCTGTCAGGCATTAGGGTTTATCAAGATGTTTTCCTCCTTCGCCGGGTGGTGGGCTCTCTAAGGACAGTGGTCATGTTGTAATCATCTTTGTGTCCTCAGAGGCTCATCCAGTCCACGCTTCTTAAATGAAGGAGATTCGTGAATGGGGGCCACCACCCACAGATGCTGCAGGGATATACTTACTATGAAGAGGTGCTGGAGGGTCTCTTCATACTAAGGCAGAATGTCTCCATCTTACTACCTGGGTGATAAGGGGAAAATGAAGTAACCTCTCCATGCCTCTGTTCTCCCTAATAAAATGGAGATGACAGTAATGTCTGCTTCATAGGGTTGTCACATGGATGTCAATGAATGTAAGCTCAGGAGCGTGTACTTGCTGCTGCCTGAACATTTGTACTTCTGTGACCTTTGCCCTTTCTCATCCCCATGACCCTTCCTTTCATCTGACTTCTCCCACCAATTTCTCAGATCCTAACTTCGATGTCACTTTTTCTGGCAAGCGTTCCCCGACTCCCTAATGTCTGGAGTAAGTGTCCCTGGCATGTCTTCCTGCAAAACCTCACCTTCTTCCACCACACCCTCATTTCACTATGGTGCAATACTTTGTTGATATGTCAGTAACTAGAGCAAGAGCAGTAAGATTTATTGGGCTTTTAATATATGCCTGGGGCTATGAGAAGTGTCTCTCAGGCATTATCTTATTCAATGACCCTGTGAGATAGGTTTTGTTTTTTGTTTTTGTTTTTTAAAGATCTTATTTATTTATTTATCTATTTATTTATTTATTTATTTATTTATTTGAGAGAGAGAGAAAGAGAGAGCACAAGCAGGAGAGGGGCAGAGGGAGAGGGAGAAACAGACCCTCCATTGAGCAGGGAGCCTGATGTGAGGCTCCATCCCAAGACTCCAGGATCATGACCTGAGCCAAAGGCAGATGCTCAACTGACTGAGCACCTAGGTGCCCCCTGAGATAGGTTTTATTATTCCCATTTTATAGATGAGGAAACAGGACAGAATAAATTCAGGAAATTGTCCGAGATCACCCTGCTGGTGAGTTACAGACTGGGAATCAAACTCAGCTCCGTCTAAGCTTGGGCCTATGTTCTTAATACTATGCTAAATGCCCTTGGCACCAATGGCTGGCATGTTCTGGAATATGCAATAACAAACAAACCAAAGCAAAAAAAACAGAAGCCTAAACCATATTTAAAACAAAGTGCTTAGTAAATTGATTAGCATCGCAAGGCTTCTCCACCATTCCTCCTTTCCTTCTCCGGCAGGGAGGGGCGGGGGAGGAGGGTCTGGGGGAGATAGAAGAAGATCATCATTCCCTGGTTTGCACAGTGGTTGAGGGACTGCGCAACCCTGCTGTAGTTAACTGAGCTCATTAGAAACCCACGGAAGTGAGTTAAAGAAACATGACTTGTACCAGCCTACCTAGCCACATTTTAGGTTCCTGGGGCATATGGGCACAAGCTCATTTAAAAAGCATTTTTAACAAAAGCACACAACAGAAATGTTCAGCATATGTTAGAGTAGGTAGAGATTCATGGAATCCTAAATCGACTTGCTTTTTATAGCCATTCAGAGAGGGGCGAATTAGTGCGAACCATTTCTTCCATCAGTGCGCGCTAAGGAGAGGCCAGGCTGAGGGGCAGATGGAGTCGCCAAAATGAATGCTGTGCATTGGAGGGTCCCAAGCCTCCAGCCCCCACCCTGTGACGACCTCCCACTCCGCACCCTCTCTCCCTCCTACACCACTTGAAATATGCCCTTACCCGTGCTCATCCTCTCCAAGGCAGTGCCAACTCCAAGAAACTCCCCCAAAACCTTTTTTTTTTTTTAAAGATGACATAAATAAGACATCTTAATTAGAAAATAGGCTTAGGGAAAAAAAATTATCCTCACTCCCACTTTCCTAAAGAAAACATTTTGGTGTCTATCCTTCCAGGGTTTTTTCAGGTGGTTGATAATAGATATGATATTATGCATATATACACATATGTAATACCCACATTTATACACACGTACTTACATGTATCGACATGTATGTATGTGTTTACTTCCTTTACCAAATTATGATTATACTAAAAGTTTTGTACTTTGCCCCCTCTCATGTAATACCACCATTGCGAGTCAATGGTGCACATCTACATCATCATTTTTAGCAGTTCTATGCTATTCTATTGTAAGGCTTATCGGAATTTATTTAATAATCCAGTGTTGTTGGATGTTTAGGCTGCCTAACCAGCTGCTGTTGTCAACAACACCTCCAGGAACATCCTCATACATACCATCCTGAACACCTGTCCCATTATTCCTTAAAACAAATTCCCTAGGCACTATATCTTAAAAACAAATTACTAATTACCACTGGGTGTTGTCATCACTCCTTAATTGCCTGGTGTGAATTCCTCCACAGGCTCCTTTCTCTATAACAGGAGGTTTGTTGGAGGTGAGGGTGGGTGGGTGTTAGGGAGAAGAAGGGGGCGGGAGAAAGAATGGCTTGGGGATATAAGACATTACCAGAGGAAAGGAGGACTTGGTGCCATAGGATTGAGAATTGTAAGGTCAGACTGAGGATGTTGGATTCAAAACAAAACAAAACAAAACAAAAAAACAAAAGCTAGAGAGCAGAGATGGAGAGGTCCCAAACATTGCCTCCCTGCTCCGCAATTTCACCAACGCTGGATCCTTGGCATAAAATCAAGGAATGGCCATCTTTGTTAGCCTTTTGGAAAATATTTCAGCAATCAAGACCCACAAAAATATTCATACTGTTTGATTTAGGAATAGTACTTCTAGAAATACTTCTTAAGGCACCAAAGAAAGTAAAAGCCGTGTGTACAAAGATGAAGGGACAACTTTAAGTACCAAGTTACTTAAAGTAACAGACACTTTTACTCAATGAAAATAGTCAACAGTTAACTAAATTACAGTACAGCTACCTGATGGAGTAGCATATAGCCATCTGGTACTAGCTGTGTGATCTCAGGCAAATTATTTAACCTCTCTTATCTATTAAATGGGGGTACTAATATTTATTAATGCAGGTTTGTTGTCAAGATTAGGCCAAAAATTTTTCAAAAGCCCCCATAATGGTACACGACACATGATAAACAGTGAATAAACAGTAGCTAAAATATGTAAAGAATATGTCACACTTTTGGAAATGATTATGATATAAACAAAAGGATACCCACAAAAGCATACACATACCGGTTTGTCATGGAGAACCCCTGCACCTGGAACCATATATCTTTTTGTCTCAGTGTGGGCTTGGTGGCTCTTCAGTTTCAAGACCTGAAGACTCAGTCTTGTCAATGCTCAGGGGTGTCAGGCCCTGAAGATCTGTCCTTACTATCAATTAACAAGAGCCTAAAGTGGGCACTAGAGTGCCAACATACTGATTTACTAAGAGAAATATAAATATGGTGTGGAACAAAGATAGCTGTCCCAGCATTGTGATGCTTTCTCTTCCCAGAGGCAGAGGGCAGAGGGAGCCAAAGCAGAAGCAGAAGCCATGATATAGGACTAAATCACAGGGAGCATTAAACCCTAATGAGAGGGATGCCTGGGTGGCTCAGCGGGTGAGCATCTGCCTTCAGCTCAGCGTGTGATTCCAGAGTCCCAGGATGGAGCCCACATTGGGCTCCCTGCATGGAGCCTGCTTCTCCCTCTGCCTGTGTCTCTGCCTCTCTCTGTGTGTGTCTCATGAATAAATAAATAAAATCTTTAAAAAAAAACCCTAATGAGAGAAATAACCCAAATGTCCACTGATAGGTGAATGAACAAACAACATGTGGTCTACACATGTAATGGAATAATGTTCAGCCTTAAGAAGGAATGGAATTCTGATTCATGCTACAGCATGGATGAAGCCTGAAAACATGCTAAGTGAAATAAAACAGACACAAAATGACAAACATTGTAGTATTCCACTCACATGAAGTACTTAGAATAGGCAAAATCATAGAAATACAAAGAAGAGCAGAGGATACCAGGGGCTGAGCAGAGACAGAATGCAGAGTTACTGTTGAACAGATACAGAGTGTTAGTTGGAAGGATGGTAAAGCTCTGGAGCTGGATGGATGGGGGAGATGGTCGCACAACAATGGGAATGTACTTAATGCCACTGAGCTGGACCCTGGAAAGGGTTAAGATGGTAAATTTTGTGTATATTTAATCACTAAAAACAAATGAGTAAAATCTAACGAGAGAGGAAACACAGCATGGGGGTTAGGAACATAGGCTCTGATGCTTGGCTGTCCGGGCTCACACTCTGCCTCTACCTCTTTACTGGCCACGTGTCATCAGGCAAATTACACTCCCTCTTACGCAACTGCAAAATGGGTAATACCTCTTTCCTAGAGTCATCATGAAGATTAAAATGAGCATATCTAGGTAAATTTCTTCGTCACACAACAATGCTGGGCACAGAGTGAGTCCTATATAATTGCTAGCAAAAAAAAAAAAAAAAGTGACTTTCCTGGTTTCTTTTGAGAGATTGTTACTCTGAAGATCAGAAATAGCCAAAGTCAGTGGGGTTGGAGCATGATCTTTGCGTGGCATATCTACGAGGAGTCAGTCGTAAGGTTGTTTTGTAAACGTGGAACCAGAAGAAAAGAACCAGAGAAATGATGTAGCTAGTAGTATCCAGCTAAGATAGCCTGATTTCAGCATAGGCGTGGTTTTGCCTGCAGAACTGGAAACACTCAAAATCCATTGACAAGGCTCTGTGTCTCATCAAAGGGCGCTGCTCAGAGCGGCTGGGGCCTGCTATTGCCCCCGTCCCTTGTCTGCACTTCCCAGACTGACCAGTTCTTGCCCAGAGCCGGCGGACACCCGGTGTCCTTTGGGTGACCTGCCTCTCTCTGGCCTTCATGTAACACGTATTGTCATTATGCTTTCGTTCCCTGAGAGCCTTCTATCGCTCTGGAAGGAAACGTGGAAAAATGACAGCAGCCTGGTTGCAGAACCGTGGGTGAAATATTTGAGTTCTGTAACTGGAGCTATCATGGCTGCAAAATCTTAAAAACAGATTTTAAATAAGCCCCGGTTGCCCAGTATTTTCCCATTTGTAAGCGATTTTCAGTTGGATGTGTCTGGTTGCTCAGAGCACTGCGTACAGTGTGAATAATGAATGCGAACGGGATGCCGGTTCATGCCACGGGGTCCCATATTCATTCCAGCCTGTTACCCATCTCTGGGTTGTCCTCAAACACTAAGTGAGCATAATGAGGGGCTTGATGTGGTGTCTGAATGTATGATGAGCCCCATTCATTTGCTTTTACACTCCAGTAAACAGCTGCTGAACTTCTCTCTCTGAGTGGTTTATTCTTAGTCTTCTATGGCTGGGAGTAACTTCAAAGCCAGCAATGCTGTGTACACACACACACACACACACACACACACACAAGTTGTGTGTTGGCATGGCCACGCCCCTTGGGCCAAGAGCTTGCTGCTGTTGCTCTTAGGGTGTGATTCCCGAATGTGGCTCCATCTGAATGAATGGTGCTGTCAAATCCTACCTCGCCCTAAACAGGGGCTGGTAAGGACTGTGTTGGAGTCTAGGATGATCTCTCTTCTTTTGCTTTGCTGGTAAAGAGAAGGCATCAGCCGACGCTGGGCTCCCTGAAAGCGTCGAGTAGCAGACATTGTCAGCCTGTGATTTACATTCCTCCAATCTGTCTGAGGCAGGGTGCATGGGCCAACCACTCTGTGTCTCCATGTCTGAGGGTTTTTTTTTTTTTTTTCCAGAATAGCATCAGGCTGGAAGTGCCAGAGAATGAACACTCCTGGGAGAAGCTATCAAGCAAGGATTCTTGGTAACTGGGGCATAAATATCCCAACTCCCACCCCCCACTTTGGTGGGATCTTTATGAAGCATGTGTTTTCTATTGTCTCCTGGATTTTTTTTTTTCTCCTGTGGAATTAAGTTCCAGTTGCCTGCAGTGGTCGCTGGCTCAAATGCACTCCCTATGGGCCACCCTTCTGCTTGCTGTGCCACTGTCCTGCTCCCCTACTACTCCAGAACCTCCCAAATACACCCACTGTACTGGAATCCCTGTCTCAAGGTCCACTTCGGGAGAGCCTACTGTAAGATATGTGATGTCGAGAAAAAGACCACAAGGTTTAAAAGTAGAAGTCCTGGGCTTTGTCCTGGCACTGTCACATCTCACATGACTTTAGGTAACTGGCTTCACTTTCCCTTAACTATAAAAACTAGAGCATAATAATACTTACTTCATTCACTGGGCCATTTGTAAAGTTTAAGTGAGACTATGTAAGAGGTGAAGCTGAATAGGATAATGTTCTTTAAAGATGGTCATCATGTTGTTTTATGTGGCTCTTCTACTTCCCCTATTGTCTGCAAAGTACCCTCGCTAAAATGTTTCTCTATGCTCTTCTTATCCATACTCGTGCTAATAACTTGTACATGAATCAAGATGATGAGAAACTCCAGCTTTTGGAACGCCTGGGTGGCTCGGCGGTTGAGCGTCTACCTTCGGCTCAGGGCAGGACCCCAGGGTCCTGGGATCGAGTTCTGCACCAGGTTCTCCCCAGGGAGTCTGCTTCTCCCTCTGCCTGTGTCTCTGCCTCTCTTTCTGTGTCTCTCATGAATAAATAAAATCTAAAAAAAAAAACAACAAAAAACAAAACCTCCAGCTTTTCAGTATTTTGCAGCTAATTCCTTATGATCCTTTTTAACCCTATTTCTTATTATGAAAACCTTCAGATATAAAGACAAGCTGAAAGAATAGACCAATAAACCTTGGAGTTGGATTCGATAATTATAAACACTGTGCCATATTTGCATTGTCTGTTGGTTTACCTGAATGCCTATCTATCTATATCTGTAATCTAACTATCATCTAGCTATCTTCCTATACTTTTTGAAATGAATTTCTAGATTCCATGACACTATCTCTGAGGATTTCAGTCTACACTTCCCATCGAGGCCAATCTCCCACAATACCCTCTGCGCACGTAAGCAGGTTAACCTTAAGTATTTAATATCATCTAACATTTTACCTATATTCAAGTGTTCCAATGGTAAATTATATCAGAATGTTTTTTATATAATCTTTTTTTTTTCTTTAAAGCCAGGATCCACTCTAGGTTCTTTGCAGAGTGTCTGTACTTAGAAAAAAACCATGTTGGCTCTGTATGCGTGTGTGTGTATGTGTGTGTGCGTGAGAGAAAGAGTGTGTGTGTGTGCATAGCTGAAGCATGTGTATGGTTGTCCCTGAGCATCTGAGCATCCTTTTTCAATGAAGCCAGATCGGTGTTGTGGATCTTTGGGCCTTGGGTGACAATGGGACAAACCTGAGTCTTGTCTGGACGTTTGATCTCGCCTGGCCTGGTGGCCTCTGCCAGCAGTAGAGGGTTCCAAGCAGGTGGTGCCTGCCAAGTTGGCCTGGCATGTCAGGGCTGTGCTAACCACTGCCGTGGCCGCCTTCGGTGGTCACCTGCCAGCCACTCACACAGAACCACTGCCAGTAACATCAGCTGTCAGTTGAAGAAAAAGGCATCCTGCCCAATGATTTAATGAGAGATAGATTTTCTCCTTTTGGGGGAAAAAAATCAAACTATTTGGCAGATAGAATGCCTACTGAGACAAATCAGTATATGCTTTATTCTAAATTGCCAATGTTCTTCTGTCCTTTCCTGTCTTCAAGGAGATGTTGAAATAATGGAGACAAATGATGATGGAATTTTGAGAGCAAGCAAGAGTATGGAGCAGAATAATAGTAGGAAGTTATAAAGTCCTCAATAAATATTTATTAAATGAAAAATGAATGAATAATAGAAGCAAGCATTTGTGGAAGTCCTCCTATGTGCTATCCCCTTGTTTATGCTGCACAGCAGCATGCTGTGATAAATATTACCATTGCCATTTTACGAACTAGGAAACCGGGATTGCCAACTGGCTCAAAACCCCATAGTCATGAAGTAGTAGAGCCTTGCTTTGAACCTGTATCTCTCCGACTGCAACATCTGTGCTCTTTAAGCAGAGGCCCCGCAGTGCGTATTTAGTGCTCACCCTGTACAGTAAGCCTCTCCAGCCACAGATGCCACTGCCACCTCTTGTCAACACCTGACACAGTCCACAGCACAATGTGGGTGTTCAGGTAATGTTTGTTGAATGAATGTCCAGCCCAAGATATGCATACAAAAGGTGAATATCAGTTAGATTCTCAGGGCCCTCATTAATATCAGTGACTCATAAGTCTCCACCCAGTTCCTTTTTTGTTTGCCCTCTGTGTCATTGTCTCTGTACCCTCCTACTTCCCCCAATTCTTCCCCAAATATCCTCCCCAGCCCAAAACAGCATCTTCCATGCCATTTTCTGCTGAAATGTAACGAGCACCCAAATGCACTAGGTACTGGTATCCCTAGGTCCCCATATCTTTTTTTCCCCAAACAAGCCCTTCATAGTGAAATTCCGCCTGGCAGAGATTAGAGAGAAGTGTTCTCTGCAGGGTCCAGAAACTGTATTCTTGGTTATTTATTCACTCAGTAGCCCCCTTAGAGACTGGAAAGAATAAAATGGAAGATGCCATTATTTCAGATCTGGAAAGGCTAGTGTAAGAAACAAATCTTTCCCAAGGAATGAATCAGAACCCAAACTCTGCTTCATACTTTGTATCCTGTGAATTTTGCTTTATCAATGAGTGAAAGATTTACTCAATTCATGGAAATAAAATCTGAGAGACCTAACATCTGCCAATCCACTCTCCACTCTCATTCCCCTTGGGAGGTGGAGAGGGAGCTCTGAGTGTCAGCCGTCTTAAGTTTGGTGACTCAGAGGCTGTTTGGGATCCTCTCCCACTCCACACTCTCATCTTCTTCCACCTTAACTCAGGCTGAGACATGAGGGACAGAAGGTGTGCGGTGGGGAGGCAGGATGATGGGGACATGCCTATAGCTGCATGTGGAGAGGTGACACTAGTCTTCAACATTGGGCTTAACACTTGCTTGGGAACATGAGGAGGAAATCACAGATATAGAGAGATAATTACTCTGTACCCAGAAGCATGAGATACATGGCCCCTGCCTTTGTGGGCTTGAAGGCTCTTGGCAGTTTTTGGAGGAGACAGAGATCACCAGGGACTACAACACCACAGGTTGGAGCGACGCTAAGATGTGGAAGTCAAGAGTGCCATAGGTGGGCGTCAGGGAAGGCTTCCTAGAGGAAGCAACATCTAATCTGGCAGTTGAAAGATGAATAAATATTAACTCGACCAAGCTAGAGGAATGGAGCAAAGTGGAAGAATGTTCCAGAATGTTCCAGGGGGAAAGAATAACATGATGGAGAGGGGCTGGAACCTAAACCAGGAGGTGGTAAGGAACCATGATGAAGCTAGAGAGAAGGAGCCCGAAGAGTGGCCTGTGGGCTGGGGGCTGGAGGCTTGGAGGACTGTTAGAGGTTGACAAGTGTGTGGTCTCAGTCCTCAGATTGGAGGATGACAGAGCTAAGGAAGGAGATGCAGGGCAGTGGAGTCTGGCATGCATGCGGGGCTGTTTAGCTCTCCTCTGCACTGCCTTCCACCTGGCTGAGGGTCTCCATCTAGACCCCATCCCCATGATAGCCACCTGGCCAAATCTAACTGAAATCTTACCTGCCAAAACCTTCTCCTTCCCCCACTCTTTCTATTTCAATTCACGACAGCACCACAGAGTCACCCAGATCAGAAACCTTCTATTAGGAACGACAGACACTTGAAGTTGACTATCAACTCCAAACACTCTGCAATGGCTGCTTGGTCCATTGTGTTGAGGAGGATTCTGAAGTCAAGCCATGTCCCAGGAGGAAGGGGCACAACGGGTAGTCATCTTGCAATGAGTACGGGAGTGGGGCTGGTGACACGAGGGCCACATGTTTGCTACCTGAGGCTTTACACAGTTACCTGGACCCTCCTTTCCCTCACTTTTCAAATGCAGTGGGTCACAGAGTCTTGCTTCTGTAGCTCTGATTCCTTGTTTCCATGCCCACTGTCACTTCTCTGCTCCGGCCTCCTTGTGTCTCGCCTAGCTGCCTTGCTGTGCTCCCTGAGCTCAGGCTCTCTTGCCCACAGAGCCATTTCTCTAAGCTTGTTCCCACAGTGCCGAAAGTCTTCTGTTGGCTCCCTATCACTTCCAGGATAAAACCTAGAGGCTTCAGCAAGACCCAGGATGATCTGGTGTCTGTCCATCCCTCTACCTCATTTCCTAACACTCCCTGCCTTCCTCCTTAGGCAAATATTCTAGGCACACCGAGCAACTTAAAGTTCCCAACACACCATGCTTTGCCACACCCTCCCTCAAGGCTTTAGCCATGCAACGTCCCTGGCCTGATACGCCCTTCTCCAGAGCTGCAGCTCCAGGGCTTCATCCTTTAACCTACGGGTATTGTGTATCAACGGCTCTGCAAGCTCTTCCTACCTGGCAAGTTTCTCTCCTTCACCTTCCCAAATCAGATTTAGTGGCTTCTTCTTTTTTTTTTTTTTTTAATTAATTTATTTATTTATGATAGTCACACAGAGAGAGAGAGGGGCAGAGACACAGGCAGAGTGAGAAGCAGGCTCCATGCACCGGGAGCCCGACGTGGGATTCGATCCCGGGTCTCCAGGATCGCGCCCTGGGCCAAAGGCAGGCACCAAACCGCTGCGCCACCCAGGGATCCCTAGTGGCTTCTTCTTGCATGTGTTTCTGTAGCGTCCTGTAGACAAAGCCATGATGCCTTACTTTGCTGTCTCCGCACTTAGGCACAATTCATTCATTTATTCATTCAGCAAATGTTTATTGAGCAGCTTCTATACACCAGGCACTGTGCAAGGGGCTGGGATGGAGTGATGAGTCCAACAAAGTCTTTGCTGTCAAGGAGCTCAAATCCTTTTCTGTGTGACTGTGTGTGGGTGTGCGCGTGCGTGCGCCCAATATATAAATAAACATAAAATTTAATGTCAGAGGAAAAAGAAAATAAAGGTTGAGACAAAGCAGGGCGCTGTGTGAGCTAGGTTGGTCATGAAAGACATTTTTGGTCAAGCGACCTTTGAGCAGAGATTTGAATGAAGTGGAGGAGTAAGCCAAGCTGACATCCGGGGGAGGCGTGTTGTAGGCAGAGGACACGGTATGCAAATGCCCTGTGGCATTTATGAGGGATATAGGAGGAGTAGCAGGAAGGAAGGAGGCTGACGAGGAGTGAATGAAAAGGAACATGTCAGAGCCAAGGTCAGAGAAGGGGCAGAGATAGGAGCAGAGCATATTGGTTCTTCGGGAACAGAATAAGGGTTTTGGAATTATTCTGCATGGGCAGAGAAAGTGCTTGATGCATTTTGTGCAGAGGAGTGACATAATCTGCTTTGTTCTTTAAAAGCATCAGGCTGGCCTCTGTGTTGAGAATAGACCGTAGGGACGAGGTCTGAGGCAATACCGCAGGTGGCCTTTGTGGCGGGGGCCAGGGTGGCAGCAGTGGCGGTGGTGGGAGGGATGGATTTGTGACATGTTTTCAAGGTAGAGCCAGTAGGATTTCCTGACAGATTGAATGTGGGGGGAGAGAGAATCAGTCAGTCGAAGGAGATTGCAAGAAATTGCAAAACTGCATCTTAACGATCCATTCAACATGTCACTCACTACCTCCTTCTGGATCAGCAGTCCTTAGCTGCCCCTCCACGCCCCCACTTCTCTTAAATTCTGGATACCTTTGAGGATCTGCTAAGGGCTGTGGATTCTCCCCCTGAAAAATTGACCACGTGCCTGCATATAAACAATACTGTCCATAATTTCAGATGGTCACGGACACTGAATCCATCCCCTACCGCTGAATCCAGGGAAGGGAGCCCCCGCCCTGACCTTTGGGCTCCTTGGAGCTGGCCGCACCATATTCACCTTCCTTTCCCGAGCAGAGTGACGGGAAGACAGTCATAGTTCAGTAAATGTGCCAGAATAAACAAGGGAAAAACAGTCTTTCTTTCAAGTATTTGTCCTGGTGATGAGGAAGCATGTCCCATTCACACCCCTTCTAGTAACTGGGACTATCATTGTACTATAGTAATAACCCAACCCAACCCGACCAACCAACCAACCAACCAACCAACAAAAAAACCGGAGAAAGGGGAGAAGGAAAGACGAGGCAAGGGAATTACAGCAGAAAAACATTTTTTCAAAATGTTCTTTTCAGAAAGCGTTGGTGGAGATACACCAGGGAGGAAAACATGTGAGTAAAAATGTAATCATTCCACTGGTAACATTGGGACATTTCCCACCTCAGCTGCAGGCAGAGAGAGGGAGTGGCTTGCTTCAGATTTCTGCGCAAGAAGACAGAGGTTCTGCTTGCAGCTGAGCTCCAGGCCGGGAACCGGGAGGGAGGAGCACTTTATCCTGAGCATCCTAAGCTCAGAGCCCGTCGGGGGTGGGGGTGAAGGCTGACACAGAAAGCCTGATGGGATCCTAGAACAAAGGAGTTAGAAACCATTAGAATAAAGCGAAATAAAAGGCAGCTCTGAATGGTGCAAATCGGGTTTGTTATTCCTGAATCTGTCCATTGAACATCACTGATGATTCCAATTTAGCAGACATGTGTTGAGTCTGGCTCTATCCTGTCCCATATTTCCTTTCATCCCAATGATGGCGGGTTAAATTGGTATTATTCCTCTTTCCTGTTACAGGTGGAAGGTGGAGAGCTTGGAGGAGCGAATGCCACAAAGTGGTAGGAGCAAGAATCGAGACCCAGACGTTCCTGGCTCTGAGTTCCAATTCTCCCATTCAAAAGGCGGCTTTCTGAAATGCCCGTATGCTCATCCAGGAGAAAAACGATTAGCCCTCTTTTGTCCTGTGAGTCAGAGGGAGGTTGGAAAGGGCTGTGGCGTCCCCCTTACCCCCAGCTGACAGCTCTCACAGAAGAATGCCACGGGAGCCCTAGCCCTAGGGGAGAGCCAGGCTGGGGCGGGAGGCTCCCCAAGAACCCGCTCTGGCTGCCTAGGTCCCACTGCTATCTCTTTGTACCCTGTCCCCTAGCTCCTGCCGGAGAAGCAGGCCTCATACACTGCTGCTGTTTAGGGGGGAAAGAATGTTCTTGTCTCGCCCTTTTCTGGGATGAGGTATCTGGCCCAGTGGAGGCATAGCAATCTGAACAGATTAAATTCAGATCTTGTTCATTTTACAACCTCTGCCCCGGGGCTCAAAGATTGGTTATAATTTTAGTCTTCATTTTCCAGACATTTTTATGTTCCCTCTAAGTGTAAAAAGGCAGGATGGACTTTCTAAATGATATGAGGCAAAGAGGACAGGGTACTCTGGAGAGGAAACTACCTAAGTCTCTAATGTGTCTCTTTGAGCTTCTTAGAGCAAAGAGAGCAGAGCTCCCAGACTGGGAAAAAAAAAATCTTAAGAGGCTCTTGATAGGAAATATGCTGGCACTTGTCATCTACCCAATGGCTCCTAATCCTCTTTCATGAACTGAAATCCCCTTGAATTGGATTATAAAATTCCTCTTGGTAGAAGGCACTTCACTTAAAAACGCAAAGCCCTTGATTGAGAAAGAAAACAAACACTAATTTGAAATTTTTTGCCTTAGGAAAGCAGATGTGGGCAGAAGCCTTGAAGAAACCTGGCTCCTTGCCTATTGACCTCCCCGTTCCCGGATATGTGATGAGCACTGAGGTCTCGGGGCGGAGGGCATCCCTCCCTCTGCCCTGTGCGACTCAGTCACATTTCCACGGGAGCTGCTCCTTGGACTTGTTTTAAAAAAAATTATTTTAAGCCTTCAGCAACGGGGAAAGAAAACCTTGCTTAGAAGCCAAGGGGCCCTTTCGAATGACCCATTAATTGGATCAAAGCTTCCCTCGATGCAGGAATAATTGCTTGTAACTGGCTGAAGTCTCTGACCTGGGACCGGACTGGCAAATGTCAGATGGCGACTTGGGGAGAAGACTGGAGATAAACCACTGGCTGCAAATGACCAGAAGAAAGGACAAAGGACCGGGGGCAGAGGGGAGTGCACTTGCTAGAGGAACATTTTCCCGCTGGTTACAGCTCAGATTACTCTCTTATGGACCCTCTGATCTTTTCCTGGACCCACGTCCAGCCTCTGACCTTTCTGTCCTTTCCAATTTCTCCATCCTCCAACTCTCTTTGTCTCTTGCTTGAGTTTGGCAGGAGCGTGACTCAGGATTTTGAACGTTGCTCTAGGGTTATAGGTGAGCTTGGGGCTCTGTTGTGGCTGGAGGTGGGGTCTGGGAAGAGCTGGACCTCAGGAGCTGAAGGGGGTCCCTTATGACCCATGCCAGCACCAGGGGACTACCTGTGGGTGCCATTAAGCATCTCAGCACTCCACCAGGGAATGGGGATGCACCGCTCACTGTTCAGTCACTGTGAGCTTAATACCATACAGGTTTTATAAAGGGTTTTATAAAGGGCTAGCAATTATGTCACCGCTTTAGTCGGTATGCTTAGGATCTGCAAAGCTGTGGCTGTCTCTCAGGAGCCTTTGGATTACAAAGAAACAGGAATGTGAAGATCAAGGAGCAGATGGGTCAAAGGGTCTCTCTCTCTATTTCCTATGAGGATCCATGCCAGCTACCATCCAGCCTTACCCACGCTTCCTGCCCTCAGCTTGGACCCCGGCCCTGGCAGGGCTTCCTTGGTAAAGAGTGGAAATCACAAACTCATAATGACACAGCTCTCTTGCCTTATCTGGATAGGGATGAAAACATTTCTTCCTATTTCTCAAAAACTTAAAAGTCAAGCCAACAGAATTTCTAAACAAAGAGGGACTTCCAACAGAGGATTTGCTCTCATTACTGGTTCTCTTCTTTCAAAGCCTACCTGCAGCCCTTCTCTGGGGAGAGCACATAGACCTTCCTGAGACGGCTAAGGAAGCCACCTTGTCTGTGCTCTACAAGAAGGAAAACATTATGTGGCAGAGCCAGGAGACTCTGGATCCTAGGCTGGGGAGAGTCCCAAGAGTTGCCAAATCTATTGGGACAAAATGGATGAGGGACCTAGGTTTAATTTCAATTTATTCATTTATTTTTAAACTTCTTTCATTCTTTTTGAATACATAATCTGTGCTCATGAGGCAAACTTTGAAAAATTCTGAAGAGTAGACTGTGAAATTTAGGTCTTTCCCCCTTTCCTGCCCCCCCAACCCTGAGTCTCTGTGGAGGCAACAGTGTGCAGGAGAGATAGGGAATAGGAGCCAGGAGTCAGGCGCTCATCTTAGAGGCCAGTAGAAGCATCTGGAAGGGTGTGAGGAGGGAGGGCTGGCCATTGGGCAGGAACAGAAGCAGCTGGTGTGACGTTATTGTGGAGGAGGAATGAGCAGGACTTGGGGGTTGATTGGAATTGAGGAGCAGGAGCAGGCTAGAAGGTGTCAGAAATGGGAATCCCGTGAATAGAGAGTCGGCTCTGGAAGGCAGATGAGAAGTCTGGCTGAAAATACAGTGGACGGATGGGGCAAGGCCAGAGTCTGGGTTCTGAAAAGTGCAAAGGAGGCAGAGAAGAGCACACCAACGAATGTTTGGTTCTCAAAGAGCAAGCAGAGTTTTGCTGGGTTTTGAAGGTCAAGTAGGGTTTATACATGGTTGGATGGAAGACGGAGGGAGGGCATTCTAGAAATGGGAACTGCAGGGTCGCAGGTCAGATCGAGGGACAATATGTTCTCAACTGTAGGGCGGGCTGTCATATC
The DNA here is from genome assembly GCF_048418805.1 of Vulpes vulpes. NCBI lineage: Eukaryota > Metazoa > Chordata > Mammalia > Carnivora > Canidae > Vulpes > Vulpes vulpes. The sequence continues at coordinate 13,575,559 of NC_132790.1, forward strand.
AGGGTCTGCAAACAAAACAAAACAAAACAAAACAAAAAACAAATAGAGTTGGACCTGATTACAGACAACTCGGAAACAAAGAGGGACTTCTAACAGAGGATTGGTACTCGGACTTGAGATGAGACTGATGAATAAATTTGAGAAGATGAGGAAAGTAAATGAAGTGGCTTCTAAAGAGGCTTTACAGGTGTCCCATTAACTTCTCATTTGGGCACCTCCTTGGTGACATTTCTTTATCCTTTTCTCCATAAGTTCAACCTTAGTCTTGTGCCGTGTGTGAATTTCTGCTTTTTTTTACCAATCCCACCATGTCCTCACTATTCATTCATATGCCTGGGCTTTCCTGTTAGAGTGTCTCTCTTATTTCTCATTTTTTTATTTCTGGAATCTCCAATAGTGGCAACAATATTAATATTATATATTATTATATTTTGAGTACACTGTCTTAGGGGCCTTGTAATGTTGCCTCAAGCAGTCTTTTCAAACTCTATGAAGTAGGTATCTACTATTAGCCCCATTTTAGAGATGAGGAGACTAAGGCACAGAGAAGCTACACACCCAGGGTCATATTGCTGGTAGCTAGGATTTAAGTCTGAGTGGTTGAACAACACAGCCTACACTCTGTATTATTTTCATAACAATGATAACATTTGGGGGGCATTTGAGAAGAACCAGGCATGGAGCAAAGTATTTTACATGCAATAGGTCATATAATCCCTCAACAATAAGGTAGGTCTCATTATTATTCCCATCTGGCTGATGATCAAGCTGGGTTTTTGTTTTAAATTTTTAAATTTAAATTCAATTTAATTAACATATGGTGTATTATTAGTTTCAGAGGTAGAGCTTAGTGATTCATCCTTTGCATATAACACCCAGTGCTCATTACAAGTGCCCTCCTTAATGCCCATTACCCAGTTGCCCCATCTCCACACCCATTGTTTTTGTTTTTTAAGATTTTTAAATTTTTAAGCAAACTCTGCATCCAAACTCACAATCCCAAGATCAAAAGTTGCATGCTCTTCTGTCTGAGCCACAGCCAGGCGCTCCAGAAACTGGGTTTCAAGCCATATCTAAGTCACAGAGGAAGAAAGCAAAGGGCCTGGACCCATCTCCAGACTCTTAGATACGGTTGCATAGTCCCTTCCAGCACATGGTATGTGCTCCTTAGATATTTATGGAATAAATGGCTGAAATAGAGGAAGGAGGGAAGAAAGGAAGGAGGAATGGAAGAAGAAACAAAAGGAGGAAAAAGGAAAGAAAAGTATGAAAGAAATAGAGGAAAATAAATCCAACAAGGTATAGCAATCAGTTATCTCATGAGCTTGGTTCAATGGTAATGCAAAGATTACATTATGTAAATATTTTGAAAGAGGAGTCTGAGAGTAAAAACCTCTAAATCAAAGGAAGCTTCGCGAAGGTGAAACTTCAAAACAGCACACGCCGATGGGGAAATCCTTGAAAGTAGAAAGAGCTTCCTGGAGCCCAAGTATATCAGACAGTGATTGATTTACTCCCAAAGTCCTGACACACTTCCTTGGAATAGCAAACTGTGATGAGTGTGGGTTCCTTAAAATCACCACACGCAAGAGGTACCTTTTTTTTGGAAATATTTCTTGGTATTTGGTTGTTTGTAAGGGACACCAAAAATCTCCTCTATTACCCAATGACCCGAATTGACCAACAAGATGACTGAGAACTCGACTAGGTTTCTTCTTTGCAGAAGGATGGTATTTGGCTTTATAGACATTGTGTGAGTGTGTGTTCCGGGTTTCTCTGTTGCTGTCTGCCTTAGTAAGGGGACGTGAAGGCAATCTGGCTGCGACATCTGTCACCCCATTGATTGCCATGGTTGATTCTGATTTGGCTGATCTGGCTCGGCAGGCGTCCCCTTCCTCCCTCACTGCTCCACGGGAGTCCCTCCTGAAGCTGTGCACTCTGTTGAAGAGGATGACCTTCCTCGGTAGAGGAGGACCGTTCTTTGTTCTTCCGTCAAGGGTATATGAGTAGCTGCGCTCCCTGCTAGAGCCTCCAAACAAGCTCTCTAGGTTCATGTGTAGGAGAATGTAGGGTCAAGCTTCCAAGACTCCAGACACATCCAAGTGAGGCCCTGCATGTGGCAGTCTGCCTTCAAAAAAAAAAAGAAAAAAGAAAAAAGAAAAGAAAGAAAGAAAGAAAGAAAGAAAGAAAGAAAGAAAGAAAAGAAAAGAAAAAAGAAAGAGAAAAGGAAGGGACAAGCATTTCTGCAGGGAACGCAGGCCTGCTGGAGGTGCTTTCCTTAGGTTAATCAAGCCACGCTTGGTGGATTTTTCTACCACAGACGGGAAGACCTCAGTTCAGCATACCGAAGTAACCATATTTTCCAAACCCCAAATAGGGTCACAGCGTCTGATGGAGCAGCGAGTTTTGCTTTATGAACGCAGTCATGTGAACTTCTCACAGGGCACAAAAATGACATCATCTGTCATTAGCCATTTTACGAATTGACTTTATGGAAGGTAAAAGGGCAGGATGTCAGGACCACCCAGGGACATAGGGACAAGTGGTCGTTGGCCCCCACCCCGGAGCCAGTGGTCTTCAAGGAGAGCAAGGTGCAGTCGCAGGGCTGGGGCCTCTCTGCCCCACAGACACGGGGGGCCTCGGTGACACGGCATTGCTCACGATTCCTGTGGTTAATGAGCTCACCCTTGGGCCGCCGGCCGGTCTGCTCCCAGCTATCCTAGCTAGCTGCCAGCCTCCTGGCGGGGGCTGTGAGTCAGCCACGGGCTGTCACTCGATCCAGAGGGGCCACAGCCCTGGGGAGCCTCCGCAGACCCAGTGTTGCAGGCTGCAGCCCAAGTGTAGCAGGAAGCCAGCTGGGTCCAAGCTTCCTTTCCCTTGGTGCCCGGCAGGGAAGCAGCTCCGGTGCCTGGAATCCAGAGCATTGTTAAGAAACCCTTGTCACACCCACAGCCATCCCCGCCCCTGCTCTGGAAGGGGACTCACTGCACACACAGGGTTTCTTTGAAGCACTCCAGAGATTTTACTGAATTAATCTCCTTTGTCCTCCACATAATTCCAGTGGAATTTGGCAGCTTTAATGGGTAGCATCTCATTCTACTTCCCTTTCTGCCTAGAAGTACACCCACTGACTTCTTCCTCCAAGCCCCAAAGTTTTTCTGCCTCTGGTTGTGGCTACTGGGCTGGGAGGTTAACCCTTGCAGGCCCACGCTGGGTGAGGAGGTGGGCGGGGACGTGCTATGCTGGAGGCTTGCTGAGGCACAAGGGCAGGAGCCTCCTCATGTCTTATCGCATCAATCTTCCCCACAGTCCTCTAAGGTAGGAGTTATTATCAACTTTCTAGGAGAAGAAACTAGGGTCAACCAAGTTTTGTAATTTGCTCAAGGTCACAAAGCTGGTGAAGGGCAGAGCACAGATCCAAACTGGAGTCCATGGGATTCTATGAAGCTGCAGAACAGGAGGCTCCTTTGGGGGAATCTCTATTCCTCACATTGTTTTTGTTTATTATTTCCAAAAATATATGTATAACTCCTCCCCAAGTCCCTCTCAACATGAGGAAACCCCATTGACTGCATGACCCTGTTTCCCAGGCATGGGGTGATTTTTGGTAATATGATGACACAGCTGCAAATGGCAGACAGGGCGCGGTCACCCGCTTGACCAGCCCAGATGATACAGCAATCCTGCAGAAAGCCGATGATCAGCACTTGCCTTTCAACGCTCGGAGTGCAGAGAATAGTCACCAGGTTTGCTCCTGGTGACCCCCTACTCCTTCACCCCCTACTGCCCCGCCCTCCCCACCTAGCTCTCCTACCCCAGCACCCAGCTTCTCCACTCTATGCTCTCACCCCAACAATCTTTCTACTAGAGCTTTCTAATCCAAGGTGGGCTCACATAGCATCATCTTCTGTTTAAAAACTGCCGTATGATCCAGCAATTTCAGTCTGGGTATACATCCAAAGGAAATGAAATCAGTCTCCTGAAGACATATCTGTACTCTCATGCTCATTAGCCACAACAGCCAAGAGATGGAAACAACCCAGATGTCCGTCAAAGGATGAATGGAAAAAGGACGTGTGGTATGTACCCAGAATGGATTATCATTTGGCCCTAAGAAAGAAGAGAATTCTGTCATTTGTGGCAACACAGGTGGACCTGAAGGACATTATGCTAAGTGAACTAAGCCAGACACAGAAAGACAAATCCTGTGTGATCTCACTGATAGGTGGAACCTGAAAGAGTGGAAATCACGGAGTAGAATGGTGGTCGCCAGGGGTTTGGTGGGAGCGGGGGAAGCAAGAAGGTGGGAGCAGTGCAGGGTGATGTTGGTTAGAGAGTATGAACTTTCAGTTACAAGATGAACAGGTCCTGGGGATCTAATGTACACCATGGTGACCATGGTGTACATTAGTATATATATATATATATATATATATATATACTTCCATATATATGGAATAAAACATATTCCATATATATTTCCTAAGAGGGTCAATTTTGAGCAGTCTCACCACAGGGAGAGAAAAAGGTAACTCTGTGAGGAGATGGGTATACTAACCAGCTTGATTGTGGCGATCATTTCCCAATGTGTAGCAGAACATCACATTGTACAACTTTAATATATCCATTTTTTGTCAATTCTATCTCAATAAACCTTCTATGGCTCTACGGTTTCCTTCTAGGCACCAGATTTAAGCTGCTGCAGAATCTGTCGCAGTCCCTGACTGGGCAGCAAGTATTTAGGCCTCTAAGCTGTTGTTGGTGTTATTCCTCCTACCTGGAAAATCCTCCCCTCCTGCTCTGAGTGGGAACCTCCTTCCAGCGCTAGCTCAAACACGACTTCCTATGAGACGACATGCGCTCTCCATAGCCCACTGTGGGGTGCTAGCCTGCTCCTGTCACCCTGAATCAGTGTCTGTCTTCCCCAGTAGGCCTGCAGCCCTCCACAACCATGGCAGGATTCGCTGGCGTGTTGCACTCGGGCCTGAACCACGTAGCGAGTAATTTGCACTATTTATAGTAAAAGCACCAAAGTTGTCGAAGGAACTGCTTTTGTTATAAATTGGAGTGGGTTCAAGGTTATTCTTATAACAATGTCATTTTTGCTCACTTGCATGCTTTCCAGAACAGACGAGAAAGGGGTGGGGTTGCACGTAGCTTTGGTGATAATTGTTCCAAGTGTGAAAGAAAAACAAAAAGAAAGGGTCAACGGATCTCGAGGTACATTCGTGGGCTGTGGCGAATCCGTGGCACATGTAGGGGTGCGTGTCTGCATGTGCAACTTATCATTTATGTATGTGCATGTGTGTGGCCACAGGCGTGTGTGTGCTTTATATATTCATACTAAAAAATATCTGGAGGCGAGAGCAACAATTATTTCCACCAGATTGAAGGTTAACTGTGATCAAGATGGAACAACGTAGAAAATACTTGATGTAATGTTAAAAGGGAAAAAATGAAGATCTCAAACTACCGGGCAGGATGGGTACCCAACAAGTCAAGGCAATCCTGGCAGGACGGCAAGCTAAGAGACGCATGAGCTGTGATTTGTGAGATGATAAGCTTTGAGGGGAGGTTGATTTCTTCCAGTGGTTTGAGCGCTCTCTTTATCTTGTAGGTCCATCTTCTGACCACAGTGTGTGGCCCGCAATGCGGTGGCTGTTAGCCCACCTAGCTTGATGCTCCTAGAGTTTTGGGGGGTAAGAGACCACCCCCTCTACCGTCCATAGACCTTGGGCCCACTCTCCTCGAAAAGGTGTTTGATACAGAATCCTCCATGCTAGTCATCCCTCTTTTACTGTTAGTAACCCAAGTATAAGTAATCTGGTCATCCTTTTGCTGATGTTTCCAGTCTTTCTACCATGTCCTGGACCTCCTTGCCTTTGACCTGGCCCCTGACCCTCAAACTCCTATGACTGAGCCCTCTGGAATTGCTTGTTCCACCACCAGCAAACCACAGGACATCTCCCACTCTTTCTCCCAGTGCTCCCTCCCATTCCCTCATTACGCAGGCTGACTCGCCCCAAGGACACCACACACCTCGCACCCCTCTCCAGTCATGGTTGTTCATCCTCCACACCCAGTCCTAGGGGTGGAAGGTGCTGTTGCTGTCCTTGTTCCCAAATGCTGTGGGAACAAGGGCCATGCTGTTGAGCAACCCTGCTCCCGGGATTCCCTGCCACGTTGCCACCACATCCTAACTGCCATCATCCCTTTCATCCACTGAAGATGTGGGCACCTGCCTCATCACCTTTCTTTACTGTCTCATCTCTGCTTTCAACCTGGTTGACTTCAGTATCCGCAGCGGGGGGGGGGGGGGGGGTGCTCATTCAACACTACTAAGCTCCTCTAAAGAGTTGTCTCTACTTACTGTCTCTATTATCCTTATTCCCCTCTCTCCCCACAGCCATTCCAAGCAGGATGCTGGCCCTGCATGGCACCAAAGCAGCTCCAGCTTAGGTCTCCAGTGACCCCCATGTCATCAAATCCAAGGGACATCTACCCAGTCTCATCTTACTTGTCCTCTCAGCAGTGACTGACACTGTTGACTATTCACTCCTTCTGGAAACACCCTTCCCTCGGCTTTTTTTTTTTTAATTTTTATTTATGATAGTCATATATATAGAGAGAGGCATAGACAAGGCAGAGATAAAGGCAGAGGGAGAAGCAGGCTCCATGCACTGGGAGCCCGACATGGGATTCGATCCCGGGTCTCCAGGATCGCGCCCTGGGCCAAAGGCAGGCGCCAAACCGCTGCGCCACCCAGGGATCCCTTCCCTCGGCTTTAAAGACAAACTATTCTCCTCGGTTCTTCTCTGATTACCCTGTATCTTCTGCAGACCTACCCTTCCCATTCTCACTGTCAAGTGCTATGTCCCTCTCTCCTTCTCTCTCTACGATCTCTTCCTAGGTGATCGCATCCTTACCCACAGCTTCAGCTCTCTGTGGAGAACATGAACATTTCTATCTCCACCCTCAGCCTCTTCTCTGAATTCATGGCCCAGAGAACCAACTCTTGACTTGATATTTCCTTTTTTTAAAAAAAGATTTTATTTATTTATCCATGAGAGAGAGAGAAGCAGAGGCATAGGGTGAAGCAGGTTCCCTTTGGGGAGCCTGAGGCGGGACTCGATCCCAGGACCCTGGGATCATGACCTGAGCCAAAGGCAGATGCTCAACCACTCAGTCATCCAGGTTCCCCTTGACTTGGCATTTCCATGTGGAAGTCTCCAAGGCAACTGGACCTCAACAGGCTCCAAGACAAACCTTGTCTCCCTGACACGCCTGGTCCTTTTGGTGTTCTCTGGCTTAGAGAGCAGCAGCACCATCCATCTAGTTGTACAAGCCAGAAAACTAAGACTCTTTCCTGGCATCTCCTTATCTTACACACGCTATCTGCAATTTATCACCAAGGACTATTTCTGTTCTCTTGTCAAAATTTCTCAAATCCATCTACTGCTCTTCATCTCCAACTCAACACCTTAGTTCAAGTCAGCATTGCCATGTGCCAGGCCTATGGGTAGAGTCTGGGCTATCCCATATTTATTCTGTGTCTCTCCAGTCATCTTCACAGAGCACCTATAGACATCTTTGTGTAATAGTCACCTATGTCATGCTCTGCTTAAAATCCATGATGACTTCCCATCTTTTTAGGACAATGACAAAATCATGAATGTGGCCTGCAGGTTTCCTTTCATCTTTCCCCTCACCTCATTTATTCTTTCCCTCTAGCCTTCTTTCCCCTCCTTATTCTTCCTTGTTCACCTTTGCCCCTGGGCCTTTGCACAGCAATTCCCTTTACCTGGAACATTCTCCATGCCCTTGGCTCAGTTAACTTCTTACACTTCACACATTAGCGCAAGCATCACTTCCTGGGGGAAAATCTCCCCTGACCTCCCCAAAAGGCCACATTTCCCTTTAATAAAGTTTCATAACATTAAGTGTGTACTTCTTCGTGGCACTAGTAACAATAGTTACGTGTGTGTCATTATATGAGTAGTGGCTCTGTCCTACTGACATTAAAGTTTTGTGGGGGAAAGGAATCATGTCTGATTTTGATCAACATTAAATCTCTAGCACATAGTATAGAACATGAGCACCCAGTTAAAATAACAGCTTTAATCATTATTTTTATAGCCTTATTCTTTTACAATAGCAGCTATAACCACTTGCCACATTTGAATTTATTTGTTTCCCAGTTACTAGATTGAAAGTTCCACAAGGGCAGAGACTTTGTTACATATTTTATTGCTAGCACCTGACACAGGGCCTAGCATGTGGCAGTCACTCCACCAGGATTTTTGCATAAACACTAAGTGATTAATAAATGTCTGTTGACGGAATAAATGTACGTTGCACAATAACAAAATAACCACCCTCCTCAGCAACAGTATGGGATTCAATTAACCCATCTAGCTATTACGTACTTGCAGCGCGCCTATATTTGCCATAAATCAATCCACTCCATGAAATTATAATGGTAACTACCGAATTTACCGAAATAACTGCCTTATCCTAATTAAGATATTAATTGAACATTTACTATATTCAGCGGTCACTTGTTTATTTGCTTATCTACCATGAAAAGAATTGCCTCCAGAAAAGGAACGTCAGATAATGTTAAATATCCCATCCATAATTGCAGAGTAATATTTTAAGTAACTCTTGAGTTATTTCTTGCCTCCTCCAGGCTGTGTTGTCCTTTTCACGGGCACTGCCAATCGCCCTTCCAAAGGGTTTTACCAATATTCGCAACCCCTGGTGGAAATGGAAATGCTGCTCATTTCCACCCCTCCCCACCCCCAGCCCTGAACAGGGTTTGCAGAGAACAAAAGCTGCCATCGTGAGGGTGGCCTGAAGAAGCTGGAACCCACAGGTGGGAAGGCCAGATATCTAGGAGCTGAAATCCTAGAGGCGACCACTGATGTCTGCCTTTAAGTCTGGTGCCACAGTGGGGCAGCGAAAAGAGAGGCTCAGGATACATGCTCCCACCTTCCCCGAGTCTCCAAAACCTTACCTGTCAGGCTTCCTGCTGAGGTGGTCGAAGAAATCTTGGTCCCTTGCGCCACCTGCTGTCCAGGTTAGGGTAGGGCTTGCCCATGTCCGGGCCTCCGGATTTTTGTTCCAGGCGATTCCTACCCAGTTCTCCCCCGAGCCTGACTTTCTCCTCTCCTCCCACAGCACAGCCTTCGGGGGTGTGGATGGACACCAAGGCATGGCTTGGAGGGTGCCTTGGGGAAACGAGCTCAGAGCTCCTCTGGCAATGTTTTAGGTTAATTGTTCAAGTGAGCCTGCTACTAGGTGCTGAGCGGGCCCTGCAGTAACAGGGATGCATGAGATGTGATTTTTCTCCCCAAGGATGTCACAGTCTAGAGGGAGTGTCAGGCACACAGACGAATAATTAAAATGCCAGTGTCACGGTAGAGACCATAGGAACCGTAGGGAGACAGTACGTGCCCCGTGGAATCCGTGGAATCCTGAGGCCTTTAGAGAGGAGATGAGCTTTACCTGCGCTCGAGGGCGGGCCGGGGCTCCCAGGTGGGAAAGAGAACATCTCAGGCAGACCAGGTGGCAGGGACGCCTGGCTGGAGCCGGCAGTTAAGGCCCCGACTCTTGGTTTCGGCTTGGCCCAGTCTGGAGATGAAGCCCCATGCTGGGCTCTGCGGAGTCTGCTCGAGATCTCTCTCTCTCTCTCCCTCTGCCCCTCCTGCTCTCATGTTCTTTCTCAAATAAATAAATCTTTAAAAAACGACAACAACTAGCAAAATTGCAAAATTGGGGAGGCTGAGGAATCTCCAGCCTGTTCTGGGAGCAGCAAGTAGTTGATAACTCCTATTAGCAGTATGTTAGAGATCCTTTTAGGCCTTTTTTTTTTTTTTTAAAGATTTTATTTATTTATTCATGAGAGACACAGAGAAAGGCAGAGACACAGGCAGAGGGAGAGGCAGGCTCCATGCAGGGAGCCCGACGCAGGACTCGATCCCAGGCCTTCAGGATCACGCCCTGGGCGAAAGGCAGGCGCTAAACTGCCGAGCCACCTGGGCTGCCCCGTTTAAGGCCTTTTTGAGATGCCGTTTTACGTGTATATTTGTGGATGGATACTCGTGTGTGTCTATGACTACTTTCAGGTCTCTAAACATTATGTTTTAGACATCTCTCCAGGGTGGTGATTCAAGACCTAGCTCATTCCTTTATCTCCTGCACAGTGTTCCACCGTGTGGATCCACCATATCCCCCTTTAGTGGACACTTGAGGTGGTTTGCAGTTTTTCACCTTGTACGTCTCTCTTTACGGACATGTGCAGGGATTTCCTCGGAGGGAAGTTGCTGAGCCAAAGGGTAACTACACTTACGTTTTTATCTGCTGTTACTTAATGACCTTTTAAAAAGGCTCTACCCGTGTATACTCCTTTTAGAGTAGCTGAAGGAAGTCATGGAAGCTAGCGAGCCCTTCAAATTTTTCCCTGTCTGGTTTAATCCATGCGCATGTTTTGCTCCCTAAAATAGTGATCCTGACAATAATCCTACAGGCATGGAGCGATCTGCTTTTTACAGGGCCCTCGCTCCTGCCTTCTAACGCTGCTGGTTTTGTCCCCATTTTATAGATGATGAGGAACCGAAGCTCAGAGGAGTTGGGGGTCTCGTCCAGAGCCCCGGAGAGTCAGAACCAGAACTAGAACTCAGGCCCCCAGAATCCAAAAGCTCTTTCTACTACTCTGTTGCTAGGCAACGCTTCTCCCTTTCGATTCTTGTGCCAATGCTACTTGTTGCCATGGTACTGCTGGGACAAGGAGCAGTACATTGTAATTAAGCAGCGAGCTAGAATCTTGGCTCCTTGCAGAAAGGGGTCTTTATGCCCCAAGTATGGGTGGCCGGAGAGGGGCAATTGGATGGGACTGGTCAGTTATCATGTAAGTTTTGTGGGGGGCAGATGTCTGTTTTCACCTCTGTCCACTTGAAGCCACACGTGCCCAGGGATGCCTGGGCAGGAGTGCCGTGTTGTCACGAATCAGCGTCTAAGTTCAGTGTGTGCCTCAGTCTAGGAGGACTAGGGGTGTCCCTGGTAAGCAGCACCATGCTGGCATCGGACCTGAGTTCAAATCCTGTGAATTACCCACATTTTCTGATCCTCTGTTTCCTCATCTGAAAGGAGTCAGTGCCCACCCCGTCAGGTCCTATATGCGGATGGCATGAGCTGAGGGACACCAATCACTTAGCCAAATGCCCACCATTCGTTACGGCTTGTGAAGCACCAGTCTATGTAGCTAATGTGGGTGTTGTGGTTTTTCTTATCCACCCACCCGGTCCTCTTTGCAGTAGTCAAAGGAGTTCCAAAACATCTCTAGTATTCCATCACTCAGCACCGAGGTGAAGGAGTACAAAAGCTCATCATGTTCTTGTCTTTAAGAACAGTCATAAACAGGTTTTCAAAAGATTTGATGTAGTGAAGTTCTGTGCCTCAGAAACGCGTTATCTGCCCCAGGAATGAGTCATCTGTAGTAGGAGGAAAAGTGAAACTGTTTTTCAAAGACGGCACAATGGAAATTGCACAATTCAAATTACTGCAATTGCCTTTTCAGCTGAATCCAAGGAAATTTTTTTTCTTGAATTCATTCACTTGACTTTTTGAACGCCTATTATGTCAGGCTCCATGCAAAGGGTGGAAAGATGAATAGAACGCGGCCCTTGCCCCAGGGAGCTCGAGGATTAGCAGGGGAGACAGGCATTTAAAATAATTACAGCAATGTGATAGCTGTGATGGGGTCTGTGGATGGTGTCGGGGGACATGGAGCAGGAAGGCCTCCCCGGGCAGGCTGGGCTGGGCTGGGGCAGTGTCAGGAAAGCCTTCCCGGACCTCGAAGCAGCTGAGCCAGCAGACAGGGGAGCAAAGGCACTTAGTCGGAGAATAAGAAGGGGAAGCGGGAGAGAGCGTGGTGTGTTCAGACTGGGGCACAGGCTGCTGCAGGGTGCGCTAGGGACAGAGGTGCAAGAGACAAGTGTCTGCACCCCATGCCTCTGCGGCGGCCAGGTTTGGCCCTGCGCTGCACAACTCAGCGCCTCCTAGGAGCCCCCCTGCCCACTCCCCTTCTTGTATGCTCATGGCTCCAGGCCTGAGCCCCTTGTCCTAACCTCTGCTGTGTAAGCACAGAAATGAACTGATTTTGCCCCAGGAGAAATCTGAATGTCACCCCCAGGCAGCCAGGAGGTGTCTCCATCGTGAAGAGCACTGATTGCCTTTCTGAAGCTGTTTCCCCTCGGGGGCAGGGGGTGGTGGTGGTGCGTGGGTTAGCTTCTAGACCTTGGGTGAAAGAGAGGCCTCAAGTTTTCAGGTGAGGCAGAGCAAATGCCACTGCTGGCCTGTCACTGACCTGGGAGGAAAAGACGTGGGCCATCCACACATGTGGTTTCTGTGGGGTCCCAGCTGTACCTGAGGGTGAGGCTGCGATTTTCTGTTCTTCCAAACCTCTGGTTAGGAGGAGAGTACCAAGTTGCCTTTCATCATTTCTCCTGGGACATCGAATCAGCCAGCTACTCCTCTACAGAGTTCTCCTCGCTGGTGCAGGGCTCTTCCTTAGAATGGCACTGTCTTCTCGGTGGGTGTAGTTCCAGGGAGGCTTATGGGCACATCCACGGTGAACTGTCCCAGACGGAAAGGACAGATGCCCGTGTGTGGCTGCTGGTCTGGCTAGCCATCGGGATGCCTCACCGCATGAACCCACCCTGGCAGGGGCCAGTCTGTGGACTACATGACTCACGGGGATGCCATGCCCAGGGACTGGAGTGTGAATGTCACCGGCTGGAGTGGTGACACCCCGAGGGGTCACCCATCAAGGCTGAGAAAGTACATCTGCATGTGCATGTGGGCAGAGTGGGGACAGGAGTATAGGAATACAGCAGGGCCACAGACACCCTCGCCATGGTGCCTGCGTAGCCAGTGGAAGGCTTTGGGACACCAAGGACTGTGTTGAGCAGACTTCATGTCCTAACACCTGTATTTCCAGCCCATGAGGAATCGCTTTCGAATTCTGTTGAGTCTGGATGGATTCAAGGGCATGAAGTTCATCACAATCATCCTCATATTTCACCTCGGCTGGATGGACGCTCAGTTCTTGTCTCCTTCCTGGAGCTCCTAGTCCAGAATAAGGTAAACTGAGGAACTGCCCTTCTCCTGCCCCCTCACTATGTACAGAATGCATCTTCCTGCTAAATAACCTATTATTAATGTTTTCCTGAATGTATTAGTGAATAGTGTTAGTGAACATTGTCTCATGCTTTGGAAGGCCCCCTGTCAGGCAAACGTATGGAGGGAAGGCGCAAAAAAACCCCAAAGTCCTGTTGCACAAACTAGAAGGAGTTTGGTGAAATTCCACAGTGGCTCTCCTGCTGCTGGCTGTAGGATTGTGGGCCAATTGTGAAAGTGTCCATTTTCCCAAATGGGTCTAACGGTAGTGCCGATCTTAAGCTTGTTTCCAAAATTAATGAGATAAAACACGTGTGAAATACTTAGCCCTTTTCCTTGTATAAGTCAGCTCTCAGGAATATGAGCAATCATGGTATTGCTTCCCTTTTATGGACAAAGCGTCTGAGCACTTTTTTTTATTTTATTTTATTTATTTATTCATGAAAGACACAGGGAAAAAGGCAGAGACATAGGCAGAGGGAGAAGCAGGCCTCCCGCAAGGAGCCCAATGCGGGACCCAGTCCCAGACCAGGGATCATGCCCTGAGCCAAAGGCAGACGCTCAACTGCTGAGCCACCCAGGTGTCCCTCATTTTTTTTCTTTTTAAGATTTTATGTATTTATTCATGTATTAGAACAGAGGCAGAGACACAGGCGGAGGGAGAAGCCTGATGTGGGACTCAATCCCGGGACTCCAGTATCCCTACCTGAGCCAAAAGGCAGATAGATGCTCAACCACTGAGCCACCCAGGTGCCCCACGTCTGAACATTTCTAAGAAGGGAATCAAACACGAGCACGATCTGGGGCAGTGGCCACCATCACCGAGCACAATCCGGACTCTGCACTCACTAACCAGATACACACACACCCCGACCCCACCCCACCCCACCCCATCTCTGATTTTAGAAAAGTGCAGATTCCAGTAAATAACCACTTGTTCATACAAAGCCAGGAGTGGCGTCATTGTGGGTGGCATTTCTCAACTGTCTGAGAGATCATGGGTCAGACCAAACCTTGCTTTTCCACTCTTTTCTGCATGGGAAGACCCATCAGCGGTGGAAATTTTTTTTTTTAAAGATTTTATTCATTTATTCATGAGACACGCAGAGAGAGAAGCAGAGACACACGCAGAGGGAGAAGCAGACTCCACGCAGGGAACCCAACGCGGGACCCGATCCTGTGACTCCAGGATCATGCCCTGGGGCCAAAGGCAGGAGCCAAACCACTGAGCCACCCAGGGATCCCAGCTGTGGAAATTCTGACGATAAGTTTAGCCCCGCACTAATAGGAGGGGAGGGAGATGGGAGGGCATACCCTATTTCCTGTCTGAGATCTAAGCAAGGAGCTTTTATTTTAAGGCCCTGAAGGTCAAGAAAGCTTTCTCTGAACCACTCTCTTGGGTTGGAGAGGTTGGAGGCGACCTCTTCCTGTTGTGCCCAAGATTGCGAATCTGAGAAACCACCAAGGAGCCAACACCGATGCAAGTACACGAGGGTTTATTTACAAGCTCGAGCTTGGGTCCAAGTATACCCGACACAGCAGAGCAGGAGCTTGGACCCCGAAGTGGGTTACAACTGGGTTTTTTATGGGCTGGTCTAGGAGATCTTCAGAAGGGGTGGAGGAATTTTTTCCCATTCCAATATGGGGGAAAGGTTGGGGGAGTTTCTTAAGATCTGATATGGGATTCTCTGCCAAGGGCATTCTGAGCTTTATTGTCTTTCCGATATGGGATTCCCTGCCAAGGACAATCTGCAGTTTTTCCTGTAAAGTTCAGCTCTTATTCCCAGGGACCTAAGATGGCTGTACTTGTGCTAATGCTAAACTTGAGGTGGAATGGCCTTAATTTTTCTCGGCCTCCACACTTCCTACTGCCAGGACGGCTATGCTAGATGGTCTATTGGCCACTGACCGCCATTCCCCATTTTAGCTACTCTACCTTGTTCTGTGAGGGCTGGAAGCCTAGGCTCTAGAATATTCCAGAATCCCTTGCCAGGGTTCTGTGTCAGACTCCACTCACCAGAGGTACTTGCGCAAGATCTGGAATGTGGAAGGTAGGTGGAGGCCATTGTGTTGTTCCCCTGGCAGTAGGAGCAGGCGTGTGGCTTTCGCAGATGTGAGGCATTTGGGAGGCCCGGGCGGGCCTCTGGGGACCCCTGACCCAGGGGCTGCAGCCAGCTGGATCCCTGCTGGCTTCCTCTGCCTGCCGTGATTTCCTGCTTCTGAGACCCAGAAGGAAGTCTCGGAGCCAGCCATGGCTTTCCAGACTTTGGTTCCTTCAGCCCCCTTGGGCTGTTCAGCAAGCATCCAATTCTCTGGACTGAATCCCTTTTGCTTCAAATATCCAGAAAAGTATTTCTAGATCCCTGAGCAGTAGAAAGTGGCTAGCTAGAAAAGTCTTACTGGCTGGACTGAGAACTCAGGACTCTGTATTTTTCCTGCGTTACCGAGTGCTCGCGGAGGTAGTTGAGACATATGTGTGATCCTCGAGCCTTGTTTCTGCCCCGATGACCTAAAACTGTGCTTTATTTCCAGGAAGTAAAACAGAAACCGCAGGTCCCTCCTCCCAAAGATAGAGCCTCGTGCTTTCTATCAGTTTGAAACATGTTTTAAACGTGCACATGTCGACTAGGAAACGAATGCTCTGTGAACTACGATGATTTCATAATCACCTCATCCAACCCATTACTAATATCATTTGGGGAAAAAGCTTCATTTAATTTTATGCATAAAGCTCATTATAAATGCAAGACCAGTTATAGAAATGAAAGGAAAAAAAGCACCCCTGTATTTTAAACATCCCGACAAATCAAGTTGTTTTGATTTTCTTGTTCCTGCTTGTCTTATCCACAGGCCTACGTAATTTCGTGTATTACTAACTATTGCACTAACTATTATGAAAACACAGTTTATCGTCTGCTTTTTGCACTTAACGGTGAGTTCATATAATTTCCATTTTGCTCCACCGACGTCCTAATTGTCATGTTTAATTACTTCCTAATCTTTAGTTGAGTGAATTGATCATAATTTACTAATCTTTTCCCCCACGGCTGAATATTTAGGCAGGTTCTAATTATTTTGTTAGTATGCTTACTGCTTCAATGAACATCTTTTTTGCTTCTGTTGATTAATCTCAGGATAAATTCCCACGAGTAGAATTTCTAGGCCAAGAAGCCTAATTTACACGTCTGGAACGGATTTCCACTCTCCACTCACCTCATCGCCCTAGATTTTATGCTCGATTAGTTACCTGGATGGGCCAGAAGGAAAATGGGAGGAGTTGGAGAGCCTGGAGTTCTTTTAATGCCAAGCTGAGACTGGGAAGAGACTCCAGGATCCGGGAAGACACCCCCGTAACCGCAGTGTCTGAATTGGTCAGAAGCAGTGACAAAGAGCCCCCAACATTTTACGTAATGAATACATCTGTCTGTCACTGAGGCATAGGCAGGGCGAGGGACCTCCAGAGTGATTTGGGCTCTTCATCCTACGGCTGCACCTGTAGGGCTGTTGGCGTCATCTCCTTGCAGCCAGCCAACAGAGCAAGAGAGGATCACGTAGGGGACGGTTCAGGGGTCCAGCGTGAGAGTGGTCTCCTTTCTGCTCACATTCCAGTGTGCAAGTCACAAGGCCTCAGTTAACTGCAAGGCAGGCTGGGAAGTGTAGTTTCGGCGTGTGCCCAGGAGGGAGAGGAGAATGTGGATACTGGTGCCCAGTCTCTGCCAGAGGTTATATTTTTCAAAATATAACCAATCGGGACGCCTGGGTGGCTCAGCGATTGGGCGTCTGTTTTGGGCTCAGGGCGTGATCCTGGGGTCCCAGGATTGAGTCCCACATCGGGCACCCTGCATGGGGCCTGCTTCTCCCTGTGTCTCTGAGAGGCCTGTGTCTCTGCCTCTCTTTCTCTGTGTGTCTCTTATGAATAAATAAATAAAATCTTAAAAAAAAAAATATATATATATATATATATAATCAATCAAGCCTGAGAACACAAAGGGCTGGGCAGCAGAGAGAAGTGGGGCTCTACTACTTGTGCACAATTTGCATGCGGAGTAATGCAGATAGGATGTACCTGTCCAGAGGCTGGCAGGTTTTTTTTTTTTTAATGACAAATTGATTTTATCCTCATTTAAAAAAATTCATTAAGTCTTTTAATTCCAGTGTAGTTAACATACTGTGTTATATTAGTTATATTACAGTGATTCAACAGTTCTATACATTGCTCAGTGCTCATCACAACAAGTGCCCTCTTTAATCCCCATCACCCGTTTCACATATCCCCCCACCCACCTCCCCTCTGGTAACCATCAGTTTGTTCTCTATAGTTAAGAATCTGTTTCTTTTTTTCTCTCTCTTTTTTCCCCCTATGCTCATTTGTTTTGTTTCTTAAATTCCACATATGATTAAAATCCTAAGGTATTTGTCTTTCTCTGACTGACTTATGTCACTTAGCACAATACTCTCTAGCTCCATCCATGTTGTTGCAAATGGCAAGATTTCATTTATTATGCTTGAGTAACATTCCACTATATATTTTATATGATATATATATTTATATTATATATATCACATCCTCTTTATATGAGGATTATATATAATATATATAATGATTATATATCATTATAAATGATATATATTTATATTATATATAATTTTATATGGTATATATTTATATTATATGTATCATTTTATATGATATATAAAATATATATAATATGATATATATCATAAGATATATTTATATCATCAATAAATTTATATCATAAATTTATATTATATATCATGTTATATGATATATCATATATATCATATGATATATTTATATAATCATTTTATATGATATATATTTATATTATACATATAGAGATATATCACATTCTCTTTATCTATTCATCTATTGAAGGACACTTAGGTTGCTCCCATATTTTGCCTATTGTAAATAATGCTGCAGTAAACACAAGGGTGCATATAATCTTTTCAAATTAGTGTTTTTGTGTGTGTGTGTGTGTGTTGTTGTTGTTTTTTTTTTTTTGGTAAATAACCAGTAGTGCAATTACTGGATTATAGTTCTATTTTTAACTTTTCAAGGAAAATCCATAGTTTCCACAGTGGCTGCACCAGTTTACATTCCCACCAACAGTGCAAGAGGATTTCTACATCCTCCCCAACACTTGTTGTTTCTTATGTTTTTGAGTTTAGCTATTATGACAGATGTGGGGTTATATCTCAATGTAGGTTTGATTTGCATTTCCCTGGTGATGAGTGATGTTGAGCATCTTCACATGTGTCTGTTGGCCATATGCATATCTTCTCTGGAGAAATGTCTATTCATGTCTTCTGGCCATTTTTACATTGAATTATTTGGGTTTTTTTGGCTGTTGAGTTGTAGAAGTTTTTTATATATTTTGGATACTAACCATTTATCAGATATGTCATTTGCAAATATCTTTTCCTGTTCAGTAGGTTGTCTTTTAGTTTGGTTGGTTGTTTCCTTTACTGTGCAGAAGCCTTTTATTTTAATGAAGTCCCAATAGTTTATTTTTGCTTTTATTTCCCTTGCCTGAGGACTCATATCTAGAAAAAATGTTGCTATAGCCCATGTCAGAGAAATTGCTGCCTGTGCTCTCTTCCAGGATTTTTATAGTTTCAGGTCTCACATTTGGTTCTTTAATCCATTTTGAGTTAATTTTTGTGTATGTTGTAAGAAAGTGGTCTTTTTCATTCTTTTGCGAGTAGCTGTCCAATTTTCCCAGCACAATTTGTCGAAGAGATTGTCTTTTTCCCATTGCATATTCTTGTCTCTTTTGTTGACAGATGCAGTTTTAAGCAAAGGCCACAGGATCACACAGTTCCTGTGATTTTTTCCCTCCCCCATAGTCAACACAGGAAGAGGAACAAAGGAGTCACTTTTTATTCTTTCCTGGATTTCAGGGGAAGCAGACACTAGTAATATTACTCACTCACCTCCTACTCCTTTTCTTTCTCTCTGTGCAGCCTGGTTCCTTCAGCTCTTAAATTTCATCAACTCATTCGGGCTCCAAGTCTTTGGCCCCATTTTTCCAGTGTCCTAATCACAGTCCTTCTTTCCTGATTTATTGGATGTTCATCATGTGCTGGTCACTGTGTTAAGAACTTTGTACATGTAATGGGAAGAAAAAAAATATTGCTGTAGTTTGAGCTTGTCAACCTAGAAAAGTGGCAGAAACTCATTAAGGGACAAACATTCTTTTTGTTAGGGACACACCTTAATGGATTTGTTTGGCTATAAATGCAGAAGCTTCACAGAGGAGAATCAAACTTAGAAGAGCTTTAGCAACAAACAAAAAAAATAAATATTTCAGCCCTGGCTATGCTTTAAAATTAGCTGGGCGGAGGGGAGGGGAAGGCGCCTGGGTGGTTCAGTCGGGTTAAGTGTCTGCCTTTGGCTCAGGTCATGATCCCAGGGTCCTGGGATGGAGCTTCCTCCCTGTAGGGCTCCCTGCTCAGCGGGGAGCCTGCTTCTCTCTCTTCCTCTGTGACTCTCCCTGCTTCTGCTCTCTAGCTCTCTCTCGAATAAATAAATAATACCTTTTAAAAATAAAAAATAAAATGAAAATTACCTGGGGGAATTGTGACTTTTAAGACTTTAAAAAATAAATAAATAAACTTGAAATCTAATGTACTTACAGAAAATTATACAAGTATGTGTACAGCTTGATGGATTTTCAAGTGAGCCTCCCTGTGTAATCATCACTCAGATAAAGAAAGTAGATATTAACGGTATCCAGAAGTCACTTGTTCAAGTCC
Source organism: Vulpes vulpes (assembly GCF_048418805.1). Taxonomy (NCBI): domain Eukaryota; kingdom Metazoa; phylum Chordata; class Mammalia; order Carnivora; family Canidae; genus Vulpes; species Vulpes vulpes. Next base: position 13,595,518 of record NC_132790.1, read on the forward strand.
CCTCCTTGAACAACACTACTCCTCCACGGTAGCCACTATCCCAATCTCTAACACCATAGTTTCGTTTTGCCTGCTTTTGAATTTTATGAAAATGGAATCGTAAAGTATGTACCCTTTCTTGTCGGACTTCCCTTTTTCAACACTACTTTTGTGAGAATCCGTCACGTTGATACACGTAGCATTTTTATTCAAGTACAGCATGAATATAGCAGGAATGTATGTAGTATGGATATTCCCCAATATTTTCATCCACATCTGTGTTGTTTTCCAGTGTTGGCTATTTTTCATATTGCTGTTTTGAACACTTTTAAAAAGTGCTTAAATTGTGGAAAAATATATATAACATAAAAATTGCCAGTGTAACCACTTTAAGCGTATAATTCAGTGGCATTAATTACATTCACTATCTACTATCTACTTCCAGAACATTCTTTCTTTATAACAACTTTATTGAGATTAATTCACATACCATACAATTAACCTATTTAAAGTGTAAACTTCAGTGGTTTTTTAGCATATTCACAGAGTTGTGAATCATCCCCACAATCAATTTTAGAACATTTTTATCACCCCCAAAAACAGTCCATTTCTGCCTATCACCCCCTCCCCCCACCCACATGTCTTCCTTATGCAACCACTAACCTATTTTCCTTCTCTCTGGATGTATAAATGTTCCTATTCTGGACATTTCGTGTAAATAGAATTATATATTATTAGGTCCTTTGTGACTGGCTTCTTTCCCTTGACATAACATTCTTAGGTTCATCCATGCTACAGCATGAATCAGTACTTCCTTCCTTTTTATCGCTGAATCATATTCCACTGTATGGATATAAACATTTTATTTATTCATTCATCAGTTGACAGACATTTTACAGATGTAGATGATAAGACCTTGAAAGTCAGTTCATTTTATAACAATAGATTAGAAAAAATAATCCCCCCACCCATTCATACCTGTCCCCAGGGATCTGCAGAGAAACGGCACCCTTTGAAGGAGTTGGGGCACTTTGTAGACTAGACTTGGAGCCATGTAGGGAGCTGGGGCTTCTTCAGTGAGAAATGGCCAAACCTGGGTCTGTGACCAACATCGGGAAGTTGGGTGGGAGCACAGTCGGCATCTCCAGGTATTTCCCTTATCCCTCACTATTGGAATACACTTACCACATCAACCATACTATGAAGCCTCGGCAAATGTTCTCCATGCAGTCAAGCAACAATCTTCTTGAACGTCATCCAAGAGAAGGATGTCTGCCTGTGAAACATCACCTTGCTCACCTGCATCCTATGGGCCCCATGTGGACACCCCCATGGTACCAGCATACATACTTGAGTGAGATGGGAAGGTAGGGAACCACATTCCCATTATACAGATGAGAAAACTGAAGTTTAATGTGGTTAAATGATTAAATCAAAATCACAGGGATAGCAAGCGATGGAGCTGCATTTGGATCAGTTGCTTTGAGTACCAACCCCATATCTTTAGCCAATCCACCACGCCACCTGACAAGTTATTGCTACAGGTAGAGGAAGGCCCCTATACTCTAAATTTTTCGTGTGGCCCAGTGCAGGTCTACTTTAAGCCCATCTCCATGCTGCTGCGTGCTCTTTGAGGCTGACCTTTGTGGATTGCATCAAAGGGCTCCTTTGCTTTCTGGCTATAGCTGGGTTTGGCCAATGGGAGGCACAGGCCAGAGGCAGAGGGCAGGAACAGAGTGAGGCTGGGTTACTCATTCTTCTGAGTCTCCTTCTGCCAGACATCGATTGGCTGTGTCTCTAGGCTGACAGGTCCCTCTCCTTCTCCCTTCAGCCTATGGTGACAATGGTCCCTTCTCCAGAGTGTTTCACCATATCTGTGGTTTTCTTTAACCCTCCTTTCCAAAATTCTCTTTATGTAACCTGTTGGGTGGAGGGTAGCATCTGCTCTTCCTGAGACCTGAACAATCCAACCCACAGCCTCTGTGCTCACTAGACTTGGCTGGGCCCTGGGATTGGGCCAGACTGAAAACCAGAGGAAGGAAAGAAAAAGAGGAACCAGATTTCCAACCAGGATATGGAATTTGCCCTGCTGGGAGCAACGCTGTCAAAAAGCCTGCCCTGCAACTCTTCAGGAGGTCTCTAGCCCCACCCACTTGGCCCTCACACTCGGCACCCTCCTGCTCTCACATGGCTGCAGCCCCTGTGGCCCCACAGCAGCATTGGCCTAGACCTGGGGAGTCCCTGTCGTTCCTGCCCAGTAGATGTGGGAGGGGAACAGATGACACAGGAGGACCTAAGGTCTGGGGTTGGAATCCCGGATGGGTTTTTTTCCCCGAAGCTTTTTGCATATACTTTGGTGGCAACAGTGTGATATTTTAGATACATTCATTCAAGAATAACATTCCATAGTAAATGAGTTTTGAGGGTGGCTGGGACCTAACATTGTTTCTATGGTGACATGTTTCGAATACATGCCAACCAAGTACCAAAGAAAATACGATGTCCTCACTTACCAGGTGAAGACCGAACACATGTAACCGATGCCCCTGTCACTTACACAGACACGAAGCTGGCTCCTCCAGGTTCCTGAGTCACGTTCAAACTGCCTCTACCTTTCTCTCTCTCTGTCTCTCCCTCTCTTCCGAGGAGACCTCCCAGCTGCTCTTTGACAGCCTTGTAGGGACCCCACTGGGTTTCTAGTGGCATGGGCACATCAGTGAGATGATTCCCTATGCGCACTGGTGGCCCCGGTGAGACTTGGTGGTTCCCCTCTGGCGACTTAACAGTGGCTAGAAGCACACTGCCCAGAGGTTAGTGCTTCATCTCTGTCTCTTGTGGTTCTGCTGGAATCCTCCAGCAACACCAGTTTCTAGTATGTCAACATTCAAGCTCCATGGGGCCAGATTGCCTTGGAAGTGGCCACAGCCCTGCAATGCAGTTAACTGACAATGCTTTGATGCTGGGGCTTGCCCACCCACTTGACCAGGGAGGCTTGGAGTTAGCATGTGAATGGCTGTCTCATCTGCAGTCTATGTTGTGGTCAATTTTGTGTTTGAATGTGTGTCTGAAATAGCTCTCTGAGATGATAACGGGTAACAATGGATATATGGGTACACCTGCTTAATAAATTGTCAGGTAATAAGCAAGTTGGAGGCACTGTGACATAGAGGGAAAACTTAGTTTTAATGTTAGACAGCCAGGGTTACAATCTCAGGACTTTAACGGGTCGGCTGTGTGTCCTTGGCAGGGTTACTTAACCTCTCTGAGCATGTCTCCTCAAATATGAAGTAGAAATAATAGCACTTTTCTTACCTCCTGAGGATATAGTAAGTACTGAATGGGTCAAGTCATGTAAAGCATCTACCCATTGCCTGACATGTTTGAAGCTGCTTGTAAATGGTAGATAAAATAGGCAGGACGTGGGCCCCCCTGTGTGGCTCAGAGGTTTAGCACCGCCTTCAGCCCAGGGCGTGATTCTGGAGACCTGGGATGGAGTCCTGCCTCGGGCTCCCTGCATGGAGCCTGCTTCTCCCTGTGTCTCTGCCTCTCTCTCTCTCTCTCTCTCTCTCTCTCTCTCTCTGCGGCTCTCATGAGTAAATAAATAAAGTAAATAAATAAAATCTTAAAAAAAAAATAGGCAGGATGTCCTCTAAAACATAAAATGAATTTGTGGCTATTGACTGCACTGACTATGAAGAGCAGTAGAGGGCAGACTTTACAAAGTTATTCATGAAATACTGTCTTTCAAACCCTCTTCCAAGAGGAAGCCCAGAATTCCAGAAATGACTTTCTTAAATGCTTTGGCTGAAAGATGCCTCTATCGCTCCTTATAATTTCTTCACAGAAACTGGGGCTTTCTTGTTTTGCAAGGCTCCCAAAGGAGAACATTGGGCAATATTTAACCGACAACTTTCATCACCATGACACATATGCTTGGTCTCCAGATTACAGTGGAGCGTTTTTGACAGGTTTCTCCCACCACTTCTCTGCCTGTCATAGATTTTAATGATAAATCGAGGAAATAAAAGATGCCAAACTCTCTTGACCTCATTTCAAATTGCATCATGTCAAAATAGCGTGAAGTTTGTGACTAGAAGCATCGTGGGGGATGGAAAGCCAACTTGCTGCTGACTGGAGGTCAGATTGCATTTGGTTAACAATTAGGATTGTGGTGGGCATGAATTCCATTCTATGACAAAAGAATAATGGGCATTTAGTAAATATTTGTGGAAATCTGAAGAGGTTCTGAAGTGTGAACATTTGCTCTTTTACAGGGCCGCCCTCAATCTGGGGGTGGGTACTAGCCTCACTCACCCTCCACAGCATTAAGTGATACCATCGCTCGACATTTGTAATAAGTGGGAGATGAAACAAATGGCACCTTGAGTTGCTTAAAACTGGTATTTCTTTGGTTACCGAAGATGAACATTTTTCCCCCTGTGGATTTGAACATTTTTGAATGCTAACCATGTGCTATGTGATATGCTAGGAAAATGACAGGCTGATAGAATTGGGTCACCTATGTTTTCCAAGCATGATAGCAATGATTTTACAGTGAACCCCTTGCAGAAATTAAGAAAAAAACGGCAAAACCTATAAATAGGAGAGGGAGCTAAAGATATGATCATTGACCAAAGACTGATCAACATATAATTAAACGTTTCCCCTTTTATTTTGTGTTAAACAATGTTGTTACAAGGACAGAAAGGCCAAATTGTAAATATTTGTACATATATTTCTATCCCCCCAAGCCATGTAATCCAATCCCCCACACCCTGCATCTCTCTCCTCCCCACTCCCTGCCCCTACCAGCCCCTACCAGTAGCAGGTGCAGAGGAAGGTGGTTTTGCTTTGCTGAGCTGGGAGGACGCAGACCTATGAACCTGTGAAGCTATGAGGAGCAGTTCCCAAGCTGGTGATTGGGGTTGCCCCGAGGGCACAAATATCAGAGAGAGGGGTTGTAAGCGAAGAAAATGAGAGAGCTGAGGTTTGGGAAGACAGAGAAAGAGGATTAGAGAGGATTTGAAGAGAGTTTTGATGTCTAAACCAGGACTACACATGCTGCTTGTGAGCTATTTGTTGTCTGTCTGGGCTACACTAATTGCAAACATCTGAGAGCGAGCATTTAGAAATTTCAATGAAGTTCAACATTGCTGCAATAACCCAATGCCTGGTTCAGCTGCAGACATGGCAAGCCACACACTAGTCTTGCACAGAAGGGCTGCTGTATTACAGCGTGTGATAGTCGAACATTATCTTATTTTTTAAAAAAATATTTTATTTATTCATTCATGAGAGACAGAAGACACACAGAGACACAGGCAGAGGGAGAAGCAGGCTCCATGCAGGGAGCCCGATGTGGGACTCGATCCTGGGGCTCCAGGATCACACCCTGGGCCAAAGGCAGGCGCTCAACCGCTGAGCCACCCAGGTGTCCCAAAGGTTATCTTATCAACTGTAAATCAGAAGTGTATAAATATTGGAGAAAATGTAAGATCATAAAAAAAAAAAAAAGAATGCTTTGTGCTTCTGCACCATTAGAAGCCTTTTGGGCCAAACTTTTAAAAGATGGGAATTGGGTAACCAGACTTGGTAATTCATCTGATACTTTGACGGGTTAGGTCATCACGATACTCCCATGCGAGGAGATCACACAGCAGATATTTTTCAATGGTAGATAAGATCTAAGCGCATTAAAAAAAAGTTAGAAGCTTGGAAGAATGGAGAGTCGCTCCAGATTGTTAGGGCATGTTCCATAATGTAATAACAGTCATCCACGAAGTGCTGAGCTGTTGCTGCACATCTGTGAAAAGTTATCACCGAATACTTGTCGAATTTGAGAGCATGTTTTCAGATGTTACTTTGAATATCAAGGGAAGGCCTATGCAACGGCGATTCATAGATTTATCATTCACTTCCTTTATCGAAAGGTAATTTAAATTTAACCTCAACTCATGGGGATATTTCTTTGGAACTGGCAACTGCCGAAGGTCCGAAGATGACATTTGAAGATACATCTCTTCTTTGCTTAATTTTGCATGAAGTTAAAAGCAAATATCATGTGCTCCTGAAATTGCTTTACATCTCTTCTCCTATATTGTCAACAGACCTCCGGCAGAAAGACTTCTCTACTATGAGTGCTAGGAAACAAGCTATAGAATGAGTCAGGTGGGCAGCCCAGGTGGCTCAGTGGCTTAGAGGCACCTTCAGTCCCGGGTGTGGTCCTGGAGACCCGGAATCGAGTCCCACGTCAGGCTCCCTGCATGGAATGGAGCCTGCTTCTCCCTCTGCCTGTGTCTCTGTCTCTATCTCTCTCTGTGTGTGTGTCTCTCATGAATAAATAAATAATAAAATAAAATAAAATAAAATAAAATAAAATAAAATAAAATAAAAAAAGAGTTCAGGTAAACATTATCCCCTTGAAAAATGTGTTGTCAACCTAACCTAGATTAAATTAATCAGTGAAGAAGAAGCAAGCTCATTTTTTTACATTAAAAAAGCAAGTATTTACACCTTTACGTTGTTTAGGCAAGGTTGAGCATAGAAGTTGAATAGGAGTAAGAGTATGGGTAATATTGCTATTTTACTTATAATCGCTTACTTAGTCACAATTATGGAATGACTAAACTTACAAACGTAATAATGATTTTGCCAATCACACGTACGCACAATTTCCATGTGGCATAATTCTCGTAGTTTTTCCCTTTCTCCCTGTGTTGTTTCAGTTCTCATTATATTTATTGACATGTAATGTTTGTTGAATCTAATAATAGAAATTGGGCTTGTATTATGTGTATTCTTCAATTTCATTTTTTCTAACTGCTCACTTTTCATTGCATTTTACCAAAGTATCAGCCCACAATGTACTGGAGATTTACAAACTCTGGTCGTTCAGTACAAATGGTTTGAGAAGCACCCATGACACCACTCGTGAGGGTCCTTATGAGAAAGCTCAGTAGAGAGTTTCTGTGAGGGCCTACGTTAGCAATCAAGGCTTCTGGAAGGCAGTTATATTTTATTTCCATGTAAAGCAGAAGCAGGTCCAGGTTGAGCAGGATCACATATATTGCTGTTCTAACCTTAGACTGCAGTTAGTATTACTTCCTCAGAATGGAAACCAGGGAAGGCTAATGTATTAATTAATTTCAAAGCTGGAAATAATAGATGCTACAAAATTTGTTTGAAATATTAGAAGCAAGAGACACAGCTCTGAGCCCAAGAAGAATGTGGTCCTGAAGGAGAGAAAGATCTGAAGTCAATGTGAGCTCTGGGTCCCACATGATGTGCAGCCAGTGAGGACAAACAAGCGTCTCCCTCGATGTTGCTTATCCCACACACTATCCCCATTCCCTTACTGACACAACAGCCAAACGTCTCAACACTTTTCCAGAATGATCTCCCACACTTTCTGCCTGCCATCCTGGCTCTCTTTGGGTCTCCTCTGCTGGCCACTAGCCTCCCCCACCCCTTGCACTGTCTGGCACCCAAGTCCTCTCCCCTCTCTTGGCTTCAGTGACCCTCCTTTGGTTCTCCTCCCGCTTCTGACTCCTCATCTTTAATCTCCTTCACCTTCTGTGTCTTTTCTCTCTACCTTCTCAGAAGGTATTTTCTCTGCACTTCTCTTTTCCATCCCCTTTGAATAGATCATTCAACCTCACGGGTCCCGATGCCCATCCCTCACATTCATGTAAGTCACAGAGCGCAGACACAAGTTTTCCAAAATTCTAATTTTCATGTTGCAGTTCCAATTTTGATAATGATCTTTTAAAAGTTATTTCTTTTGCAGGGGGCACCTGGGTGGCTCTGTCAGTTAAGCATCTGCCTTGGGCATGGGTCATGGTCCTGGGGTCCAGGGATGGAGCCCCACATCTGGCTCCAGGCTCACCAGAGAGCCTGCTTCTCCCTCTCCCTTGCCCCTCCCCCCCCCCCCCCCCCCCCCGCTCCTGTGCTCTGTCTCTTAAATAAATAAATAAAATCTTAAAAAAAAAGTTGGTTTTCTTGAAAGTTAATAAGCTTACTACCATTCATAAATTTTCAAGAAAATATCTGCTAAATACGTAGCTCTGAATGATGAGAGTTTATCAATCCTGCAAGTGGTTCTCCATGAAGCAAGTGGCTAGTTTAGCTCTTATGTCAAGCCATTTTATGGCTTTTCCCTGGCAAGCAGCAACCTACGTTCCTTTTTTGGCAGTGTCACTGCTGAAAAATAATTTGCTTTCTCTTGACGTTTAGCCTTAACTATTCCTTTTCTTTGGACCTTGAACTGTGGTGACTTTGTTTTCTGAATCTCAGATCAGAACGCATGGTTTGAAAGAGGGTTTTTATGCCAACCTGAGGTACAAGAGGCAGGCCAAAAGGTAGGTGTGTCTATGGCTTTGAGAGTTTGTGTGATGGGCCACACAACATTTGAAATTGGAAATCTTCAAAATCCCTGACATAAGCCACCAATGACACGGGTCAGTGCCAAGTGCCTCCAGGAAGGAAATGGCAAATGATGGGACCGTGTTGGTGCTCCACTTGGGAATGGTTATGGAATGCCTTGAATGTCAGATCTAGCAGAGTCTGACTTAAATTGACATTCCATAGTGGGGCCGCTTAGAACTGCCTCATCAACTTTGTCAACAGGCATGGAAATACCAAGTCAAAGAACAGTCTGGTAAAGACCACACCTGCCCTGCCTCTTTGCATACACAGGTGATGAACATTTATACTAGAAATGCTGTGTAGACTATTTATCTGCCTATTTTGGAAGTGGATCTGATATGGTCATGTGATCACAGGTACCACCTGTTGGGGAGACAAGACTCATAATTAATCCATGTTTGGTGGACAAGTGAGAAAAATGGGGCATTGTTGAGAGAGGGAACTGATTATAGTCCTTATGCCTCACCCATCTGGCTGTATTAAAACACTTGCACGCCCCAACATATGGTTACTAGCTTGAGAGGAGGGAGAGGATTACAAGATACAAATGATAAATGGACTCCACAGCTTCCCTCTGTGGCCAATATGGGAGGAGCCAAATGTTTAAATTTTCTTAAAAATGTTCTTGGAGAAAAGGGTCTTTTACCTTTAGTCCCAATTTTGTCATTGGGACATTTGAGGCTTTTGTCGAACATGCTGCTTCTTTATTCCCTTAAACAAGAATCATAAATATTTCTATCCATTTGCCTTTTTTCTTTTTTTTTCCTTAAAGATTATTTTTAGGTAATCTCTACACCCAATGTGGGGCTTGAACTCACAACCCTGAGATGAAGAGTCACGTGCTCTACTGACTGAACCAGTAGAGCACCCCCGCTCTTTTCAGGATATATATATATATATATATATATATATATATATATATATATATGTATGTCTATATGCATATATATACATATATAATAAATGTTTATTATATATATAAAGATTTTATTTATTTATTTATGAGAGACACAGAGAGAGAGGCAGACACACAGACAGAGGGAGCCTGATGGAGTCCCAAAGGCAGACAGATGCTCAACCACTGAGCCACCCAGGTGCCCTCAGTATACGTATATTAATTGATGTTTGATAATGGTTTGGAATTTTTTAAATTTATTTTATTTTTATTTTGTATTTTTATTTTTTAAAGATTTTATTTACTTATTCAGAGAGAGAGAGAGAGACACAGGCAGAGGGAGAAGCAGGCTCCATGCAGGGAGCCCGATGTGGGACTTGATCCCGGGTCTCCAGGATCACACTCCAGGCTGCAGGCGGTGCTAAACCGCTGTGCCACCGGAGCTGCCCATGGTTTGGAAATTTATAGAAGAAATATCATCTATATTTGAGCTATACTTACTGTATTATTATAATTTCTCTTGTACTACTTAATTGGTATAAGGGCAATATTCCCTTATATCAATAGGAACTATTACAGAGAAAAATACTAACGCAGAGAGTGACAAAGGGACGCATCCAAGGGCACAACTCTAATAAATGGTGTTGCTGAGCCTACTTGTCTGATCCCAAAGCCTGTGTTCTTCACCATTTTGCTTTACTGTAGTAAAATGGGAAGAACTTAAGAGAAGATCCATGTCCACAGCCAGCTCCATGGTGAACTAATGTGTGACTTTGGACGAGGCCACTCAATCCTTTGGTTGTAAGTTTTCTCATTTCTAAAATAGGAATGATAATACGTGCCCTCCTTAACGTGGTTGGTGAGGATAAAAAGACTATGGCTTCCTTGAGAGAAGGAATTGTAGGATTTATAACTGTAATTTGAGCCCAACCGCAGTACTTAATAGAGAATATTTTTAATGATTACACACATACATCAATGAATGAATGAGACAGTGATTATATAAAGTGATGGAGGTGAAGGCACCTTGAAAAACTGTAGATCATGTTATAAGAGCTTGTTCTTCACTTGCCTATGAAGTCCTGAATGAAATTTTTTTCATGAAGTTTTTTTAGTTAAGCTTTTAATTTTGAGGTCACTAAGGATTCATATGTGATTGTAAGAAACAAAACAAAGATTCTGGGATCCCTGGGTGGCGCAGCGGTTTAGCGCCTGCCTTTGGCCCAGGGCGCGATCCTGGAGACCAGGGATCGAATCCCACGTCGGGCTCCCGGTGCGTGGAGCCTGCTTCTCCCTCTGCCTGTGTCTCTGCCTCTCTCTCTCTCTCTGTGACTATCATAAATAAATTTTAAAAAAAATTTAAAAAAAAAAACAAAAACAAAACAAAGATTCCATGTGCCTTTACCTGATTTCCCTCAATGATGACATCTTACAAAAACTAGAGTATGATATCACAACCAAGTTATTAATATTGATACAGTCAAGACACAGAATGTTCCATCACAAGGATCCCTCATGCTGCCCTTTTAAGCCACATCCACTTCTCTTCTGCTCCCACACCCTCCTCCTTGTCTATTAATCTGTTCTCTGTTTCTATAATTTTGTCCTCATCAAGAATTTTATATAAATGGAATCATACAATATGTAGCCTTTGAGGTTGCCTTTTTCACTCAGCATATTTCTCTGGAATACCTCATAATTTTAATCTGAATTTCCTAATGACTAATAATGTTGAATATGTTTCCATGTATTTACTTTCCATCTGTCTCTCATCTAGTGAAATGTCCCTTCATGTCTTTTCCACATTTTCCAGGTGGATTTTTTTTAACTTTTGAGTTTTGAGAGTTCTTTATATATTCTAGACTAGCTTTAGCTATTCTAGACTAGCCCCTTGTCAGACACGCGGTTTACAAATATTTCCTGCCAGTCTGTATTTTGTCTTTTCATCCTCTTCAGAGGCGCTTTTCTAGCACAGGAGTTCTTCTTTTTTTTTTTTTTTTTTTTTTTTTAGATTTTATTTATTCATGAGGGTCAGAAAGAGAGAGAGAGACAGAGAGACAGAGAGAGAGACAGAGATAGAGACAGAGACACAGGCAGAGGGAGAAGCAGGCTCTCCAGGTCTCCAGGATCACGCCCTGGGCTGAAGGTGGCGTTAAACTGATGAGCCACCTGGGCTGCCCTAGCACAGGAGTTCTTAAATTAAATGAAATTGGATTTTTAAAGATAATAAATTTGTGTTATTTTAAGCCACTCAATTTGTAGTGGTTTGTCACAGCAGCAAAAGAAAATGAATACAGCTTTTTCCCACTTTTTACTTTCAACCTGTTTATATCATTCTTGGAAGTGAGTTACTTTTAGGAAGTGAATAGTTGAGCTGTGTTTTTATTTTTTTTAATTTATTTTTATTTTTTTATGAGCTGTGTTTTTGAATCTACTCTGCTAATCTTTATCTTTTAATTGTGTTTAGACTATATTTGATATTATTATTAATATATTGAGCTTAAGTCTACCTTTTTATTTTTTATTTTCTGTTCTGTTTTTCTATTTTTGTTTTCCCTGCCTTCCTGTGGATTACTTTAACATTTCTTTAAATTTCATTTTATCTATTCTATTTTTGAGTGAGCCTGTTTGATGGCTTTTTTAGTGGTCGTTCTAGATGTAACACTATATATATAACCTGTAAGAGACAATTGTGTCATTATTTTACCTGTTTGAGTGAAATGTAGAAATCTTATTTCCTTTTACTTCCTTTTACCTTTCCCTGTTTATAAAATCATTGCTTTAAATATTTCCTCTCATATATTTAGGACTATATCAGACAATGTTACGATTTTGCTTCAACCATCAAAGATAATTTAGCGAACTAAAGAGGAAATGCAAAGTGTATTGCGTTTACCTGTATTTTGCTTACATAATTACCCAGAATACAGAGAAAAATCATATTCTTTCTTCCTTATTGATGCTTCTATTATTTTGTCCTTTCTACTTAAAGAATTTCCTTTAGCCGTTCTTTGGGGTAAGTAGGCTGATGACACATTGTTAGTTTTCCTTCAACTGAAAATGCCTTGATTTTCCCTTCATGTCTAAAGGGTATTTTTGCTGGGAATAAGATTATGAGTTGACCGTTCTTTTCTGTCGGTAATTGAAAAATATTGTGCTATTTTATCTTAGCCTTCATAGTTCCTGATAAGAAAGTCACTGTTATTTGAATTCTTTTTCTCTTATAGATAAGAATTGTTTTTCTCTCCTTGCTTTCAAAAGTTTTTCTCTGTCTTTAGATTTCAGTAGTTTGACTAGTATGTGTCTTGCTTTGGGTTTGGTTTTTTTCCCCCCCGAAGTTTATCCCAATGGGGTTCCCTAAACTTCTTACATCTGTGGGTTTAGTCTTTTTTTCAAATTTTGGGTGTTTTCAACCATTTTTTTTTAAGATTTTACTTATTTATTCATGAGAGACACAGAGAGAGAGAAAGAGGCAGAGACACAGGCAGAGGGAGAAGCAGGCTCCGAGCAGGGAGCCTGACGTGAGACTCGATCCTGGGTCTCCAGGATCAGGCCCGGGCTAAGGCTGCGCTAAACCACTGAGCTACCCGGGCTGCCCTCAACCATTATTTCTTGGAGTAACTTTTGTCTTTTCTCCTTCATCTCCTTCATCTCTTCTTATCAATAACATACATTTTAGATTTTCTAATAATGTCACACACCCCTATGGTATCCTAGAAAGAACATTCAATAATTGGTTTTGTCATTTCAAAGTCTTTCAGAGATTTTCCTGACAGTTGGTTTTAACAAATCTTTTTTTCTAGTCCCTCTATTACATCCCCTGTGCTAGGTGCTGAGTTGCAGAGATGCATAGGGCACACTCTTTGCATGTAAAAAGCTTATGGTCCCCTGTAAGAGTCAGATACATAGACAAAATATCCTTACTGTGTATATGCTAACTATAGGTATTCATTTAAACCAGAGATGGGCAAAATTTTGGTACAAGTAGTAAATATTTTAGGCTTTGTAAGCCAAGTGGTCTTCATGATGACTATTTATTTCTGCCATTTTAGTGTGAAAGCAGCCATAGACAATAGATAAGTGAGTAGATATGGCTATGTTCTGATAAAACTTTTAAAAAAACAGGCAGTGAGTCTTTTTGTGGTCTATTGGTGACCAATAGAAAGCTTGGTGACCCCTGATCTAGCCTTTATTTTATGCCTTTCTGACTTTCTATGTAAAAGAAGGTGGTTATAAGAATTACATTAGTTAATATTTGTAAAGTGCTCAGAACAAGGTGTGGCAAATATTAAGGTTTGTATGATGTTAAGTTTTTAGCTCTCGTTTCCCATCCAGTCCTCTACCCTGTTCACATGGCCCACCTGAGGATTAGGTGTAGGTCGTGATGGGTATGTGTTCAAAGACTAAAAGGGGAACCATTATCAATGTATGTGCTCATTACTTAGCTGATCACTTCAACAGTAACCTACATAAAGAGCTTACCAAGTCCGTTGCTACCTGGAGCATCCATGATTCTGTAAGCATCCCTCTGCTTTCATCTTTCCCAGAGAGGAGTGGGGTTGGGGAAAGAGAATTTGTCCTGGAGTTAGGAGATCCAGATCTGCATCTGCATGCAGATCTGGATCTCCTAACTCCACCCGTTTAGCTTCATCTCATTGACCTATATATCCTTGTGTTTAAAATGAGAATGATGATCCACCCTTCACGGGATGATTGTAGGAATTAAATAAGATGAGGTGTATGAATAGTACTTTGCAAACCATAAAGTACTCTGCAACTGCTGGTAATTATTGGCATTATTAGGCTATAAAGACTCTCATTCATTCATGAGTTCCTTTCCCACAAAGCTTTCAGCCTCTGTGGTGGGAAGGGTGGCACTTACAGAGGCACTAAAGATCCGACACCCAGGGAGAAAAGGGAATTGTTACCTAGCAAGCTTTTGTTGCACTAAATGGTACCTCTGTGACTTTCCAAATTTTACATGCTTCAGTGTAGCCAAAGAGGAAACAATTTACCTTTTTCTTGTCCTGGTGTGTTATATAATTGCCTGCTAAGTGATAGCAATTGTAAGAAAGCTGAGTTTGCAATGAAATTAAAAGACTGCCACTTTGGCAGTGCTGCTGAGGACCTAAAGGTCCTCAGGCTGGGACCTAAAACAGGAATCCAATTCAGTACAGTTCAATTCAATTCAACTCAACTCAACTCAACTCAACTCAACCCAACCCAACCCAGTCCAATCCGATCTGATCCAACCCAATCCAATTCAACTTGATTTAGTAAACTGAGCTTTGCTATTTGCTAGAGTTTGTGCCAGGCACAAGGGACAAAAAAACTGACTATGACACTGGTGCTGCCCTCCTGGAACTAGTAAACTCCCAGTTATAGTGTGGAAGGAGCTAGGCTAGAAGAAACCTTAAAGTGGGAAAAAAAGACAAGATTTCTTCTTCATGGGGCTTGCTGTCACCTCAGGAGCAGGAGAGCAGGAGAGATTTGCAAGGGTGATGAGAAATAAGGCTGTCTTTGGCTGTTTTTTCAGAGTCGCATTCCTAGGGGTGTGTGACTACCAGCAGGGACTCTGACATTAGCAGGCACCTAGAGAGGTTTTTTTCCCTCCCATTTAAAAAATATGTCTCCACCTTTTTAATGACTATTTTTGTTTCTTCCAATCGAGATGCTGGCCCAATTTTAAAAATACTTGATTTTAACAGCTTCATAAAGGGAAGCTTTATGAGTTTAGTTTTGCTGACCATTTCCTCGTTTGAAAAGTAGAAGAAGGCAAGAAGGTTTATGGTTCAAGATTTACTTCTGTCAAAAAAAGTTGTCAAAAAATGCTTTGCAGTAGAAAAAAATTACTCGTTGTCCTGTCTAGTGCATCCTTTGGTCATCTTACTTTTCATTATAGGTAAGCACATTTACAAATCTTTAGGTCATAGAAAAGTAAAAGCAAATGATTCTTATCTCTAAAATGCAAGTGAATCGTGTGGATGGGGTAGTAATATTCCTTATTGCCTGTATATGTGTGATTCTTTGAATTCTCCTTTGAGCCACTTGCCACATCTTACCCTTATTAAGTGAGTTACATGAAACCTTTAATATGTGTTCATTTTATATTTGTGTGAGTGATGATTTTATCTTTTTTAAATACCTTTTAAAACTTTTCATCTGGAAAAAAAATAATAAAACTTTTCATCTGGGAAAGAACTGGCTGGTGATGTGGAGACATAGAACATGAGGAAATTAAGATGTGTTGGGTGCCAAACCTTTATGTGCATTGTTTTGTTGAATTCACACAACAGTCTTATACTTTTGGGTACTGCTTTTTTTTTTTAAACCAAGGTCCCATATTTGTTATGTTAACAAGGATTATGTTCATGAGAATGATTGGCCATGTTATGGGGTGAATCCTGCTCTCTCAAAGTTCATATGTTGAAGTTCTAACAACCCGTACTTCAGAATGGGGCCTTATTTGGAGATAGAGTCTTACAAAGGGAATTCAGTTAAAATGAGGTCATTAGGGTGGGCCCTAATCCAGTATGACTGGTGTCCCTAGAAGAAGGGGATATTTAGAGACACGCACACAGAGAGAACTAACCCATGTGAGGATGAGGCAGAGATATGAATGATGCATCTAGAGGCCAAGAAACCCCATAAATTGCCAGCAAACACCAGGAGCTAGAAGGGAGGCCTGGGACAGATTCTCCCTCCCAGCCCTCAGAGGGAACCCACCTGGCCAACACCTAGACCTTGGACTTTCAGATTGCAGAACTTAGACAATAAATTTCTACTGTTTTAAGTCACCCAGTTTGGGGCACTCTATTACCACAGTAAAACCACAGCAAACCAATACAGGCCATTACAAATTCTTTATATTTTCCTATTTTAAAGAATCATTTATATTTAATTATATATGCAAGGGACCCTCCAGGGCAGTGAGGCCCAGTCCCCACTGTGAGCTCACAAGCTCACAGTGAGGACTCAGTCATCACCAGCCTGAGCATCTGACAGACACTTGACCTCAGTCATGGGGATTTGTAGGCAGGGGATTGATGCATGTGCCACTTAGATGAGGGACCAAAGAGTGGAGATGTATCAACCTTCTTCTCATCAGATTCACATGACAAAACAGCCCTGTCCCCTGGTTTTCACCAGCCATAATGGAACACATTCGCTTCTGCCATAAGTTCACTGGCATTGGCTCGATCCAAACGAAATAGTGTTACTTTTTCCTCCTGGAATGCTCCCCAAAAAACAATACCTTTGGGAGGAGTTGTTTTATTCCAACTGTTAAAGGGAAGCACCCTGAGAGCAGGAGAGCGCCCTGAGCTCGTTGATGTTTGTAAAGGGCCCGTCTGGTGTGTGCGAGTGTGGGAGGAGAGAGTGGAAGTGGGGACATCACGTTGGAGGCTTAGTCCATCACAGTGGACGAAGGGGGAAAGGATGCTGAGCTAGATCCCGAGGCAGCAGTAGAAACAGTAAGAAATTATCAGGGTCGGGATAGTTCAAGGAAGAATGGGTAGGACTTGCTGGAGAATTAGATGTTTCAGGTAAGGGAAAGAAAAATCAAGGATGGCTCCATGTTGTTTTTTCTTTCCCTGATAAACTGGATGGATAGCCAATTAACGAGGAAGGGGTGGGGGGCTTCAGAGGGCTTCATTTTTATGCTTCCTATGAAGGTAAATGCTGGGAAGGGACCCGTTTGGGCCTGGTCTTTGGGAAACCAGATTTCAAGCCATTCCTGGAAGACTAAGGGCTCATTCTTCCTTCAGATAAACAATGTTAGTTATACGCTAATTGTGACAAAGTGCTGTGCAGGCTGCCAAGGGTGTTGCTAATCTCCTGGACATAAACCGTGGGATGGGGCCTAGAGATGTGGATTCTGAGGAGACAGGAGAGCCCTTCAGCACACCTGTCTGGAAGAAGTGTTACGGATTCAGAAGGACTGGCAGGTTGATAGGAAGCTTTTCAGCCAGTGAAAGTTCTGGAACAAAGATGGTTACTTCTGGTCAGGGAGCCCCAGGTATAGAATCCCAGTGATGGGATCTCATCCTGACTCCCTGTGCTTTCAGGAATCCAGTTCCCAACTAGATCTCTTGCTGACACCCTACTCCGCTCTGCATTTGAGACTCATCCTTCCATCCCCAGGGCCTACACAGTGCTTCACATAAGGAGGCATTCAATAAACTTTGTCAAACAAATGAAGCAAAGATGCTATGGAAGTAATTCCTTTTTTCTTTTCTTTTTTTTTTTTTTTCTTTTTTTGTAATTCCTTTCCTAATCAGACTAACAAGTTGGCAAATAAATGGATACTGTAGAGATGGTGTACCTTGATTTCAACAACACAGTTGAGAGAACTCTCCTTATATTTTGTGATTATCACGGAAAGATCTGGAAATAAATATGGGTTGGATGATGAGATAATCTGCTTAGGAGAATTAATTACTGTTGGCTTATTATATAAAAGGGACACTGATATTTGAATTACTACACACATGGGAGGCTCCTCAAGTGACCTCCAGACACCTCTGATTTAAGCCCTGTCCTGAGCAACATTCTTAGAAATGACTTGGATAAATATGTAGAAAATCAAGAATCAAAAAATTTGCAGCTATTTTAAAATTGAGAAGCCAGGTAAATGCCATGGAGCTCAGAATCAAGATTCAAAAAAGTATCTAAATGGGGACACCCGGGCGACTCAGTGGTTGAGCATCTGCCTTTGGCTCAGGTTGTGATCATGGGGTCCTGGGATCGAGTCCTGCCTCAGGCTCCCTGTGGGGAGCTTTTCCTTCTGCCTATGACTCAACCTCTCTCTCTGTGTCTCTCATGAATAAATAAATAAAATCTTTTAAAAAGTATCTAAGTGGATTTTGATTCTGTATGACAACTAACAAGATTATATGTAATAAGAATAAAACTCTTTTTAGTGTAGCAAATACATGAACAAGAAGAGAATGAAGGACTCGTGGATTTTCAGCAGTTCATCTAGAAAGAGCAGCTCCTACTGGCAGATTAGGATATACCCGTGCTTCAAAATACACCCGGGTGGATGTTCCGCTCCCCGCCCCCCCATTCTTTGCAAAAGCATCTCAAGACTCCAGTGTATGAAAGTTCTCTTGCTCTGGCAACATTCAAGATGCCCACAGCTGGTGTTGTGTCAGCCCCAGGGTGTGGTGAGCCACGGTTGACCCAAAAAGCCAGGTGTAATTGCTGGGCACTGCGGTCCGGAGCCCTGGTCTCTGGACACACCTCGGCGCTGCTCACTCCCTGCTCTGACTGACCTTTGAGAAAGCCCCTCAGAAGCAGACGGCCTTCTGCACGGTAGCTGAAGCTCTTCCCCCTACTCAGACCCTCCCCGGCACGGATCACAGCCAGCTCCCTCCAGGAGCAGAGGGAAGTCACCCAAAGTGACAGCCCCGTGCAAAGTTTCCATTAGTCACCTGGGGTTTCTGAAAGCCAACAGGCCTGGCCGGGGACAAGGCAACGGGAAGACCTGCTGCTCCCCTTTCCTGAGATTAATGGTTGTGGGGTGTTGCGATGGACCCAAAGCCCTTCTGGGAAAGGGTGCGCTGTTTATCTTTGGAGCCCGCCAGCCAGTGGAGTGCAGAGTGCTAACTGCTCAGTGCTAACTGCTGAGTGCTAACTGCTCAGTGCTAACTGCTGAGAGCTAACTGCTGTGAGTGCTAACTGCTCAGTGCTAACTGCTGTGAGTGCTAACTGCTCAGTGCTAACTACTGACTGCTAACTGCTCAGTGCTAACTGCTCAATGCTAACTGCTCAGTGCTAACTGCTCAGTGCTAACTGCTGAGAGCTAACTGCTGAGTGCTAACTGCTCAGTGCTAACTGCTGAGAGCTAACTGCTGAGTGCTAACTGCTCAGTGCTAACTGCTGAGTGCTAACTGCTCAGTGCTAACTGCTGAGAGCTAACTGCTGACTGCTAACTGCTCAGCACTAACTACTGACTGCTAACTGCTGAATGTTAACTGCTCAATGCTAACTGCTCAGTGCTAACTGCTCAGTGCTAACTGCTGAGTGCTAACTGCTGAGTGCTAACTGCTGAGTGCTAACTACTGACTGCTAACTGCTAAGTGCTGACTAACTGCTGAGTGCTAACTGCTCAGTGCTAACTGCTCAGTGCTAACTACTGACTGCTAACTGCTGAGTGCTAACTGCTCAATGCTAACTGCTCAGTGCTAACTGCTCAGTGCTAACTGCTGAGTGCTAACTGCTGAGTGCTAACTACTGACTGCTAACTGCTAAGTGCTGACTGCTCAGTGCTAACTGCTCAGTGCTAACTACTGACTGCTAACTGCTGAGTGCTAACTGCTGAGTGCTAACTACTGACTGCTAACTGCTAAGTGCTGACTGCTCAGTGCTAACTGCTGACTGCTAACTGCTGAGTGCTAACTGCTGAGTGCTAACTACTGACTGCTAACTGCTAAGTGCTAACTAACTGCTGAGTGCTAACTGCTCAGTGCTAACTGCTCAGTGCTAACTACTGACTGCTAACTGCTGACTGCTAACTGCTGAGTGCTAACTACTGACTGCTAACTGCTAAGTGCTGACTAACTGCTGAGTGCTAACTGCTGAGTGCTAACTGCTCAGTGCTAACTACTGACTGCTAACTGCTGACTGCTAACTGCTCAGTGCTAACTGCTCAGTGCTAACTACTGACTGCTAACTGCTCAGTACTAACTGCTGAGTGCTAACTACTGACTGCTAACTGCTGAGTGCTGACTACTAACTGCTGACTGCTAACTGCTCAGTGCTAACTGCTTAGTGCTAACTGCTGAGTGCTAACTGCTCAGTGCTAACTGCTGAGTGCTAACTGCTGAGTGCTAACTGCTCAATGCTAACTGCTCAGTGCTAACTACTGACTGCTAACTGCTGAGTGCTGACTACTAACTGCTGACTGGTAACTGCTGAGTGCTAACTGCTCAGTGCTAACTGCTGAGAGCTAACTGCTGAGTGCTAACTGCTCAGTACTAACTGCTGAGTGCTAACTACTGACTGCTAACTGCTCAGTGCTAACTGCTCAATGCTAGCTGCTCAGTGCTAACTGCTCAGTGCTAACTGCTGAGAGCTAACTGCTGAGTGCTAACTACTGACTGCTAACTGCTGAGTGCTAACTGCTCAATGCTAACTGCTCAGTGCTAACTGCTCAGTGCTAACTGCTGAATGCTAACTGCTCAGTGCTAACTGATCAGTGCTAACTACTGACTGCTAACTGCTCAGTGCTAACTGCTCAGTGCTAACTACTGACTGCTAACTGCTGAGTGCTAACTGCTGAGTGCTAACTGCTCAGTGCTGACTGCTGAGAGCTAACTGCTCAGTGCCAACTGGTCAGTGCTAACTGCTGACTGCTAACTGCTCAGTGCTAACTGCTCAGTGCTAATGGAGGGTCGTGTCGGGTTCCAGCCCACAGAGCCGGAGAAGGCTGCTGGACAGAAACAAATGCTCCTCTTCTGTGGTCAGCGCGGGCTGCAGTCCAGCAGGGTGGCACTGTGCGGCCTGTGACACCTGCTTCTCTAGTCTCTGCTGCAGAGCCAGGTGGCAGTGGCCGGGAGGCGCTGCCCTCTGCTGTAGGGACACCTCGGTGGGTCAAGGCCAAGGAGACTCCGGCTCAGGAGTTGCTGGTGAAAGGCGCTTTTCAGCCCTGGGGCATCCGCCCGAGGGAAGGCCTCTCCCTCTGCAGAAGGAGCAAATGCCCCTGGGAACCAAACCTGTTGGGGGCTGGGCTGGAGACCAGGGACCAGAAGAGAAGAAAGTCAAGGTTGTGTGTAGTCTCTCCTCCTGCCTCCCCGTGCCCACCCCTCCCCCCAAGTGTCCTGACTCATCCATAGGGCACTCTCCTGGAATTCCCTCTTCTCACTCAAAGAGATTTGAATGATTATGAAAAAGAAGAAAAGAATAAGGAAGAAAAAAATAGAAAAGAAAAAAGAAAGGAGAACCATACTTTGCTCTACTTTCCTCTTCGGGAAGTTAGCTCTAGTTACAAACACTAGAAAGCTGTGTCCACACTGTGCCAACACGATGGGCAGAAAGTGAACCAGACAACTCTCTCTCCTCCTCTGTGTGTGTGTGTGTGTGTTTGCGCGCGCGCACGCACATGTGTGAATGAATCCCAGTGGACCAATAGCCAGTTTTGTTTTGTTGCTTCGGTAAAAAGGAAAGAAGGTGCCTAACACACCAACCTGCATTAATTATGAATGCCTATCTATTCCTGAATGCAGATCTCAGAACCAGACAGGCATGGAAATTCCACTGAGGAGACTTGGCAACTCCCTGACTTTGGCTAACTCCCATAATCTCTTGGAGGATCAGGTGAGAATTCCTCACTTGAAAATTGGGCTAACAAGCCTGGTTCTTAGCCAATGGTGAATATTAGATGAGATAGCATGTGTAAAATATCCTAACTCAGTGAGGGACGCGTGGAGGTGAGTCTGGAGAGGGACCCCGGGACTGAGTCTGGCAGCCTTGGAAGCGGTAGGAAGTATCTTGTCTTTATCCTTAAAAGCAATGGGAATTCAAAGAAGGTTTTAAACAAGGTGGAGACTCAGGGCTGTGGCATGGAGAAGGCATTGCCAGAGGTGGGCAAGGTCAAGGTCATCAGCAAGGAGATCTGCGGGGTGTCAGGGCAGTTCAAAAGACTCCAGACAGTTTCTGGGCTTTGACCCTCTGTGATTTCCTGGCTTTTGGCCCTTGTCTCAAATTCCATGAAACTTTTTTGACCTTCAGTTTCCTGAAATTGGATTCAACCACTGTGAAGTTTACTCCTTAGATCAAATTCCAGCTTTAGTTTTATTTGCTTAAATCAATGTTTATTGAGTGCCCATCATGTGCTAAGAACTCTGCAGCCTGAGTGTAGAGTTTAATAGAGTAGAGGGATGGCAAGTAGGTTTCAACCTGTGTTGGAAGGATTCTAGGGCCTCACAGTCAAGAGAGCCAGGACTTAGCCATGCTAAGAAGACTTAGCATGTCTTCTACAGGCGAGGGGTGCATTGGCAGCACATTTGTCACATATTCACCATCTCTGGTCTAATGGTTCCCAGCTCCTATATTCCACCCTCACTCCATACTGTCCCGCTCAAACTCTGTTACCTTCAGACAGCACCCACTAGTCTGCCCAGAAACTATTGGGAAAGAGGCTTTCTTTTACCATGGAGACTGCTGTGCTCAAGCAGTGTGTTAGCTGACAGGAAGCTCCATGTGGAGAGGACATGTCTGATAATGAACACAAAGGAAAGCAGAGTTGAACAGGAGTAATAGTTTCAAGCTTTGAAGTGCTGGATCTAGCAATGCTGGAAGCTATCATCCAGGGGAGATGCATGGATGTGTGCCCACGACGGGGGGGAATTACTACATCCTGGGGGGAGCTGAAACTCAACCCAGGCAGTAACCACATACAGAGAGCATAGCAACGGTTGGAGCAAGGTAGCTGAGTTAACAACTGACAACTAAAATAGGCTATGGACAGGTGAATGTTTCTTGGGAGATTTTCAGAAAAGATTGGAAAAGGGAACCTAAAGGCTTAGGGGCAGCTAAAAGTGGGTATGCCTTCCCATGCTCATTCTTTCCCATCCATAGGGCTGGAAGCAAAGGGTTTGGGAAGGCAAAGTTACAAGACAGAAGTCTCTGGCTTCTTGAGTCATCCTTTGGAGGGGAGCTCCTCAGGAGTCCTCCAACCCACATCAAGTTGTGAAGAGAAACAAATTCTGTATGCCATACCACTGAATGTTTGAGGTTTATTTGCTATGTTAGCTTATCCTGTATTGATCAATCATTTACAAAGAACGTCAAGAAATGGCTAAACTTCCATTGCCCGAGGGTTTAGAAAGGATTATCTATATACCGCCCATTAGAAAAAATCTCTACCACTTACTTGCTCATGCACTATTTATTTTGTTGATGATAATGCAAGGTTAAGCTAGGCCAAGAGTTTGGTGAGATGAATACTTTCACACACTGCTTACATTGTAAATTTCTGGAAGGTTTTGGAAAGCAAGCTGGCAACATTTATACCCTCTGAGCACTAATTCTACTGCCAGGAATCTAGCTAAAGGAATGTAAAGCAAATGTACGAGAAATGTGTGTAAATAATAGTGTGCAAAGCCATTTACGGTCATCATGGAAACAATGTAAATTTTCAGTAGTAAATTTTCAGTAGTAGTAAATTTTTCAGGGAAATTGTGGTATCTGCATCAAATGGAATATTATGTGTCAGTTACATTTGTACTTATGAAGCCACCTTAATAGCGTGAAGAAATGTTTATATTATGTTAGTGAAACATCAGGAAAACCCTGCTACTCTGTGTATAATTTTTTTTAAGATTTTATTTATTTACTCATGAGACACACACACACACACACACACACAGTGAGAGAGAGAGAGAGAGAGAGAGAGAGAGAGAGGCAGAGACACAGGCAGAGGGAGAAGCAGGCTCCATGCAGGGAGCCCGACGTGGGACTCTATCCCGGGTCTCCAGGATCAGGCCCTGGGCCGAAGGCAGGCACTAAACTGCTGGGCCACCCGAGCTGCCCAACTCTGTGTATAATATTTATTAGGAATAGAATAGAAGAAAACCCACCCAATTTAACAGTTATAGTGGTTTCTGTCTTACCCATGGGATTACATGGAATTTCTGTTTTCTCCTGTGGACTTTCCTGTATTTTTAGTTTTAAAGAATGTTGATATATTATTTTCTACAACAAAAAAAAATAATCACAAAAAGCTTTATTCAAAAATATTATGCCAGAGTGTTCCCCAAAGTTTTGCCAGTGGGCTTCTCAGAGGTGAGGTTGTGCTTCTTGAGATATATTCAGGAGATGTTCTTTACCCAGGTCTTTAAGTGGAGCCCTTACCCAGTGGCCCCTAAATCATTCATCAGGAACGCCTCATGCCACTACTGAGTGTCTGAGCATGTACTAAAGGCAGGAATCAGGGTAAATGATTTGTCAGTTGGGGAGAATTTTGTTAGTGAGTCTCACCCCCACCTAACCTCTGACCTGTGTTTGGGAAAGACAGAGAGAGAAGGGAGTGCTCAGGGAAAAGATAGGATGGGTGGGGTGAAAAGCAGGAGCAAGAGGGAAAAGGTTCAGGAAGAGAGGAAGAATACGAAGGCAGCAGAGTCTGGAGGAGAAAATGTACTAAACTTCTGGTACTGCAGAGAGATGCCAGTAGGGAACCTGCAGCAGAATAATCAGAGTTATTGAATGACAGGTAGAGGTGCTTGAATAATTGCAAATAAGGAGACTGAGAATTCCTTGTAATTATTTCAAAGGCCTGATGAACCGCTAGATAGAGGTATGCATCCTACTGTAATGGGTTAGGATTACCAAATAATAATTTAAAGAGATGAACATCCAAATATAACTGAAATGAAGATATTCCCTTACCCTAGAAAGGAAAAATTGGATATTAGTATCACATCAGTGTTGTGTGCTTTTCACTACATGTTTTAAGGTTCCATGTGCCTCCAGAGATGTGAAAGGAAATATTTGATAAAGAAAAAACTGGATATAGGGTTTTCCCATAACTAATATACTTAGTACAGTGTGGCGAATCGGAGGGGTGGGTGAAACCATGGAGTCAACGGCTTCGTCCATGCTTTACTCACTCATTCCTTCATTCATTCATCTACTGATTCATTCAGCTCCTGTGTGCTGAGAATCAACTGAAAGGTACTGGGTGCTGGAGACACAGAGATGAATCAGTTCTCTATTTTCAATGAGCCCAGAGTCTAATGGTTAAGGTGACCATGCAAATAACTATTACGTGGTGTGAGAATTACTGTAATGATAGAACACACCAAGTGTGGAGAGCACACCCCTGATGGGATGCATATTCATAGACTCGTAGGAGTTAGTGGGTCAAGAGAGTAGGAAGGGAATTTCAGGCGATGTCAAGAGCATGCCAGGCAAACCTGGAGAGGTGAGAGGTGGAGCCTGTTTGGGGGACCAAGAGATATTGTGGCTGAAGCTTAGGTGTGGGGAGTGACAGCCTCTGACTCTGGAGCTAGACTGGGAATTATCTCCTGCATACAGTAGCAGTTCTCAACCTTGGTCGAGCATTGATTGGGAAGTTTAAAAAATATTGATATTGGAACCTCAGCCAAAAATTCTGATTTCATTGGTCTTGTGAGTGGCTTGGGCATTGGGACCCTGAAACCTCCTCAGGTCACTCTAATGTGCAGCTAGGCTTGAGAACCATTACTCAAAGAGGTGGAAAGTCCTAGAATCAGTGTATTTTCCTTAATATTACTTTGGCACCAATACAGGACAGAGACTGGTGGCAAAAAAAGCACATTAGATACTAACTATAAATGTCAGGTAAGAGAGGATGAAGGTCTTTTTTTTTTTTAAGATTTATTTTAGAGTGAGTGAGAGAAAGTGAGAGTATGCACAAGCAGGGGGAGGAGCAGAGGGAGAGGGAGAAGCAGGCTCCTCACTGAGCAAGGAGCCTGATGTGGGGCTTGATCCCAAGACCCTCAGATCATGACTTGAGCCAAAATCAAGAGTCAGATGCTCAACCAACTGAGCCACCCAGGGCCCCTAAGAGGATGAAACTCTTAAACATGAGGAAGAGGGAGAGGAACAGATCTGAAAACTATCAAGAAGGGAGAATCGGTGGGCTGGGGTGGCATGAAGTGGGGAAAGAACAAAATCAGGTATTCTGATTTTCTGGGTGACTGCTGGCGCCTTCCCTGAGATAGGAAACCCAGGAGACAAAACAGAGTTGGTGCACGCTGAGGCATCTGGGAAGCAGGAGTGGATGTGGTAAGTTCAACTTGTCTTGTTGAGTTTGAGGTGCTTGTCTAAGTTTTCCATCACTTTATAGGCTTTTCCAGTTGGGTGGCTACTGAAGATCAGATTGCTCAATATCCATTCCAATCTTCTTCTAGATGCTTTCTGATAATGCAGAAGGTGGAAAAGAAAAGAATTCTTAAAAAAGTACTAATCCCCCAGGAATTGTGCCTCTCTGCATTTTCTCCATTTGCAGTAAGGGCACAGAGCTGGGTGAGAACCCTCAGTCACTTAGTCCTGATCCATGTTTTATTTGTACATTTTGTATTTCAAAAAAAGGCAATGATAAGCTTCCCATTTACCTCCAAAGAAACCAACGTTACTTTTTTTAAAAAAGTAAAAATGACATGTGAGAGGTAAGAAGAATTTTACATTTTCCAGAACACTTAGACTCCTTTTTATTTGCTTTTCCAAAAAAAAAAGATTATTGGATAATAAATTTACACTATGACCACAGGAAATAAAAATAAATAAAATCCTCAATTTTTGTTGCAGAAAGAGTATTGAGTCATCAGTAAAGAACTGTAGATTAGAGCGACGTATTAGGCTAAAATCACAGTATGTGAAATGGAGTGGAAGTCAAAACTCAAGAAGAGAAAATCACAATGTTAAATATTAGACAAGTAAAAAGATTTGCATATGTGTGTTTTTTTTTTACATGGATGACGTGGGAATCAAGGTTTATGACACTTAACGTTCCACTGGCTTCATTAAAAAGAATCATGCGTCAGGTTGATTTTTAAAATTCATATTTACAATGTCTCATAAGTTACATTACTTGCAGCTATTTAACTCAGGAGGAAATATTTCAGATGTCTGCTTAAAAATGTGCAAATGGGTTTTTCGAAGTTCTTTTGGAAGGTCTGACAGTAAAAGAAGAGGGTGACTCCCATGCCCTCCTCCTTCCACCCCGGGTTGTGCCACCCACCCCAGAGCAGCGGGAGCCTGAGTGGGATCGCAGAAGGCAAAATTAAGTTCAACAGTGGCTGGAGACAAGACAAGTGGCTGGAAGCATCAGCCTGCTGCTGAGGATCGGTGTTGGGGATACATCCCAGGCTAAAGCAGGAGAGTCAGGTCCTTGGCTGTTTGCATTATTCATGCCCACGGTCCCCCCTGGCAGGCTAATCCAGACTTGACAAAAATTAAAAGTGTGGGCACGTCTGGCCGGGATGCGTCACACACATGTCACTCTACCATTTACACACGACTGACTTTACAGCCACTTACAACTTTCAGTTACAAGCAAGAACATGCTGGTTTGTGTACTAACTGCATTTGGCTAAAAGTGTGGAGAGTTTAGGAACGATTGCATGTAATGGAGAACGTGAGAAATGGGTGATCAACATGCTTTTCTTCACCTCCCTTCTTTTTTTAAATTTTTAGTAATTTATTCATGAGAGAGAGAGAGAGAGAGAGAGAGAGAGAGAGAGAGAGAGAAGCAGAGACACAGGCAGAGGGAGAAGCAGGCTCCATGCAGGGAGCCCAATGCGGGACTCGATCCTGGGACACCAGGATCATACCCTGGGCTGAAGGCAGGCACTCAACCGCTGAGCCACCCAGGGATTTTTTTTTTTTCTTTTTTTCCTTTTATTTATTCTTCACCTCCCTTCTTGCCCTGGTCTTCATCTCGGAAGTTTTCCTCCGTGACCTGTCCTCTTCAGGCCACATCTGGCTCTTGGGGGGGTTCCCGATGTGAGAACCCTGGGGGTGTCACTCGCTGAGGGTTTTTAGAGTGGTCTCCCGGCCGCTCCTGGGCTCAGATTGTCCGGGGGGCCATTTAGAAAGCCCGCTGAGACCCCCTTCGAGTCTTTGTTGGGGAGCCCAGGGCCTCCGGGCAGCTTCCCCAGATGTCGGCACCTTGGCAACACCCGGGTTGGAACACGATTAGAATAATAGCGACTGACTCCCTCGGCGGTGGCGCTGCTGCAAGTGGCTCATCATTTCCCGACAAGTTCAGTCTGGAACCAGATGAGACTATTTTCCCAAACAACAGCGTCGTAGCAGAAAGCAGCCGGGGCATGTCAGGGGACAGCTGTGAGGCTGGTAGCACGGGAAGGTGGGCCGGGCGAGTTATCCACCCTCTGAGATGATTCCCTGCTGAAACCTCTCATGCTCCCCGGAGGGAAGGGGGCCCTTGCAACTCTGCAGGTGCTTCTTGGTACCTTTGTGATGTGCTCAGGGACTAGGGCCGCCAGGGAAGTGGGGGTAGGTTGTTAGAGGAGTCCTTTCTCAGTTCCAGCCCAGGGTTGGGGCTTGGGGCTGGGGGGAGGCACCATCCACAAGCCCTGCTGGACCCATTCAGGCCCGAGGCAGTAAATTGGTCCCTGTTTTTGGTGTGTCACCACTCCATCCTCCCCAGCCCCTGCCACCCACTCGCTGGGTCATCGGATGTCCTGCACCCTGGGGGTCCATGCCTTCTGAGTCCTGCTCCATGGCAGGGGGTCACCGGGGAGAGGCTGCCCAGGGACCATGCGCCCGAGGCTGGGATGGTCAGACTCTGGGACGTCGGTGTTGAAAACATACGGCGTTGCTCGAACACCTGTCCTTCGCCTGACAGCCGATTATAAACCAACTCCCCAGTTCATTTACTCTACTTGGAAGTTCACCTTAGGCTCCTCCTGGCAACACGAAAGCACAGATAACAGGACGCAGTGGCGCTCACGGAAAGGCCCTTTCTTGGCTGGCACTCATTTCCAATGATAAACACTATTTCTCAGAATTCTGCTTTGTGGCAGGTTCTTTAAACAGATCGGCGTGAATTCTCATCTTTGGGCTACTAGGCAAATAGTCTTAATCCCTTTTCTCCAGAAGCTGAGCTTCAGAGAGATTATTTAATTTTCCCCAAGTGAGAGGCTTCTATGGAACAGAACCTGCAGCCTGCCTGACCCCGGGGTCTGGGTGCTCCCCACTGCATTTTGCTGCCATTAATCTTGCTTCCCCTGCACATGGATAATACATCCACGGTCCTGATCGTGTGCCTTGTGGTTTTGTGGATTGGCATCTCTGGGTTTTTTCAGTAGTAGAGTCCTGTGGTGTCCTAGAACCCAGGGGCTCTAGGCTGCAACTTCTCTCAGTTGTCCTCTGGAATTTCCCCAGCTTTGCCAAGTGTTCCTTGAATTTCAATGGCCAGGCCTGAAACCAGGGCTTCAGAGGCCAATGTTCTTTTGTTTGGTCCAAGGATACAGAGACATTTCTTACTTGGTTTTTAACTCCCAACACTGACCACTAAATTCCAACATTTTTGAGCTGGAAAGATGCTTAGGAAGCATCTTACCCAGGGGTCCCAAACTTAAGTGTGCCTCAGAATCACCTACAGGGCTTGTACAGTATTTATCTATTGCTGTGTAACAGATTACGCCCAAATTTGGCAGCTTAAAACAAGAAAAATTTATTATCTCACGTAGTCTCTGTGGGTCAGGAATCCAGGAGTGGCTTATCGGCATAGTTCTGGCTCAAGATCCCTAAGGAGACTACAATCAAGATTTTTTTTGGAGGGAGTGCAGTTCATCTGAAGGCTTGACTAGGGCTTACTTACATGGCTGGAGGTGAGGTGTCTTTTTTTCTACCACGTGAGCCTCTCATAAAGTTATCTTAATGTCCTAAAAACCTGGCATCTGGCTATCCTGAAACAGGGATCCAAGAAAGATCAAGAGTATAACCAAGGGGGAAGCCACAAAGTATTGTGTAATATAATCTTGGAAGAGACATACCATCACTTCTGATGTATTTTAGTCATCAGACAGACTAACTCTGGTTCAAGGTAGGGCAAGACTACACAAGGTGTGAATTCCAGGAAGTGGGGATCATTGGGGACCATCTTGGAGTTTAGGTGTTGCAGCTTGTTGAAACACAGATTTCTGGGCCGGATCCCTAGAGTTTCTTTCTTTTTCTTCTTCTTTTTTTTTTTTTTTTTAAAATATTTTATTTATTTATTTATGAGAGAAACACAGAGAGAGGCAGAGACATAGGCAGAAGGAGAAACAGGCTCCATGCAGGGAGCCGGATGCGGGACTTGATCCCAGGACTCTGGGATCACACTCTGAGCCAAAGGTAGATGCTCAACCACTGGGCCACCCAAGCGTCCCTTTTTTTGGAGGGAGTGCAATTAATTAATTAATTAATTAACTCATTTTTTTCTATCCCTAGAGTTTCTGATTCAGTAGGTTTGGAATGGGGCCCAAGACTTTTCTAACAAGTTTGCAGGTAGTGCTGATGCTACTCATCTAGGACACATACATGGAGAACCACTGATCTATCCCTGATTCTGATTTTGCAGGCAGTGAGGTTGAGTCTCACAAAGATGGAGAAAATTGAGGAACAAGGAAGTGTACCAATAATTGTTTATTGAATACCTATAATGTGTCAGGCACTAGGCAGGAGACTTTATATACATTTTCTTGCTTAAATAGGACCAACCCTGTGCCTTGCTCACCATTTCATGGCAAGGAAGCAGTAACTGAGAGAAGGTAAGTAGCGTGCCCCAATTCACACAGATACAGTGCACTCACAGGGGCAGGACTCGAAGCCAGATCCCCTGACTTTCAAGTCTGAGCGCTTTGTATAACTAAAGAGTCCTCAGCCTACTATCCTATTATAAGTGGGATGGTTCTCCCTGAAAATGCGTTAGCTGCGTTACTACAGCCCTATCACACAGCACTAGGGAATCACCCTGTAAGCTGTACCCGTTGCACTTGCAGCTCGTAGACTAAAAACTAACCTTAATTTCATTTGAAGACTTAAAGATTCAATATTCATGGTGCTTCCTAAGTCTCCTAGAACATGTCTAAGGAATACTGGCTCCAGCAGGGATCCCCAGGGCACTCTGACGACGGGGCCAATTACCCACAGGATGTAACCTCAGTCTCCTCGAGCCCTGAGCTGCGCTGAAGTCACAGTCCCAACATAACCTCGGGCAGATCTCTTAAAAGCCCATGCCTTCGGTTCATCATTTGTAAAACAGAAAGAACAGTAATTGTGGGGTTTTTTTTTTTTGTCTACCTTCTGAGGTTATTATGAGGTTCAAATGAAATAAAATATGCAAAGTCCTTTGCAAATTGATAAAATGCCTTGCACAGAGGAGATCCTATTGCTGGTACCAGACTCATCCATCCCATATCTGCTGAGTTGTCTCTGGTTCTCATCTCCTATTTTTAAGAGTAGGATGATAGACTTCATTAAATGCCCTGTAGGTTTCTATTGAAATGATTTTTTTTTTCTTATACAACAGATATTTCTCCAGGCAGAAATCAGCTGCTGGGTAAGAATTTTAGAAAACATAAATGAGAGAAAAAGCCAACTCTCACTTTCTGCAGGGCCCTGTGCTGGATGCTCGTAATGAGTCTGTAAGGGTGATATCAATATCTCTGTTTTAGAGATAGAAGCGGAGGAGAAGAAACATAAGGTCATTGCTGTAAGTAGGAGAGGTGGGACTTTACTCGCCACATGGCCTGGCTCATAGAAAATGTCCCATGAATGGAAACTTTTTAATATCATGCCGATGCACTGGAGGCCTACCCTCTCACCACACTGGATGGTCTTGCTGGAGTCAGATGGAAAGCAGCCATCTGAGAAGGGCTTACAAATCCTCTCTTCTCAGCATGGAGCATGGTGGGGATGACTTTCTCTAGTAGAGGGTCAGATTTCTATTAAGTCTGTTATTGGTGACTTTTTCTTTTATTACGGACCATACTGGGAGCAGAATTTCCCAACGCTGACCACTTGGTAACATTTTAGAACATCCAGAGAGTGCAGTGGTCACTAGGAGGCAGCATGGGTTAACTAAGAACCAAAGTGTGTAGGGGAAGAATTCTTAGCTGTGTAAATTAGAAAAATGCCATAAATGCCGTACCTCTTGATTTCCCCAAGCACTTTGAGGCAGATGGAGAAAAAGTCGCTGGACCCAGGGGGCCTCAAGCAGCTGGTTGAAAATTATACTCAAGAAAATACAGATCCAGTAGCATGTTTTAAGATTCCACTCTTGATCCTGTTCTCCCTGACAGTTTCATTAGTGCTTTGTCAGAGGTTAATGGCCTGCTTATCACACTTAAAGACGTAAGTCCTCAACCCAGATCAACAAGCAATTTCTACACGTGGTATCATAAAGACAAAATGGAGAATTAGTTTGTCTCTAGTTCATATAATGACTTGAGCATTTTAGTTAATTATAGCTACAGTCAGTATTTTTTTTTTTTTTTAAAAATTCCATTTAGTGAGTTAAGAAGGTAAGTAGTTAAAGGGCTCGAGGTAATACACCTCATCATTAGGTTCTCATTAAGTAGTCTTGGGCTGTGCTGATGGATGAGCGGGCGAAATGTAGTCAAGAATTTTCAACACAGCCCTGCGACATCAGGAGGCTTTGACTGCTGTGTTTCCAGAGGTATAATGACGTATTGTAATATACAGAAAATGGAAATTGAAAATTTTAGAGACACGAAGGCTGGGAACTTCTGTAGGACCTCAGACTCTCCAGTGAGGAGAAGAAAAAGATTTGGAGTGGGGGGGGGGGCCGCTATGCTCACCTGGCTGCTGGAAGTGCTAGGGCCCCTCGTGGACCACAAACACCAAGTGTGTAGGTCAATATGACCGGATTCACTGCTTTCGTTTCTGGATCTACTTTCTCAGCCTCATCTGCTTCACTTTTTTTGTATCTTGTTTTTAGTTCAACACTTTTATTGAGATATAACGTACCTGTAGTAAATAAAGGTCACACGTGATGTGCACAGCATGATGGAGTTTTACATATATATATATACCTGTGCAATGCTTGCCCAGAACAAGTTTTAGAACAGGTTCCCTTGGGTCCCAGAAGTCCAGACTTCTGACAATAGATTAGTTTTATCTGTAGCAGAATCAGATAGGATATATTCTTTTTGTCTAAGCTTTTGCGACCCACCTTATTCTGAGAGCTTCATCCATATCATTGGGGGGAATGGTAGTTTGTGATTTCCCATTTCTGCACAATATTCTGTTTGTATCAGTGTACTGTAATTTACTCAGTCTACAGTCGATTCACATTTGGGTTCTTTACAGTTTTGGGCTACTTTGATATACCCTCTTGTAAGCTGTATCAACCTGTTATAAATGTTTATAATTTACTTTATTGTATTATTTATCATTTATAACTTCTTATAAATATTTATAATTTAGCTTAAGTATATTTGATATTCATATCAAAATACGTCTGTGCTGTGCTGAAGAATGAGACCTATCCTGTGTTCCTCCGCAGGCAGCAACCAGTAGTTAGTCTATTTCCTGGCACCATAATAGGTGCTCAACAAACATCTGATGAGTTTGATAGATTGTTGGTTAATTGTTCAGAGCCAATGACTAGAAGTTACAGATACACATTTTATTCCCTATAAAGAAGAATTTTCTTAATATTACCCTGTTGAACCCTGAAGAGTGATGAATCATAAAGAGTAGGTTCCCCTTTTTTTGAAGGTGTGAAAGCAGGAAATAGGATCCTCCATCAGGGGACTTGGAGTAGGGGACACTGTAATGGCTCTGCCCAGATCTCCCTGGACCCCCTTTGTCACTTCTTGTACCTCACTCCCAGCTTAAATGATCTTTTGTTTCTAAGGGCCGGCAGTATCGTTATTGGGAGCCCAGCTCCCTTGGCTTGCATTCAGATAACCTCTGAGTTGTCATTTGTCTCCCGGAGCCCCCTGTGGCATCAGGCTGAGGCTGTGACTTGGTCTCAAGTCTTGCCCTGGTTGTCCTCTTTCCCTTCCCTGCTCCTCCTATTCATTCTCTTGCTGCTTTCTCTCAGGAATGCATCCTTAATATATCACCCGGATATGAATCCTGGTCTCGAGGTCTGTTTCTAAAGAATCTTAGCCTAAGACATTTGGTGATGAATGAATTGATCTGATCAATTCTGATGGATGACAATTCAGTCCAAATAGTACGGAAATAGAGTGATTAAGCAATTCCACGATAGCCTTCTTTCAAAAACTTAAATGATTATTTGCTTCTCAGCCTCTTAGCTAAGATCAAGTGTAGTATCAAAAACCTAGAGGATGCACAGTCTTGATCACCTCAGGTCAGTGTTCACTGTTAAAACTCAGAGGGGCTGAGTCACTAGGCAATGCTGAGACCTCAGAGGTGGATCAGCCCACAGAGAAGGAAAAGAAGCTGGGGCCAGAAAATAGCAATGTAGGGATGACCCTCCAGGAGGATGTAATCAGGTCCAAATTACAGGATCCAAACCAGGTGTAAAATGCAGACTCCATCATTTATCTCCCAGGGAAATACTCAGAGTCCATGGGAAATAGCATCAAGGTTCATTGAGTTTAGATCAGGATCCCAGCTAGTGGCTGGTTGCCATCATCCAAGGCAAAAACTAGACATAAAGTCTAGTGCTGGCTAGACATAAAGGCCAGGACCAGCGGGATCTTGTGACTTCAGGGACACAGAGGTGCTCAGCTCTCCACAGAAGTACCCCATGCTGGACTTGTGAGCAAAGCAAAATTCCAGCTTCTCATGTTGATGGAGCAGAGATTTCAGATAGACTCTGCCCTGGTAAGAGTTGGACACAGGGAGCAGGAAACAGGCACGGAGCTATGCGTTAGGACTCCCACGCGCTGCGCACAGTACGAGGCGCTTTTCATACACAATCTTTCATCTTCACAACAACTCTGTGAAGAAAGCATTATTAACCTCATTTTTCAAACTCAGAGAATGAGGCTCAGAGAGGTTAAATCAAGTGCCCTAGGTCACCGGTTAGGGCGGAATTCACACGCATCAAACAATAGCTAATTGAACAATGCCCTCTGCGGTCTGTGCCAGGGGAGTGGTGCAAATGATAATTGCCACAGGGGTGTAAACAAAAGAGGCAGAGGTGCCAAACCAGCTTTGTAATAAATGAAAAAAATATATCAGTCATCCTCATGTGTCGCCCCTTAATGCCAGCTTATTGGGAAATAGGGCATTACTTCTCTCAAATCATTTTTCTAGACTCATATAGTCCAGAAATTTTCCTTAATTATTCAACTGGCTTGAGGCAGGGGAGGAGGAAACAAATTCTTTCCGTCCTTTTATCTATGTTGCATTATTCAACCACCTTGATCCCAGTGGGGAAGGCAGACATCTTTTTGTTTAAGAGATGGGGTTGATGAACATCAGAGAACTGAAACTTTCCCCAAATTTCAGCCTGTAAATAACTCTACTTTCTCTGATCTAGAGTCTGTGTGGGTTATCCTTCACCTGTGCCTCCCTCTCTGTGACATTCTTGAAACTAGGATGGAATTTATGTGGCTGGGTGGTTGGTTGAGCTCTGTGACTGCTTGTCTGCAAAATGAGGGATTGTTCTCTGTTCTAGACTTCGGAATGACTGTCCTTGCTGTACGTTTCCTCCACAGGCCACAGCATAGTGACTCCTGGGTTAGCATTTGGGTCCTTGGTCAGTGTAGACAACCAAACAAGGAAACTTTGGCTACAGAATCTGCTTTCAAATTGAGGATATCCAGATAGATGGTTTATTCTGACGAAATACAGATGTTTTCAAAGACCTCTGTTGTGTGTATTACTCTGTCCATCCAGCCTTCCTCTCTTCTTCTAGAAATAGCTCCGCCTTCATCTGGAGAACTTCAACCCCATCAGGCCAACAGGGTTTTGGAGGAGACTGCCATCCTCCCCTTGGCCAGGGAAGTTGGTCCAGGAAATGGGGATGTGACCCCAACCAGGCCAATCAGAGGAGTCTCCTGCAATTTCTTTGAATTGGAGCCAAGAAAAGTTTTCCTTAGATGGCAAGGTAGAGAAGATGTGAGACTGCAACTTTGGGGACCATAGGTCCATCTTTGGAGGGAAAGCCTGTTGGAGAGGCTGAGGCTGACACGTAGAGAGAAGCTGAGATCAGGAGAGAGAAAGGCTTATGTGAGCAATGGAGTGTTGATGGAGTCCTTGTCTAGGTGTCACCCCATTGCTACATGACCCTCTAATTTGGTCACCTTGGGGTGACATGACCCCCAGAAAGTCTCCTTGCTGCCCAAGGTAGTCTGAGTCATGTTTCTGTTACTTGCAACCAAATCTGGTGTAACATATCCCATCTTTTTTTCCTATTGCTTTTTCTCAAAGACCAAGACCACACATGACTCTGAAATAAGTAGTTTTGATTTCAGTTGGGATTATGGGATTGCTGTGTCCTCTGAGGCTAGAAAATACCCTGGTCTGCTCAGGACAGCCTTGGTGTGTGCCTGTTGCCCTGGAGTAATTATTATCAGTGATCCCTTTCAGTTCATAAAGGCCTGACTTAGGTGATAAAGCATACAGGTACTTATTTCAGGTTCATCTCAACCTGTCCCTTTTTAAAAAGTCTTTTGACACCTACCCCCCACCTTGAGCCGTCCTCCTATAAGTTGGAGCCCTTGGGAGACAGAGATTAAGCACACCTCCCCCACCTGTGTCACCCAGTAGAGTTTTGTGCAGCACCGGGCACACCATATTGGCTACACTGAATGTTTACACCTTAAGGCAACTATTAAACAGACTTACCTAAAAGAAATTAATTTGATTGATTTGCATTAAGCAGGATCTGGGTTCCTAGTCTTTCAAGCTTAAAGGGAACCCAACCTTTATGGGTACTGATGATGATGACGATGGAAACTTTGAATATGTACTTTTATTTAGTTCTCTCAGGCAAGCCTTATCTCCATATTTATAGATGAGGACACTGATGGTGAAAGAGGTGAAGTGCATGCCCCGAACTTGAGCTCACTGCCACACCACTGAAGCCTGCACTGTGTGGTGGGCTCACCCCTTCTGAGTGCCATCCTGCACTACAGAGACCACACTACGCTCGCCACACTCTTTCATAGCGAGGGTCCTGGGTGTGATGTAGGCCTCTATCTGATGCTGATACTGAACTGAATTAATCCCATAGGGTGAGCGGCAGATGCAGAGCATCCATTTTGCTGGTGCAGCAAATCTTGAGACTCAAATCTAGAGTGTGGCTCTGGGTGTCGTTCCCGGAAGCTCAATGTGGAGTCAGTTTCTTCAGTTCTGCCGTTGGTTCTGTACTTTTAGTACCATTACAGGCAGGTGGAGGGGGAATTCTTTCTCCAAGTGAGCGCTGGCTATTAAATCATGTCAATATATCCCCAGAGGGGGATCCCTGGGTGGCACAGCGGTTTAGTGCCTGCCTTTGGCCCAGGGCACGATCCTGGAGACCCGGGATCGAATCCCACGTCGGGCTCCCGGTGCATGGAGCCTGCTTCTCCTCTGCCTGTGTCTCTGCCTCTCTCTCTCTCTCTGTGACTATCATAAATAAATAAAAATTAAAAAAAATATATATATATCCCCAGAGGGCATCACAATTAAGTTCTGGGGAGCAAGATGGGTTGATTTCGCTTCTCCCTATATATGCTTTACTTCTCTCTTCTTCCCTTTAGTAGTGGAAACAGAGCCTGAGGACTCTCATCTAAGCTTCTGGCCCCTCATTGTATAATATGGAGTTTAATATTTGCCCACTTCCTACTGCTATTTGCCTGGGGAATCCATGGTCACTGCCCAGTGTGATTCAGATGCAGGTATATGGAGGAAGAACCAGCATAATCATGACCCATGCTGTATTAATATAACCACAGGAAAATCACTTGGAGCTTTTTTTTTCATTGATATATATGTTAGGCTAGAACTTTTTCCCCCCTCCTTTATATCGGGGCCAAGTAAAGGCATATGTCTTCTATTTATTTCCTTGAAATGATTCTTAGATGATAATTTTGCTTAGTATAATCACAGCTTGGTTCCATATTCTAACAACCGGGCATTTTCCTTTTCTTTTTGGAAAGAGGTGACTTGGAATCATAGAGAAATATTAATCATTTGGTGTGGTTTTCTTGATTAAAGGAATTGTAAATGGCCATTCGAAAAACTCAAGGAAGGCTCATTCTTGGATTAATATCAGATAAAACCTGTGTCTATAATTCATCTTACAGAGCAACTGGCTATTCTTTAAAAGTTCAAACAGAGTAAAATAGGGAAAATGAGGATAATCATCTGTTCAGCCTCAATTAGCAAAATGTCTCAGGGAATGGGCTGTCCAACCATTAGGGTAAGAAGAAGGACTTTTACTAATTTCTATGTAGTGTAATTTTGGCAGCCTCTAGAAAGACCCATACATCCAAAGAAATTCCACTCTTCTGGCTCACAAATTGTTTGAATTTCTTTAGAAAGGTGTAATGGTTAATTTTATGTGTCTTAACTAGGCTGTGGGGGTGCCCAGATATTTGGGCAAACATTATTCTGGGTGTTTCTATGGGGTGTTTGTGGATAGAGAGTAACATTTAAATTGGTAGACTGAGTAGCGCAGATTGTCCCCACCCTACACCCCAGTGTGGGTGGGCCTCATCCAATAAGTTAAAGGCCTAAACAAAACAAAAGTCTGACCCTCCCCTGAGTGAGAGGGAATTTCTCCTGCCTGACTGCCTTCAAGCTGGGACATGGTTTCTTTATCTTTGCCTCCACACTAAAATATTAGCTCTTCCTGGGTCTTTAAGCTGCCAGCTTTCAGACTGGAACTACATCATTGGCTTTCCTGGGTCTCCAGCTTGACGATGGACCCTGCAGATCTTGGGAATTCTCGGTCTCCATAATCATGTGAGCCAGTTCCTTATGACGCATATACATAAACTGTCTATATGTTTATCCTACTGGCTCTGTTTCTCTAGAAAAGCCCTAACTAATACAGAAGAACACCAAAAAATGCCCATATATCCCAGAGGGGAAGCAGGACTCATACACACATCTGCACACTAAGGAGCGAGTAATTAATCTCCCCATCGCTCATCTTTCTCAAGCACACACTTGAGAGAAGGAGAGGATGGAGAAGGAGCCGACCACCTGAACCAAAGGGTGAGAGAAAACACCTATGGAGGAGATACTTGGCATAACAACCAGAAGCTTCATTTGACCATAAAACAGATCAAAGTTTTTTCAGCAGAAACTAAGCAGATGGTAGAGGGGTAGGGAAACATTTCCATTTAGGGGACATGAACTGGGTAGTCTGGTTAAGAGAGGGCCATGGTTTCCCAGTGGCAGCGCAACTTGGGAGGGTTCACCCCATTATGAATGAAGGATTTCCTACACTGCCCATGACTTCCCCTGGCAAAAGCAAAGTATAGGTTCAAAAGTCCAAAGAAGCAGACTTGCATGTGAGGCAGGTAACCAAACACCCATGTTCCAGACCTGTCCCTCCCACCTCCCCAATGATTGCTTTCTCTCTGTGTGCCTCAGTTTCCCCATCTGTAAAACGCATTGGTCTGACTTTCTGCTCCTTAGTTTTAGTGATAGTTGGGCATTTTATATAGGTGGAAACAACAACAACAACAAC
The DNA here is from genome assembly GCF_048418805.1 of Vulpes vulpes. Lineage (NCBI taxonomy): Eukaryota > Metazoa > Chordata > Mammalia > Carnivora > Canidae > Vulpes > Vulpes vulpes. Next base: position 13,634,940 of record NC_132790.1, read on the forward strand.
AACAACCCTATGTGTCCCTGTTTGAAGCAGAGACAAAAAGAGGTTAGAATTGCGTTCCAGAGGTAAAACCATTCTGTGCTGTAGTCACCATGATGTAGCTGATCTGGAATCAAAGGCCACAGAAGTGCAGATTTCTGTTAAAATTAAAAGGGGAGTTGGAGGATGGCCAAAGCCCTTTCTGACTAATTTGTCTTCACTCTGAAAATGTTTCCAACAGCAACGTTGAGGAGGCTCATCTCTTCCCCTGGCCAGGCACCTCTCCCGTCTTCCAGAAGAGAATTTGGTCTGAGACACAAATGGAAAGCAGGTTCTTCCTCCAACACAGGAGCCTGTCTTGGATCTCAGGGTCGCGGGCACCAGGAGAGGCCACAGGAGAGAGCAGGTGCTCCTGAGTGAGGCTCAGAAGCAGATACAATGTGTGGCTTTAGGGACAGTTTCATTGGCAAAGGAGGCTGGTGTGACTGACGGCTCCCCACTGAGGTCAGGAGCAGACATTGTGCTCAACAACACAACCCTCTTTTTCAGAGGAAACTAGGTAATAGTACGTGTCCTTATCTGTTCTGTTTTTTTTAGGAAAAATGTGGGTAGCCTCATGTCGTTCTCCTGCTAATTACAAATTGCTTAGATCTGGGAACAGGAGCCACTCAGGGAAGGGGAGGGTCCCCGCTGAATATGGTTATCACAGGGCATTTGCTCCCTGCCCCGACCGCCCTCCTCTGCCATCTCCCCACACATTCTTGCTTTCGTGACTCCCTTCCAAATCCCAGGGTGTGGCGCGACCTCCTCCAGAAGCTTATGTTGACCTATAATATTAGGTTGAGTGCCTGCATCAGACGTTGAGCTCCATCCAGATCCCCTTTACTATTTTTCTGTGCCCCTCCCTGGCTTCCTGGCTTCCTTGTTTTCCCCTTTGGAATGTTTGGCTTTCTGCAGCTGGCACCTGTGACCCTTCTCCAGAGGAACTGCCCTGGGCCCGCTGGCTCCAGCGTGTGTAGGACGCCTGGGAATGTATGTGCCTGCCCTCACAGTCCTCCTGAGCCTATGACTGGCAGGGTAGGAGTCTCAAAGCCCAGGTTCTTCCCCTCCTGCTGGGACAAGACTGAGGCCTGGCCTACACCTCGGAGTTCTCTTGAGGGGTCAGATGGAAGTTTCTTGAAGCAAAACTGTGCTGCCGATCTCAACCTTGTTGAGTCTCTTCTCCTGTCCTGCTTCTTCCATTCTCTTACTGGTTCCTCCTGAGAGCATTACTTGAAACATCAAGAACATATCAGACACACCACTCTTTGGAGGATCAAACCTAGGATGGCACCTGCCTTGTGCTCCCGAGGCCCCCTGGGCATGCCCCTATTATAGTACTAGCTGGCTTCCGCACTGGGCTGGGAGCTTTCTGAAGGCAGGGTGTGTGTTTTGTCTACAGCTGTACCTCAAGACCAATTCAGGACCTACCAGTGGATTCCAGGGAGCCTGTGAATGAATGTATGGAACCATGAACTCCAGCTATTGGAATCAACCCTGAGGGAAGGTTGAACCCAGGAAAACATCTGGGCACCTGTGGAGAAGAGCAGTCCTAAACAGAAACAGACGTGTGCTTTCCTAAGAATGGAAAGAGAGTGGCAGGGCACCCCAGTCCCTGGGCCTGGGACCCAAATGACCCCTGCTTCCTCGTGTCCTGCTTGCACATCTTGGCCTGCACACTCTTGGCCTTTGGCTGTTGGTGCCGTTTCCCCAAAAGGCCTTACTTTTGAAAATGGGCATGGCCATGTATGATTCCACTGTTTTCTTAGTTTTTCAATCCTCCGAAGCATCTGCTCCCAGACTCTCACATTCCACCCCAGTGTCTACAGCTACGTCCTAGCTGCTAGCTCACTGTTGGACACGGACCTGCCTCAGAATTCCACCATAAGCCCTGCATCCTCCACCCCGCATCCATCCTGTTGTCCCTCCCGTGTCTCCAGTCTCCAAAGAAGCCCCACCTTTCCAGATGGCCGGACCCAGAGCATTGGACTCTAATCATAAACCCCTGTGCCCTGCCTGGCCCTCTGCCCCCTCCCAGGGCCACCACAGTGTGGAATGTGGTTGTGACAGAGAAGCCGAGTCTGTTACCACCACACCATCTCTAGCACGTCCAGGCAGGCCCAGGCAAGTTGCCAGGGGTTTTGTTGACATGAAGGACAGCCCCTGGGTTTCCCAGAAGAAACTGTGAGGAAGGCAGACTGGAGGGCCCTTACACTTAGTCATTTGGGGTTCTGGAAGAGGCTTGGCTACAGGCTGAATTTGCCTTGAGGAAGGATCCCAAGGCCCCATTTCTCCAAGGTATTTGGGGTGGGGTAAGGGACAAGAAGAACAAGTCATGTAAAGGAAATGAAAAAAAAAAAAAAAACATGAGAGGAAGCCCCCCTGCTGCAAGTGAGGCCCATAGGCCTGGAAGTGGTCTAGGAGGGGATAGAACCATTGGGAAGGGTCATTTCATTGCACAGAAGAGGGGCCTAAATCTCATGTACTGAAAAGGTGCTTGAAAATTAACCTTGTAGACTTGTATTCCTTCTCCGTTGCGAGCATGGGAGCTGCCATCCTTCCATCAAAGGTTCACAGGGGAGCGTGGGCACTTGGAAGCCAATGACAGTGACCTTGGCTGGGCAAGCAGAGGGCAGGGGAGCTGTTATGCTTTACAGCCAGGAGATGTGGGGAGTCCTTCACAACAGCTCGCTGCAGATCATGGCACAGGGAGCTACAAAGGGGCCGCATAGATGGGAAGGATCTGAGGAGGGGATCCAGGAGGACCACGGGGGCAGACAAGTCTCACTGTGAGTGTCCTCTGTCTTTGGCTCTGTCACGTCCCCCATTCAGGATCCTCAGGTCCACACAGCTATGAGGCTCCAAACGTCCTTGCCTTCTTTTTTCCTGCCTTCGCTCAACGGACACGGGTCCAAGTTCTGCCCTGGCGGAGCTTGCACTCTCAAGGGAGGGCCCAGACTCTGGTGGAACATGTCAGGAGCCATAATAAGCCCACAGAGGGAGGGGAAATGGGATGCAGCCCATCACCCATGGGGAGGGGGGGTACTCTGATTTTAAAGACAGGGGTCAGGGAAAGCTTTGCATTTGGCATTTCAATCCAGCTCCTCTCTATGCCAGACTTCATGCTGCCCACTGGGCAGGCAAATGCCGACTAAAAGGCCATGATTGCCACCTTTATGAAGCCTGCAGTCTTGTCCTTTTTGTCATACCTTGAATCCTCACTACAGCTACCCTGCAGGTCCTCCTACCACACAGAGGCCATCGCATCGCTGGGGGGCTTCAATCCCTTTCATACCATTCCGGCCCCCTGAGGATCAAACCCTGGTTCCTGGGCAGGTTTCCAGGCTTCAGTCCCCATCCTGCCCACAATCCCGGCTGGTGTGGGTCACAGCCTTCTCCCCTCGAGCCAGGGAGCCGCACAGCCCACTTGCCTGGAATCGTCCTGGCGTATGCCCGGTGCCCTGCCATCAGTACTAATAGTGTGCCACCTTACTCTCAAAAGTCTCTCAATCCAGGCCATAAACTCTACAGTCCTGCTATTTGTAACACACCCAGTGCTTCAGGTGCACAAGGTATTGCTCTGCACAAACATGTCCTGCTTCTAGCATCTACACTGTGCATGCTCCCGCCTCAGTCTGGGTTATCTTTTCCTACCACTGGCGGATGAACTTCTCTTTAGCCCTAAAACCCAGCTGACATGTTACCATCTCTCTGTTTTCTGGGCCATCTCCCCACCCTCAGCCCTCTACTTGACAACACGGCTTGTTCCCTCCTCGGTGGGCAGCCTTTCTCTAGAAGGCACCCTTGTCCTGGCACCGTCTCCACTTCTGCACTGGAGGTAGGGCCTGTAGCCCTTTCAGCCCAACATCCGCTGGCCTCACACAGTGTCTGAACCACTCCAGGTACGGAGGAAGCGTTGATGGGGCCAAATGCAATGTGGTGATGCTCGAGTGGCAAATACAATGACCGAAAGCTTTTAATGCTTCTGAGGAAACCACTAGAACGTGAAGACTGGGTCCACTAGGAATTTTTTTTCAGCCTTTCATGTAATTTCTTAAACATATCGCTTGTTGACCCACATGTGCTGGCTCACCTGGACTCTGTAATGGCCCGCCCTTCCGGCTCCCTGTCTCCTGGGTGAGAGCCGCTGTGAGATGTGCCTGAGTCCTGGGTGCAGGGGAGCAAAGAAGGGAATCTTCTCAGCCTACGAGGACTGGGACAGAAGGGAAGTGAGATGTGGTGATGGGGAGACAGTCCAGAAACCAGAGTAGGAGCAAGAAAATAGGCATCCCTTATCCAAAGCTGACATGAGAAGTTTCTAGTAAGGGAAACACGGAAGCAGAAAGTTTTGGCATCTGTAGCAGTATTTTAAGCAGCTGGAAATGACAAGAACAATTCTATGCTATCAGTCCTGTGCCAGGGAGGACCATGGAGGAAGTCTAGACAAGACCTTTAAAGTGAGGAGGCCAAGGGTTGGAGAGAAGGTGTGAGGCAATGGAATGAGCACAAACCGTGTTTAAATCCTGGCTTTCCATCCATGCAGGTGTTCCATCCATCCTCCTATTCAGTCATAGGGCCTGGTACTGCGGTAGGTGCTCAAAATACAACTCACGAAAAGAACAAAAGTCCTAGTCCCTGCCAGTCTCGTGAAGGGGTCAGAAGATAATCATAATGCTCATGCCCGTTTGAAATGGTGGTAAGGGCTCTGAAGGAAGCATAATGGGACTCTAAGGGCAGGTGACAGTGCTGGGGAGCATGTCTGGGCTTGGCTGGGGGAAGTGAGGGGTGAGTTATGACCTTAAGGGTGAACACCAGTGAACGGGGACCCGAGTGGTGCCCAGAAGCGGGGCCTGCAGTGGCTCTCTGGGGGTAGGCGAGAGCGTGAGAGGTCCTGGGCCAGGGAGAAGCATAGTGCAGCCCAGCTGTGAAGGATGAAGAGGGAGCAGGAAAGAGGAGGCCGAAGAGACAGGATGGGCAGATGGGGTACCACGGGGTACCTGGCCTTTGTGCAAAGAGCATTGGATGACCAGGGCGGGGTTCTGAGCAGTGAGTGTGAGGGTAAAAAGTATGTATGTGTCACCTGACCACTTATGTACTCTGAAAACTTCCTTCTAGCTGCTGGTGGAGAGATCATTTGGAAAGCCATTGCCAGGGCAGCCTGGGTGGCTCAGCGGTTTAGCGCCGCCTTCAGCCCAGGCATGATCCTGGGGACCCGGGATCGAGTCCCACATCGGGCTCCCTGCATGGAGCCTGCTTCTCCCTCTGCCTGTGTCTCTGCCTCTCTCTGTGTCTCTCATGAGTAAATAAATAAAATCTTAAAAAAAAAAAAAGGAAAGCCATGGCCAGAATCCAGGCCAGAGATGGGTGGGAGCTTGCCTAAGGAGGGGGCTGCGCTGCCTTCCATAACCTCTCTGAGTCTCAGTGTGTGATCCTGTAAAAGAGACAAGAAGTTGTGAGGCTTAGCATGAGAAAAGGGCCACGGTGTCTGGTTCACAGAACGTGCTCGAGAGATGTGCCGTGGCCTTCCCCGCTGACGTGAGGGGGCAGCCGACGTTTGGCTGAGGTTCCTGGGCCTGTGAGGCTCTGCTTTCTGGGATTCTTGTTTTATTCACAGAAACAACCCCGTGTTTGTGCAGGGAAATGGGGACAGGAAACAGCCCAAGACACATTGTAGAGAAGTTCCTTTTTGAAATATTTTTGAGGTACAAGAGGACAAACTATATGGATCCCAGGAGTGTCTCTCTCTCTCACGTTCACACACACACACACACACACACACACACACACCCCTACTGTGAGTTCCTTAGGTAAAGAGGGAGGACCAGCGCCCCTGGCTAAGGAGGCTGATGACCCCTGGGAGTGCTGCTGTATCCGAGCCTTCCTCGGAAAGCCCTTCTTGTCTCTCGGAGCTAATCAAGTAATGAAAGTTGCAGAGGACCACGATCAGGTAACCCAGATAAAGGCCTCTTGTGTCCATCCCGGGGGTGTGGTATCGGGTGATGTGCTCTTCCAATGAAAATGAAGAGGAGCCACCTTCCCAGCAGCAGAGGGAAAGCGGCCTCCCCTGGCTCCCGCGGGCAGCGAGGACAAAGGCCTCATCGCTGGTTCATTTGCCAAGCGCGCAGCTAAGAGAGACCCACACGTCGCATTAATCAGATGGTGGGGGCGAAGGCGCAGTCAGAAACGCTCCTGGCTCAGAGGAAAATGGCATTTTATTGTTTTCCCCTCTCTTAAGAAACGACCCGCAAAGGGAAGCTCACCTTGAAGCATTGAAAGCAAATCATTCATTCCTGAAGACAAATTTAGGCAAGACCATTTTGCAAAACTTCCCTGGAACCTAAATGATTTGTGCCTCAAAAGCCTGTAACCAGGAAGGTCACACTTCCTTTTAGTACCCAGATTATGACGGCATTAACCCAACAGGCAGCTGGATCAGTGGTGAGCAGCTCTCCTCCAAGTGTCCCTTGGTTGTTGCAGGAGCTCCCCAAGGGTGCTCCCCGCGCAGACTCTCAGCCCAGACGCCTTGGGGAGGGCCCTCCTCCTCCTCTCCCGGTTGGCTTCCCATTCATTCCGAAGCTACCCTGCTGTTCCAGCTGCTCAGGAGGTTGCCAAGGACCCCATCAAGAGGGCTTCTCCAAAGACAAACATTATATGGTCTCATTCATTTGGGGAATATAAAAAATAGTGAAAGGGAATAAAGGGGAAAGGAGAGAAAATGAGTGAGAAATATCAGAGAGGGAGACAGAACATGAGAGACTCCTTAGGGGTGGTAGAAGGGGAGGTGGGCAGGGGGTGGGGGTGACTGGGTGACACTGAGGGGGGCACTTGACGGGATGAGCACTGGGTGTTATTCTATATGTTGGCAAATTGAACACCAATAAAAAATAAATTTATATAAAAAAAAAAAGAGGGCTTCTCCATGGAGTGGCCAGGAAGTCACTGGAGGGTTCTGAGGCCAGGGACACACACTGTCCTTCAGCTGGATCAAGTGTGGTTGTGCCAAAAACAAACTGTAGGGGGTGAGAGTGGCAGCAGGGAGTCTGGGAAGAGCCTACTGATGTGCCCGGGAGAGATGTTGGGGCTCGGATGTGGGTGGCAGCTGTGGAGGTGACAACATGTGGTATGATTCTGGATATATTTTAAAGGTAGAACTGATAGGATTGCCTAACTGGAATGTGAGGGAGAGAGAGGAGCCGAGGGCAATGCAAAGGTCCTTGACCAACACCCAGCGTGGATGGAGCTGCCATGACTTTCTCTGAGCAGAGAATCAGCTCCATCTGTGTTGCCTGCCTGCCTGAGCCCTAAAATTGTCACTAGTCACTAAGCCCAGTGTTAGGAACAATGAAAGCTGTTTTACTACCTTCTTCACAGAAGGTTATATTTACATTTAGCAAACAGATGTCACTTGTCAGGCCAAAACATATTTTTAAAAAAATATATATATATTTTAAGTAGCAATTTTACAGGTAAAATTTCTTTTCTACTCTTTTTTTTTTTAAATCGTGGTATAACTGACATATAACCAGGCAAAATTTCTGATAACAATCTAATAACTTGAAAAATAAATCATTAAAAGGTGGGGATCCCTGGGTGGTTCAGTGGTTTAGTGCCTGCCTGTGACCCAGGGTGTGATCCTGGAGTCCCAGGATCAAGTCCCCACTTTGGGCTCCCTGCGTGGAGCCTGCTTCTCTCTGTGTCTATGTCTCTGCCCACCCCCTCTGTGTCTCTCATGAATAAATAAGTAAAATCTTTTAAAAAAATTATTAAAAGGTGAAAAAAAAACTCTTTATTTAAGAATTATGAAGTATGCACCTAGATAGGTTTTTGGCTCAATGAGGAAATTGAAAGGGAAATTTTTATTGCTAAAGATCAACAAAAACCAATGACCCAGCAAAGGCTGTCCTGAGAGGAAAATTGATAGCCTGTCATGCTCTCGCTGTTACAGCACAAAGACTAAAAAGTGAGAGAGCTAAGGACTTGTCTTAAGGAACTAGTGAAATAAAAAACTGAAGGCAACTAGGGAGAGGAGATTTATAAAAATAAAATCTGGGCAGCCCGGGTGGCTCAGCGGTTTATCACTGCCTTCAGCCCAGGGCGTGATCCTGGAGAAGTGGGGTCGAGTCCTACATTAGGCTCCCTGCATGGAGCCTGCTTCTCCCTCTGCCTGTGTCTCTGCCTCTCTTTCTCTCTCTCTCTTCTCTGTGTCTCTCATGAATAAATAAAAATAAAATCTTAAAAAAATAAAATCTAAATTTAATTAGATGAGTTTATTAAAATGTACCATATTGATTTGTTACAATTAAATGTTACACTTATTTAAAAGCTTAAGCTAAATCCTTAAGAGACTTGAATAAGTAAAAAGAGAGAACAAAAATGGAGATTCCACCCTGTGGTGGTAAACCCAAGGATTTAGAGGGAAAGGGTGACTTCCTGGCACATGACCTAAGAGAAAGAAGGAAACGTGAACAGACCAGTTACTGTCACTTTGAAAGGTGACTGAGATGTACAGTCAAGGGGCACCTGGGTGGCTCAGTCAGTTAAGCGTCCGACTCTTGATTTAGGCTCAGGTCATGATCTCAGGGTTGTGAGATCGAGCCCGGCATCAGGCTCCTGTGTTCAGCATGGAGTCTGCTTGAGAGTCTCTCTCCTTCTCCCTCTGCTCTTCCCACTCTTGCTCATTCTCTTTCTCTTTCAAATAGATAAATAAATCTTTTCTTTTAAAAAAGATGTAAAATTAAAAAAAAAAAAAAGATGTACAATCAAAAGAGTTCCCAGGGCCAGAGGTATTCACAGGTTAGTAACAGACCATTGTTTGTTCCATTTCCCTGCCTAATAACCAGACACAACACATGACTCTCTAGCAAACAATAGTTGCATAGTCACACTATTTGGATTCTATTTACTGGTTTCGCATTTTAAAAATCAACCCATAGGGCAGCCCGGGTGGCTCAGTGGTTTAGCGCCGTCTTCGGCCCAGGGCCTGATCCTGGAGACCCGGGATCGAGTCCCATGTCGGGCTCCCTGCATGGAGCCTGCTTCTCCCTCTGCCTGTGTCTCTGCCTCTCTCTCTCTCTCTCTCTGTGTCTCTCATGAATAAATAAAATCTTAAAAAAAAAAATAAAAATCAACCCATAGACCAAGTAAGCTCAATTATAATTATTGTACAATATACAAATATTTTGACTATCTTGACATGTTAAAATGTGGTTCGTTGACAAAAATAGGAGAAGTAGGTGGTGGTCTGGGGGCATTTACTAAAGAGCAAGTGTAAAAAGCAAATTTGATAGATCAAGCCATAGAGGTATAGATATATTATTTTATTATAATTGTCAGAAGAACTCAAACTAAGGCTATCACAAAGATCAAGAAAGGAAAAAGGGAACAGAAAAAATAAGTGGGAGGTAGAGCATGTGTGCTAATTTCACCATATTTCATACTGAGGAGTCAATAGATACTGTCTCAGATGGATAAATCATGAAATAAAGACCTAAGTATTAGAAATGAATGTTATGTTGGTAATCACAAAAAATAGAGTTCAAATCAGTCATTTCTGGGAAGGGGAAATTAGGTGTAAAAGAGATACGGCACTTTGGGATGCCTGGGGGGCTCAGCGTTTGAGTGTCTGTCTCTGGCTCAGGGTATGATCCCGAGGTACCAGGATTAAGCCCCACATCGGGCTCCCTGCAGGGAGCCTGCTTCTCCCTCTGTCTCTGCCTCTCTTTCTGTCTCTCATGAATGAATGAATGAATGAATGAATGAATGAATAAAATCTTTTTAAAAAGAGAGAAAGAGATGGCCCTTTAATTTTATTTTGCACTCATATTCTGTTTGCAACTTAAAAATCAATTCTTATAAATAGCAAATTCATATACATGTACATAAAAACAGAGGAGAAGAATGCCTGGGTGGCTTAGTTCGTTAAGTGTCTGCCTTCATCTCAGGTCATGATCTCAGGGTTCTGGGATCGGGCCTTGCATTGGGTTCCCTGCTTAGTGAAGAGCCTGCTTCACCCTCTCCCTCTCTGCCTGCTGCTCCCCCTGCTTGTGCTTGCTCTCTCTGACAAATAAATAAATAAAATCTTAAAAAAAAAAAAAAAAAAAACAGGAGAGAAGAGCCAACACAAAATTAGTCTTCAGGAGAAGCTCCTGGTTGTAGCTTAGTCAAAGAAAGAATTTCATGGGAAGACATGTGATGCATAGTTTTTGGTTGTCTGTGGTGGAGTGTGCTCTGTGAGTCACTCGTCGCCACTCCCACACAGTCTACCTTCCTTCTGGATGGGTCAGAGGTCTAGAGCTATGGACCTGGGCACCCAGATGGCCTTGGGGTAAATATAGACAGTATCTGGGGACTCTGGGGCTGTAAGACAGAAAGATAGCCAGCACTCTGGTTCCACAAAGATGGACACAATGTCCATCTTGAGGAATTCAGTCTACGGGAAGAGCCAGATATGGAGACAGAGCTTTGCTTGGGGCCATATGGAAACAAACCGCTTGATGACCATAGTAAAGGAAACTTCTCAAGAGTCGGGGAGGTCACTGTGGAGAAAGTGACCTCTGAGTTACATGTTCAACATGAAGGTTGAGGAGCAAGGAGCTTGCTGAGAGAGAGAGAGAGAGAGAGAGAAAGGGCCTTCCTGGCAGAGGAAGAAGAAAGGATGGGGCTTGTTCTTGGAATGGTGGGTGGGTGGCATGGCAAATCAGAGGCTGTGTGGGGTGGGGAGATTGACAGGAAGTAAAGCTACAATGATAGGCTAAGGGAGATCATGTAGATGCTTCTATAGAAGCAAAGCTCAGGCATTAGCTTGTGGGTGATGAAGTATCCGTGAAGGGTGAGCAGTGGGAAGATGTCATGAGCAGATTTGATTTTAGAAAGATCGTTCTGGCAGGAGGCTGGGAGACCAGATGAGATTGTGACAAGAGAAGACATGATGAGAGAAGTCTGTGATGTGGGAGGTGTGAAGCTCAGCACTTGCCAGCAACACGTAGGATGCCATCTAGAGACTTCGCCCAGGGTCCAGCACAACGTCCCTGGGTACCACAGTCCCAGGTGTGGTTTAGGAGATAGTGGGTATCAGTGATTCCGGTAATAATGGCTCTCTCAACAGAGTGGACACCAGACTGGGGAATCCAGAGGGGAGATTTCAGAAAACCAGGTGGGCTGAAGCCTCAGCTAGAATAGGGCCACCACATGCAATAAAAGCCCCCTCAGTGGTTAACTTTGTCCCCCTTTCTTCTAAACCACAGTCTGAATCAGTGCTGGGGCCTGATGAAGTCATGTGGCTGCCCCAGTCAGATCTAATTTGCTTTAATATTTATTTCATATTCATTTAATGGGGTGGAAATAGAGAAAACAGATTTTCAATAAAAAGTGCAATACAGATCCCATGGAAAAAAAGGTCCTCTTTATTTTTAATACAAAGCATTGCTATGTATTAAATAAACACGATTTTATTTTCATTTATTTGAGTTTTTTGTTTCACTCATAACTAGATGGCATCAGGTTACTCAACAGAGAGGGAAGTAATTTATGATAATATAGTCACACAAATTCTCCCTCCTGCCCCTGGGTTTTGAATAAACTGCTTTTCAATCCCTTTGTCATTATTGACTAGCTATATAATAAACCATGTTACTTAACTGCCTGAGGCTCATCTTTCTAATCTGGAAAGCAGCAGTATTATTATCTTCCTCTCAGGATTGCTCTGAGGATTAACGGAGTTTACTGTGTGAAAGTTCCAGGAACATAATAACTACACAATAAGTGTTGGCTGCCTTGCTTTCCCAGGAATGTGTTACAGAGGGAAGTGGGATATGGTCAATTGGCTCAACCCCGTGAAACAACGTCCTTCACCCCTGTGTCCTCAGACAAATTAGGAAGATAGGGAAAAATCATTAAGCGTTATTCAGGATGCACGTATTGAAAATGTACCATCTGGTAAGTTTTGACATACATAGGCGCCTGTGATCACTACATCACTACAAGCAAGATAGTGAACATAGCCATCACCCCCAAAGTTTTCTTGCAATCAATCTTTAGGAATTGCTCCCCTGTGCCCATCTCTACTACTCCCATCCTTCTGGTTCCAGGGAACCACTAATATGCTTTCTTTAACTATCTAGATTATTTTCTTCTTATTGAGTTTTGAGAGTCCTTTACATATTCTGGAAACAAGTCCTTCAGCGGCGATATAATTTGTGAGTGTTTTTTTCTCCTAGTTTGTGTCTTCAGTTTGAGTTTGCCTGCCATTTCCTCATGATCAAACTGGAGTTATAGGAATTGAGGGGGGATATGGAATATTACAGAGAATATCAAATATCTCATGGCTTCTTATTAGGGTACATGCCACAGAGATGACTTATCACTGGTGATGTTGACCTAGATCACTTGATTAAGGCAATATTTGCCAGGTTCCTCTATTGTGAAGTTACTTTTTACCCACTTCTCAAGGGGATGAGAATTAAGTTTCACCTCTTGAAAGGGAAAATATGTATACGTATTACTTAGATTCTTCTGTAAGGAAGTTCATCTCTCCTCCCTAGTTGTTCATTCACTTATTTATTTAAGTAGGAACTTTTGGAGATGTTTTGCATTCTTTTGATATGTTCCCATCCTTTTGGTTTTTTTACTTCCTTATTTTGTCTGCATTATAAGATGTTCCAAGCTCATCTCATATTTTTTCTTATCCAGCCCTAGAGTTGGCTGTTTCTCAAGGGTCTTTGCTTCCTTGTATCACAGAATGGTATTTAGAAATGAAGATTGCGGAGCACCTGGGTGGCTAAGTGGTTGAACCTCTGCCTTTGGCTCAGGTCCTGATCCTGGGGTCCTGGGATCAAGTTCCATATCAGGCTCCTCACAGGAAGCCTGCTTCTCCCTCTGTCTCTGTCTCTGTCTCTCTGTGTCTCTCATGAATGAATAATAAAATATTTTTTAAAAAAAAAGAAATGAAGATTGGGATAACAGACCTGCTCCTTGCTTGTGGTATTACTGCTTCGAGGAATGGGGGTTATTTCTTATTTCCTATGGAAGTTTCTGTGTATTTCAAAGGGAAATGGAGCAATTTACAATTAGTCAGTCATATAAGAGAATTCTACTAGAAGTATGATCCATGATCCATCAGCATCAATAGAACTTGTGAATTTGTCAGAAACACAGATCTTGGGCCTTACCTCAGACTTACTGAATCAGAAACTGAGTGTTCGACCCAAGACTCTGTGTTTTAATAAGCTCTGTAGGTGGGGATCCCCGGGTGGCGCAGCGGTTTTGGCCCAGGGCGCAATCCTGGAGACCCGGGATCGAATCCCACGTCGGGCTCCCAGTGCATGGAGCCTGCTTCTCCCTCTGCCTGTGTCTCTGCCTCTCTCTCTCTCTCTGTGTGACTATCATAAATAAATACAAAAAAAACTTTTTTAAAAATAAAAAAAAATAAGCTCTGTAGGTGATTCTTTGGCACATTACAATTTGAGAACCACCGATGTGAGAAGTGTTTTGCAGAAGTCTGAGTGAACTGTTGTGTTTTGCACTTGTTCCAATACCTCCTACAGGGGGCACTCCAGACAATTGTCAGATTGGCTGGCTCCTTACTCTAGCTGCCATCACAGCCCTTCAATTCTTAATATTCCGATGATGACACATCATACAGATGAAAATACACAGGCTACATAGAAGAAGCAAAAACAAGAACAAAAGAACCAATTTTCAACCAAATACCAGCAAACCAAATATAGTAGCTATAAAAAGGACAATAAACCATGACCGAATAGGACTTATCCCAGGAATGTAAGGTTGGTTTAACATCTAAAAATCAATTAATTTCATACAATATTAATGGGATAAAGGATAAAACCACATGATTATGTCTATAGATAGAGAAAAGCATTTGACAAATTCAGTACCTCTCCATAGTAAAAACACTTAAACCAGGAACAGAAGAGAACTTCCTGACCTAATAAAGAGTGTCTATGGAAAAACTCACAAATAACATCATACTTAAAGGTAAAAGAATGAATGCTTTAACTTACAGATTTATTGTGAAGATTGATTGAGTCATAAGGTGTGTAAAGTACCCACAACAGAACGAGGCATCTACTGGTACAGTTATAGAAATATCTAGTGTAAAAAAAAAAAAAAGAAAAGAAATATCTAGTGTAGGGGTGCGTGGGTGGCTCTGTTGGTTAAGTGTCTGACTCTTGATTTCAACTCAGGTCATGAGTTAGAGTCCTGCGATGGCTCTGCCCTGAGCATGGAGTCTGCTTAAGATTGTCTCTTCCCTTCTCCCTCTACTCTTCTCCTCACCCACTTGCTCACTCTCTCTCTCTCTCTGTAAAAAAAAAAAAAAAAAAAAAATATATATATATATATATATATATATATATATATATATATATATATATTCGTATTCAGTGTAGTTTCTTTTTTCTTTTAAGATTTTCTTTTCAAGTAGTCTCTACTCCCAATGTGGGGCTTGACCTCACAAACCCGAGATCAAGAGTCACATGATCCACTGAATGAACCGGCCAGATGCTCCTAGTGTAGTTTCTTTTTTTAATGTTTCTATTTTTTTTCCTAGTGTAGTTTCTTAATATAGTTTCAACTTACTATAGTTTCTGACACTAATTAAGGGCACGATTAATATTACTGTTATTATTAATGTTATTTCAAAAGAGTCTTATTATCTTGAGGCAAGAGAGATGGCATGTAGAAGCTTCTACATGTGAAAGGAATCCTTGAGGGACATAGCAGGTGCTAAGATGCCCTTTGGAATTTTGATAAAAAGGTAATGCTGATTATCAGCCAAATTCCTACTATAGGGGAATACTCTATGGCCAGTTTGAACTGAGTTCTGACTGCTGGTAGCACTGAGCTGGAGTAGGGGCAGAAGGGGGCACAGCAACAGCAGGAGTCCTATAACCAGGAGAAGCTGCCTTCAGGAAGTGAGGTGTTAGCCAGCCCCCTCACCTAACTAAAGAGTCTGATCCCCCCTAGCCCAGCCCCAGCTCTGAGTTTTAAGTGTTGTCTTCTCAGCACAGCTGGCAGCACCTGTCTTCATAGTCCCCAAGGTCATGCTCAGTCGAGAGGCACCCAGAGTCACCATCTGTAGGATACAACTACTCAATTCGCTTTTTAACAGATCAGGGGCCAGGTTTTTGTTTTGTTTTGTTTTGTTAATTGCATGCCAAGCTGTCACCTAGAGCTTAGTGAAAGGGTATGAATATACCCATAAATTATCCAGTATTCAAAGGTAATTTTGATATTCCTATCAGGAGCCTCTTTATGCTCAAATGAGCATGTGGTATTTTGCAAAGGTAAGCATTCCGAGGGAGCAGTTAATTATTTGAAACTGGGTGCTTAGGTGAGTGCAAACAGCAACTGATAGATCCCAGGAGTGGGTCAGCATGGGACAGGAATTTACAACTGTTAGTGGGGGGGCTTGCTTGGGAACTATTCAAAATATAAGAGTGACCCCCTGGGTACTTCACAGTTCAGAAGTACCTCCCTGTGGCAGCAATGTGGTCCAAAGGGAGTCCTAAGGATTTCTATGTCTCTGATGGGAGGCACTGGTATTGTGGGGTTTGGGTGGTGGGATGAGGACACTGAGTCCCAACTATTGAGGGAATGGAACCACACTGAGATTCTTTAAGGGCATGGGTGAAGGGGACATTTAATCTCAGGTCCATCTCATTTTATGGCTTTCTCTACTCCTTACAGCTGGACCTGCTGGTGGTTCTAACTACAAGGTCAAGCCTGTCCCAAATTCTGAGCCAATCTCAACAGGCAAAGGCAAGGCCTTTCAGTCCTTCATCTTTTTATCCTTTAATTTACTCAGCAAAAACATGGTGACAGGCATTATTCAAGGCATGAAGTGCTACAAAAGACAGAACAGAAGGCATGATCCCTCCCTGGAAGTAGCTGACTGCCTTGGGCTGGAAATGGACACATAAATCACCCTAATCTTCAATTTGCCCTGCCCTAGAGTTAGTCTCTGCCTGACTCTCACTTGCTCAACAAATCTAGACCTACGCACCCTCCATTCCAGCCCTATGCAGCCAGAAAGTCATAGTGCCACCTTGTGCCTCGCTTCCAAGTTATGGGACTGTTTCACACATGGTAGAGTGAAGGAGGAAGGTCAGAAGGATGAAAGAGGCAGGACCTACCAAGAAGGCAAGGTTGACAGGAGCAGGTGCTGGACAGGAATAGAACACTTGACAGGACAAGGAGGAAGGGGCAGTGCAGCAAGTCTACTCACATCAGCATCTCTAATATCTAAAGTTTAACAGGTTAGCTTTGTCATAAAAAAAGGAGTTTTGTGTGATTCCCGGTATTTTATAGTGGTCAGAATGAGTGATCTGAACTCATTCCAACCTGAACTCAAGACAGTACTTTTCTTAGATTCAGGTAAAAGGAGCCCTTGCTCAGGCCCCACACCTCTGGACCTCCCCCCACCAACACACACAAAGACACACTTTACAGTGAGTTTCCTGAAATTTTCTAAGTGCCTGTCTGGTGTTTGGAACCAGGAAGAACCGGCGATACTGTCCAGGTGGGATGCCATGATCCCAGATGGGACCTGAGTGGGTCTTGTCCTTGTTCCTCCCACTGGGGGCTATCTCTGACCCTCCACCCACAGCATGGGGTCAACCAGATGCCCCCTTTCCTTTTTCCAGGAAAGCAGTCTGGCAATCCAGTTACTTCTGGTGGCTAACATGGTATTTCTTTCACATGAATTTGAGCTGCCTCTATAGTACCAACATGCTGATTTGGGTGTCTCACTCCTGTACCACAAAGGATTACTTCGTGGCTTTGGGCTAGTGACTCCCACTGCTGGCCCTTGGGCTTGAGCTGTGTGTGCTTGCCTCTGCTTAGACTCACCTATCCTCGTTCTGACCACAATGCTGGCTCCAGGCTACAGATCCATGGGTGGTGGGGTGGTAGCAGGCTTCCTTTACCCTGTGCACACCTCCTCAGGCTTCACACTATGTGCAACAGACATTTGCTTCCCCGAGTGGGACTTCAACTGTGTTGGACCACGCAGATATTCCTGTGAGGAAGGGACTGGTCTTGCTATGCCAGGATCAGTCACCCATGATAGGAAAAAACTATCCTGGCCCTATCATTCCGTTTCTGTTCTAGTTCATACATTGGTATTAACAGAGAAAGAAGAGAGAAAGGAGTGGGGGAGGAAAAGGGGGGGGATTAAAATGACGTTAAGGAGTTAAGGTTGAGGGAGAGACAATGGATTTATATGAGAAAACAAGGAATCAAATTTGTTTTCTCTGTAGAAGAGAAGGCAAATGGGTGGTTCGATTCTTGCTTTCAAGTATAGGCAATGATTTTATGCAGGGGATATAGGTAAATTATTCTCTATATCTGAAAAGACTAACAAAAGGGACCAAACTTAGATTAGAACCAGAGGGGTTTCAGAATGATAAAGGGTAACCTGAAAAAGCCTCCCCCTCCTCCGCTTCCCCCAGAACATTCGGAGGGAATTAAATAACCACTCAGTCCACTTGTGTTCTTTGTCAAAGGGTTTTTTTTTCTAGGGGAGGGTCAGGGGAGTGAGATGCAATTGTGGTCCTAGCTGGTTTTCTCCAGATATTCAGCTTCAGCAGAAATGTACTGTTTAGCTGGTGGCCCCGAAGAGGTGAAAGTTTGAACCCCAGGAGCAAAGAGAACTAGGATTTTCAGGGAACATCCTGAGCAGCAGAGTAGCACTTTCTAGACTTACATCTCCCCTTCCCTGACTATAAAAAGGGATCACAAACTTACTTCTTGCTCTTTTATGTCTGGGAAAAGTTGAGATTTACGTACAAAAATAAGTTCCTTGCAGGATTCAGAGTCTGATGACCCCAGCCCACATTAGCTGAATTTCTGTACATGATAATCTGGGCACACAAAATATCCCCACCATTTTCCAAATATGCCTCGTTCCTTGGCATCTTCTTTGCTTAAAATGAGTTTCCCTACCCTGCCCCCTCACTCTTCTGGCCAATTCCTACTCATCCTTTAAGGCCCAGCTTAAGTGTCATTGCCTATGTGAAATGTCCCCTATGACCTCAGGCTGAGTCAAATTGGGTCCTATTTCTGTGATGCTGAGTTTTTTGTCCACACTACTGTTTCCCCTCTGGACTGAGCTCATTGTAGAGAGGAGTAATGTTTCTGTCTGTCAGTTGGTCAGACAATAAGTAAATGGTGGTGGGCACCTAAGTCCTAAGCACTGCAGATACACCCATGAACAAGATAGATCAGTGTATCTGCAGGATACAGTCTAGGAGCCACTAACAGAAAAAGACAATTTGATGAGTAAAAGTCATGTGGATGAAGAGGATGGAGAAGTGGGTTCAGATTGAGGGAACGGCATCTATAAGTATTGGTGGCCAGATAGACTTGGCTGGTGCATTTCAGGAAGAGAAAGAAGCTCAGTACTGCTGGAGAATACTACTGGCAAGAGACTGGTGAGCGATGGGAATGGAGAGGGGACCAGGGGCCACATTACCCTGTGCCTCTTGAGCCCTTTAGAGGAACTAAACTCCATCTTAACAGCAAGGAGGAATGTCTGAAGGGTTTCAAGGAGGGAAGAGGCATCTCCTATTTGCACACTAACAGATGATCCCAGCTGCCATTTGAGGAACAGCTGAGCAGGAGGTGTTATTGGAGGCAGGGACAGCAGTTAGGAAGGGTTCTGTTGGATGCCTGGGTGGCTCAGTGGTGGAGTGTCTGCCTTTGGCTCAGGGCATGATCCCGGGGTGCCAGGATCAAGTCCCCATGTTGGGCTCCCCATGGGGGGCGTGCTTCTCCCTCTGCCTATGTCTCTGCCTCTCTCTCTCTCTCTCTTGTGAATAAATAAATAAAATATTTTTTAAAAAAGAGGAAGGGTTCTGTTGAAATAAAGGCAGCCTGCTCCAAGGTGGTAACAGTGGGAATGAAGACAAGTAGGTTGTTGGCAAGGTGTCCTGCAGGTGTAACACAGTTTAGTGGTTTATTGTTGGTTTACAGGTGGAGTGTGGAGGTGTTGATGGAGGGGAGGACACAGTGGAAGCTTCCAGGCTCCTTTCTTGGACAATGTTTAATGGAGGTGGTGTTCATTTCCTAGGGCTGCTATCACAACGTACCACAAACTGGGTGGCTTAGAAACACCAGACATTTATTGTCTCAGTTGTGGAGGTCAGAAGTCTGAAATCAAAGTGTTGGCAGTGCCGCGTACCTTCTGAAGATGACTTTGTGGAAGAATCAGCTCTAGTCCTCTTTCCTGACTCCTGATAGCCATAGATGTTCCCTGGCTCATGACGGCCATTTCCTGTATTTCTTCTCCTGGTGTTCTTCCCATGTCCGTGTATCCAAATTTCCCTTTTTTAAAAGGACGCCAGTCATATTAGAATAGCCCCCGCCCCTGAACTTCAGTATGACCTTCTTTTAATTACATCTGTGATTAACCTATTTTCAAATAAGGTCACATTATGAGGTATTGGGGATTAGGACTTCAATATACGAATTTCAGGGGGGCACAATTCAACCCATATAGAGGGGTAGTATCATTCACTAAGACAAAGAGCTCATGTGGCAAAACAGGTTTGGTGGTACAGGGATGCAGCCTTGCGCTTGGGGCACATTGCATTCAGTGGGGCCCTGTGGAAAATCCACAAGGAAGTTCTAGAAAACGATTTGCTATATTGGGTTGAGGCTTAAACCGGGTTGGGTTAGGCATATAGATTTGAGTGATCAGCAGAGTGGGTAAGACAGTGAACCTTTGGGGAGGATCAAAACACATGGGAAAAATGACCAGCTCATCTTTGCAACCCCACACCTAGCTGAGCCCCTCCATTGATCTAAACGTTGAATGAATATGTGTGTGATGAAATAAAAATATTCCTTCAACTCTCCATTAGCTGGAGATCAGAAGGCTTTGCCTGGGTGACAGCCCGCCCTGCTCTGGCTCCGTGACAGGAAGGGAGTGTACTTTGTAGGAATGAGAAACAAGCATTCTTAGGCTTCACCTTACATTCTCAACTCCAGCCTAATTTACTAAATGTGTCACATGTAGCATCTCCCAGGGAAAGCCAGGAGGTCAGGGTGAGGGGTCCTCGGGTTGTGCTCATCTCCTGATTTGTAGGAATGGAGCCAAGGAAAGGTGCATGAGCCTGGCTGTGTTTTGCAACAACATTTCTATCCTTCTTACTTGAAAATCTTCACCTTTGCCATCAGCCCAGCTCTTACTAAACCAAATTTGGTACTAGGTCCCAAATAAAGCCTTTTCTATACCACTTCCTTTCCCCCTAAAATCTTGAGACTGATGGTAATTTGATGTTGGGGGACTCTGGGGCTGAGTGGCTCTCCCACCTGGCTGTGCTGGAGCACACACTGTGGGGGGGCCGCTGTCACCGTCTGCTGGGCGGTTGCTTGATCCAATCTTCTTTGTGCCCGTTGCCTGGTGACATTCAGAGGCCCCTATCTCAGAGCCACATTCTGGCCTGCTATTGGTCCGGTGGTGGCATTTGTTGACAATAGACACTTCCCTGGCCCTGCACTCCTTGGGAGCTTGAGTTTCAGGCTACAGTGCTTGTCCAAATGCAGTTCTTTAACCCATTATGTCCCCTGCTGGGAAGGCCGAGCTACAGCCACAAGGCCAGGGCCAGTGTGCCCACCTCAGCATGGCAGTGTTCTCTGCTCCAGGGTGTGCAACTGGTTTTGGGGGGTTCTTCGCTGATCTGCTTCTGTGGCAGGACAGGGTTTTCCTCCCTTTTCACCTCTGCCTGGGTTTCCCTGTACGATAGCTTAAACAGACTGTTGGCTTAACCACATCTGGGCTGAGCTAAGAAAGGCAGAGATTCGTGTGGTTGCTGTATGCCACAGAGTCAGAAAGACTTAAACCTCTTGCCAGGGTGCCCAAGCACCTATGGAGGAGAACTACATCTTCTGGGGGTGGATGTGGGGTTAGGCAGGTGGAAAGAAGTGAAAAGAAGACTGAGGTGATTCTGGAGGAAGTAAAAGGGTGGGTAGCCAGACAGAAAAGAGATTCTGGAGGCTTCCAAGATGAACCTTGTTGGATCAATGAGTGAATCCAAGGCCCAGAAGGGTGGTGCCATTTATGGAGGCCAGTTCTCCAATTGGATGAGCACTGGGGTGTCTGGACTCCTCAGATAGCTCCCCGGGGGCCTCCCCACCTTCTGCCTCAAACACTCTTTAGAGAATGGGTCAGCTGAGGGTCAGGCTGGGGAGGAGCTGGGTCAGGTCTGTGGTGAGGACCTGAGGTTGCCCAGTTAATGGGAGGAGAGTTCTGGCTGGTTCCTCAAAGGGCTTAGCTCTGATCTTTTCAACCTGGTCTCGGTTGGAGGAATGTAGAGGCCCAGCCTCCTGGCAAAGTCCCCACTCCCACTCCCTACACCCCCTTGCCTCTCCATTCTTCCAGCTGTAACAAAACCATTCACCTTAAGGTGGGGAAAGCAGAGGATCTTGCAAAGACCAAGCAAGGCTGTGTGTCAGGTATGAGGCAATGGTTGGAAACAGGAGAAAGGAGAAGTCTTTCCTTCCTTCTGTTGACCCTTGTCGCCAACTGCCCAAGCCTGACCTACACTGCAAGAGTAGGCCACAAGAGGCTCTCAAGACAGAAGAGGAAGTCCTAGGGGTTTCAAGCTTTGTCTTCCAGATTAACCGTTCTATGTTGACAGTGGCCAGCACTCCAGAGTAAGTAAGGTTTGGAGTTGGAGCACAAGTGCCAGAACCCCATGGCCATGGAGACGTGTGTCCCAGTGACCCTTGGGTCACAGGAATTCCTGCTAGGACCTGCTGGAGCCCAGGTCCTGGTTGTCTCTGCTGAAGGGCATAGTTGGGTCAGATGCAGTGAAAGGATTCCCCACCACCATAAATATGAATCATATTTATGCAGCTCCTGTCATTTCCTTAGGTCACCTTTCTGCCAGCAACAGTTATTCTTCTGGGTTTGTAGTGTGATGCTCCCTTTCCCATGCATCTGAGAACCAAGGTGAAAAGAGCTATTTATGTCCAATGCAGGTGCAAGGTGCCTGCTGAGAACACATTGATACTCCTTCACCATCAGTCACCTTACCCATTTGGGCTAAGAACCAGCAGGAAATATCTCCTGGATAGCATGTATCTAGGTTTTAGTTCTATTTGTTTTGTTTTGTTTTGTTTTCAGAAAGAGGTGACCGGCTCTAATGTAAGCATCACCATCAGACATTTTAAGGGTATTTGTTTTGTTTGCTTTTGCTCGTAGACATTATTGAGAACAGAAGTGTTGGGATAATAACTACGGTAAGATCCGACTCCAGTAATGAAAGTGGAAAGAAGGTAGACTTCATACAACATGAATCAGTGACCTTGAAATCAATTCTGAGAAATATTTTTGAAACAAAATTTTAAGAGCTTGTATTGGTTGGCTAGGGCCATTTTAACAAAGTATTAGCAACTGGATGGCTTTCAAGGACTGAAATTTATTGTCTCCTAGTTCTGGGGGCTAGAAGTCTGAGATCGGGGGGTTGGCAGAGTGGATTCCTTCTGGGGGTTCTGAGGGAGGATCTGCTCTATTCCTTTCTCCCAGCTTCTGGTGATTGTTGCCATTTTCAACTTTCCTTGAGAAGCACCACCCAGTCTCTGCCTTCACCTTCACATGAGGGTCTCCCTGTGTGTGTGCTTGTGTCTAAATTTCCCTTCTTGGGGTTCATCTCCTCCACTCTACTCATCTTTAATTATATCCACGATGATTTCCGGGCAAGGTCATATTCTAAGGTGCTGGAAGTTAAGACTGCACCATACGAATTTGGGGGTAATGCAAGCATAACAGAGGGCTTTGGAGCATTTGGTAGAAAATCAGTCATCTCTAGGAACATTGGTGCATGTCAGTCTACCTGGATTTCCTCTTTCACAGGGTTGAAGAGGAGTAACCAGATTTATCTGGAGATGTGGGCAGGGGCCAGAACCCCATTGCCCTTACGGCCACACTAACAGTGGATGACTTTCGCCTTTATCCTGTAAGGCCTGACTTCTCATTTGTTCCAGGGTCTCTCAAATTCATAAGTGAAACCATTTGGAAAGGAAATTAGCCCCTCATGGCTTCGACCTCTGTCCTGGTGAGCAAGGAGCAACCGTAGTTACTTGCATGGCTGTCATTACAAGCTCCGGGAGGCAGTTCTCAGAATCATTTCTAGCAAAATCTCTAAAGCTTGGAAAACAATCTCCTATCACTTCCCTTGTCATCATACTACTTCCTTTTAATTTCCAAACCTCATTTGCACCTCTTCCCACAGAGTCTGCCTGAATGAAAGCAAATCTCCGTTTTCGCCAGGAATAACAGTGCAAGAGGAGTGTGGGCGTCAGGGCCCTAATGCCCAAGCTTGAGCCTCCACTTCCCGCCATTGTTCCCTGAGTCAGGGTCCCAAACACTCATTTGGGCTGTCCTGGGGGGAGTTTTTCCAGATAAAAATGGCCTGGTTGGCTGCCAGTGATTCAGGCAGGTTCACAGCCCTAAACCTGTTTTATCTCCCATGCTTATCACTTATCATCAGCTGCCAGGAGACAGACAATAGGAGCAAAGAGGCATTTTGGCTGAGCTAGATCTTAGGCAGCCCCAAGGGTTTTAGAGGCCTCCAGACAATCAGACTCAGGCAGTCTGACCAAGTCCCTTTGGGGTCCCCTGCTAGGAGTCCCCTCATGTTAAAGCAGCATGGATGCAGTGAGGTCCCATAGCCATAGAGCATTTCCTTGGGGCCATAATGGCAGAAATGGATCTCTTTGTATTGATTTGTCCTCTCCCCATACCTGTTTCAGGAAGCATAGGACCTTCCCAAAGGTCTCGGGAAGAGGGAGTTTCAAAGGATCTTTCAGAAAGTTGTTTTGTTTCTTTATGGTTGGGGTTGGGGTTGTTTTGGTTTTTTCTTTTTGGTTTTTTTTTTTTTTTTTTTTTTTTTGGTTTTGTTTGGTTTTTCCCCCTGAAAACTTCATTAACTTAAAAAAAAAAAAAACCACCCTGATGGTAAAATTAGTGAAATCTGAATTTCAAACTCAAAACTCTGGATTTTACTGTCAATTCCCTGTTTTTGATATTGTATTACAGTTATGCAAGTGCACATTTTGTGCAACTTCCTGTGAATCTGTAATTATTTTAAAGTTAAAAAAAGTTCCTTAAAAAGTAATCCTTATGGTTCTCCAAAACCCAGTCAATATGCCCTGTCTTTGAAAAGCCCCAGAGCTTGCTTACTTACTAGCTGAGAACACAGGATTTAGTCTAGACAGACTTCAATTCAAATGCAGCTTTCACGCCTACAAGCTGTGTGATTTTGGGCAAGTTACTTAATCCTTCTGAGCTTGGTCTCCTTATCTAGAAGATAAATCTGAGCGCTTCCCTAATGGGGTGAGGGTGGGGACTGAATGAGGTAACTCATGGAAAGCACCTAATGGGGTGAATGGTAGTGTTTTAAAAGGTAAATATTCCTTTTAAAACAGTAATCTATTGAATAGAGGAGCCATGGATGTGCTTTTACCAAGATCGAAAGTCATGTGTCTGGCTGAAAGAATTATTCTAGAGGCCTCAATGGTGAGTCAAGAGGGTCCACACCTGGACATGATTCAAACACGAGTCAAATGCCTGTGGAAGAAGTGTTTGAATTCTGTCCTAATTTTTTTCCCTATAAACTGTCCAGAGTCCCAAATTTCCTAATGTGGAACTAGAGGAAACAATTAACATCAGAGAATAAGCAACATTCCATTTCCACTGTGAATAGGGATTGGCAACAACCTTCCAGCCAGGTGCCTAGGGCTGGGGTGGGGCAGGGAGCAGCAGGGGCTGAAAGGTGGTAGGCCCTATTGGTGCCTAACTTCTGTGCGAGAGCTAATGAAGGGGCACACATGTCTGTGAAATACCCCAGGTAGCAGCCCTCCAGGAGGAGAAGGGCTGTCTGGTCCGGGAAAGCCTCTTTGCCACCTATCAGCACCTCTTGGAAATTTAAGAAAAGGTCCTAAAACCAGCTCATGGCACACCCTTTCGAGTCTACCTTCCTGTCTCAAGCTCTGTGTTTCAGACATCCTGGTTGCCCATCATTTCTCAGACCCCACTGGGGTTTCTCCAACCAGGTTGTCTACCTACTTGGAAAGTCCTTCCCTCCACCTGCTCCTTTATTGTCATTCACCTTGAGTGGTTCCACCCACTCATTTTTCAAAGCTTCCATCCATCAAATGCTTTATCTTCCTAGAAGCTTTCTCTACACCACCATTCAGCAGTCCTCCCTCCTCCACTGAACAATCTCAGCCCCTGGTTTGTCTGCTTCTCACAGCCTTTACCACATTCATCCAACAAAAATCTACTGTGTCTACACACCATGCTCTGCGCTGGGCTCCAGAGACATGGTGGTGGGTAACAGAGTGCGCATGTGCATGTGCTAGGGGTGGGGATGGGGGAATAGGATGGGTGTTGAACACACAGTCACACAAATAAGTATATTTGCAAATTGTATTCGGTGCTCTACAGGAATAAGGGGATTATGAAAGAACTGTGATCTGTGCTTGAAAGGCAAAGGCCCTCAACTGAGGCAGGATGGATTAGTTGGAGTTGTTAGTGACCTAAGTGAAGATGGCAGGTAGGAGCCTTTCATGAAAGACAGTAGATATGAAGCCCCCAGGGCTGGAGAAGGATGGGGTGTTTGAAGAACTGAAAGGAGGCCAGTGAGGAAGCAGAGGGAGTGAGGGGTATAGCAGGACATCTAATCGTGGAGGACTACAAGGTCATGCATGGTAAGCATTTTGAAAAACTTCCCAAGTATAATAGAAGCCATTGAAGGCTTTTACACAAACAAGTAATGTGGTCTGATATGTAATTTTTAAATACTCCTCTGGCTGCTACTTAAAAACAGAAGCAAGTGGGCAGCCCTGGTGGCTCAGCGGTTTAGCGCTGCCTTCAGCCCAGGGCGTGATCCTGGGGTCCCGGGATCGAGTCCCACGTTGGGCTCCCAGCATGAAGCCTGCTTCTCCCTCTGCCTCTCTCTCTCTCATTCTCTCTCTCTCTGTCTCTGTCTCTAATAAATAAATAAAATCTTAAAAAAAAATAAAAACAAAAGCAAGAATACAAGAGTGGCTAACAAGAAGAGCTTGTACCCTGTCCATACGAGCGATGGTGTTGAATGTAGGGATATTGTGACCAAAGAGAGATCCCAGATCTATTTGGAGGTCTGGTATTTTTTTGGACGTGGAGACTGAGGGAGAGGGAAGTATTACAGGTTACTCCCTGATTAATGGTTTGAACATCTGAGTGGATAGTGGTGCCACCCAATGAGAAGAGCCATGCTGGAAGAAGAGCAGGTTTAGGTGGAAATGTCTGAGGTTCAATTTTAGACATAAAATTGCCAGTAGAGATGCTAAGTAGGCAGTTGGATATATTGATCTTGACTTCAGAAGAGAGATCAGAGCTGGAGACATACATCTGGAAAGCCATCAATGCCTAGATTTAAGTCACATGAGTGAATGAGATGCAACTGACCCAGTGAGGTAGGTAACAATATTCTCATTTAATAGATAAAGGAGATGAGGTTAAGAGAATTTCACCTGCCCAAGATCACACAACCAGCTGGTGGCAAAGCAAAGATGTGACCTTGGCCTCGCCTGGCTCCAACTGTTGTTCTGGGTATCACCCTCATAGTCTGTTAGAAACATGTCTTGGTTCTTCTTCCCTGCCTTGCCCCTGCTGCAGAAACTCTTGGCCTGCCTACTGTACACCATGGTTCCCTGGGATACAATCTACCTCCTTCTAACAGGGAGAGCAGAGGCGTTGGCTTCTGGCAAGGGTTGATGTACTTTAGACTAGTTTCAAGGAGCCAACAGTCTAGAAGAAGAGATAGGACACATGCACATATCTGGATCATAAGAATGATGAATCTATGGCCCATTTTATATTTTTAAGACAGTGTCAGCCTGGCAGCAGACAGTTGTCTCCCCACAACATTTTTTCAATCTCCCTAATGGAGTCCCTACGTTGCCTTGTGTCTATAGTCTACACTTGACTCCTGAAGCCCTGCAGAACATGGACTTTGATATGATTTCACATCCTGTATATTTCTCAAATCTAGTGTCCTCACTCTTGGGGCAGATTCACTGCCCTGTTATTTCATGCCTGGAGCTCCTGCCATAGCCTCCTTCCAGCTAGCTCCCTGCCTCCAGTCTCTCCCCACGTGGATCCATTCTTCCCATTGTAGCCAGAGTGCTCTTGAAGGGCAAATCTCAGGTTGATTCCTTGCTTAAAACCCTCAAGGGCACACCACAACCCCCAGGATGAATCCAACATCTAAACCTAGTATTCCAGACTCTCCCTTTATATCTTGCACATTCCATGCTTTTGCAACATTCTCTGTCCCGGCAAGAGGGGGCTGCTTAGGATTCGTTCCACACACTCAGCTGTTCCCCGGCTCTGGGCCCCTGTTGTGCCCTTGAAAACATGCTTTCTCCCCACCTTCACCCAACCAACTTCTGCTCATTCATCAAGACTGAACCAAGACATAGGAAGCCTCTTGGCTCTGTACTCACCCTACTGTATGACCACCATCTCCTCATGTGCCGGCTTCCACCAGTTGGACTGGATCTCCTGAAGGCCACCAAGGTGTCTTCTCTGCCCTGATACCTCCAGCACCTACCATGTTTTCAGAAAAATAATAGTCGCTCAGTGAATACTTGTTGAAATAAAATAAATGAGTGAACGGTTAATTATAAAGTGCTAAAATGTATTAGGTGCCAAATGAGTAGTACAGAAAATAAGCATAAGAGAAAGGAGGAAGTGGTCACTTCCAGTGGAGACAGTCCCAGAAAGCTTCACAGATAAGAAGCATTTCTGTTGCACCTTGCAGGATGAGATAACACACACGTTGAAGAATGGTGAAATCAGTCATTTGGCGAGGTGGAAAGAAGTGGGGAGGACATTCCATGGGGGCAGGTGGTGGGGGCAAAGGTTACCAGGTGGCAAAACACCAGGCAAGTTTAGGGAACAATTGCGAGACTGGTTTGACTGGAGCAGAAGATTTGCAGGTGGGAAGACAAGTAGGTTTGAAACACAGGTGGGGGGACAGTACAAAGAGGCCTCATACTTTTGTCCAGAGTGGTCCACATAAAAGAGCCACAACAAGAAGTCCCTCTCATCAAGAAGGCAGAAATTTGAACTTGATTAAGGGGGTCTTCGGACAATGCAAGCTAAACAAACATTTGGAGCTGTGAGATAGGGGCAGGGTGGGTGAGGCGCAGGATTAGGTAATTATTTGGTGTCTCTGTAGTGTGAACAATAGGCCAAAATAACTGACCAGTTTTTATTTTTCTTTGTCTCTTTGGTTTTGCCTGAATCAGAGAGCAGCTGAACTGACCTAGGAAAAAAGTTATTTTAAGCAGGAAATGCAGTAGGGAGGAGAATGGGAAATCCTAAAATCATGCCAGGAGAGGAAGCAGTCAGTGCTGATCAGGCTGAGAAGAAGGGGCCTGCTTGCCCCACTGGGCTCATGGCCTGCTCTTGGGAGCAGCCTACTTGTGAGGTGCTCGACAGCATAGGATAGTGACAGATGGGCAGGTGCCATGGTGGCCACCACAGGCTGTTTGGAGCCAACACCAGTAGTATGCTGTGTTTGGAGAAGGAAAGCAGAGAATCTATTTGGGCAGCACACAGGAGAGCTCTCTGTCCCCTCAGCAACTCCAGCTGCATCCTGTGTGTGAGTCAAAGGGGATAGCAAAAAAGAGATTAGAAAGGGAGTTTCAAGCCAGCAGCCAGTCTACCTCCCCATTGTTGACTGGCTATCTGGTCTTCACAAGCCACTGCAAGTCTCTAAAACATGGTCTTCTTTTCTTTCTATCGTTCTAATGAGGGCAGTGGGTTAAGGGTTTTCTCCAGATCTCAAGTTCTAGGACTTTCTCATGATTTGGTTCTAAAAAACAAAACCAATAGGATGCGTATAGAAATAGATCTAGGGCGGCCCCGGTGGCTCAGCGGTTTAGCGCCACCTTCAGCCCGGGATGTGATCCTGGGGACCCGGGGTCGAGTCCTACGTCGGGCTCCCTGCATGGAGCCTGCTTCTCCCTCTGCCTGTGTCTCTGCCTCTCTCTCTCTCTCTGATGAATAAATAAAATCTTAAAAAAAAAAAAGAAACAGATCTACTATAAAATATTGGCAATTATGGAAGCCGCCAAGTCCAATAACCGCAGGGTGGGTGGACAGGCTGGAGATCCAGGGGAGATGGTGCTGCAAGTCGAGTCTGAAGGCCTGAAGGCTGTCCCCTGTGGAACCAGGAAGAGATGGTGTTGCAGACGAAGTCTGAAGCAGGCTGCTGGAGCCTTCTCTCTTGCTTGGGGGAGGCCGATCTTTTTGTTCTATTCAGGCCTTCAACTGGTTAAATAAGATTCAACTCCAAAAGGGAGAGCAATTTGTTTTACTCAAGGTCCACTGATTTCAATATTAATCTCCTCTAAAAACACTCTCATAGAAACACCCAGAATAGAATTTGACCAAATATCTGGGCATCCGTGACCCAGCCAAGTTGACACATAAAATGAAACCATTATATCAAGTTATCCAGCCTTAGATTCCTATGCCAGATCTCACTCATTCTTTTGATGAGAACAAAGGTGAAAAAAAAAAAAAAGGTAGATAAAATTAAATTCCCTTACAATGTACAGCCATTTGACAAATACTTGAGACAGCCAGAGTATGACATTCCTCAAGGAACTCACAACTGTCCTAACGTTAGTGCTTTTCTAGAGGCAAAAAGCAACCTTGACAATAGCCAGACCTCTGGGATCCTGTAAGTCTTCTTTAACATAGGAACATCCTTTTGGAAACTTCCTTTATCTCCACCCAACCTCCTCCTCAACTTAAAAGTACATCATCAAATGCTCCTTACAATCCCAGTGCAACTCTTTCTGCCCATGGATCCTGGCCCTGAGCATCAACAAAAAAAACACCTTTCTGCACCGAAAATGTCTCAAGAACTCTTTCTTGACTGTTTGCTTGGGCCCAGATGTAAAAGCACATCCCCCATACCCTCCCTGTATTTTTCATCTCTATTCCTTTGCTCATAAGCTGCCTTTCACCCCAAATAGCCTCCTTCTTCTATCTCTTAGTTCCAGTTAAGAAAGGATTCAAGAAAGGATTCAAATCCTGCATTTGAAATCCTGCGTTTCCTTCACATATAACTCATTGACCACGTCCTCTTGGGAGCGCTGTCACACTCTATTAAGAAACCTCAGATAATTCCACAACCTCTGTATATACCTCAGTTTCCCCTTCTGTAAAATAGGGACATTCCCGATGTAGTGAGCATTGCGTGAGCTAATACACATAAATGGTATCTCGCTGTCACGAGTGTTGACCCAATATCATTATTCTCCCGCCTGTCCCTCATTTCCTACTAGAGATGGGCAAACAATAGTAATGTGGCTGGGAATTTAGCAGTTATCTTAAAGGTAAAATGCTTTGAAAATGGACATCTCTGCGTAGATGTTACTTTTGCTCCTCCCTTGTGTTTGTAACCCAGAGGTCTTGAACTCCCCATGGTTATAAGAATTACTGCCCAGCGTTGTAAACACATAACAACGTCTGCTCTCGTCACAGGCTTTAAAGGATAATCGTGGCCATATGTGATTTTTGTTGTCTGCACGGACTCTATGTGGAATTTAAGCAGGGACACTGCTTTTGTGGGTTTGGTCCTAACTAGGACGAAATCCTTTCTCCCTGGGTTACTGAGGAAGCCCTGGGGTGGTGGTGGTGGTGGTGGTGGGGGAACATGGCAGCAAAATGCCAGCCCTAGGCAAGCTTGAGTTACTTTAAGTTTTCCCACACTCCCTTCACTTTCAAAGGTGGTCCACAGCTCTGAAACGCTCCAAGTCCTAACCTTAAAGGGTGGCTTTCTGGCACAATTACTAGCTCTTTAGCAACTGTATTTCAACAGCGTGTAAGCCATTCACTATTGTGGGGAAATGTAAATGAGGGTCTCTGAGCCCAGAAGAGGCAAATGCCTAATTAAGTGGGTGTCACCCAGACACGAAAGCCAGAGATGCAAATGGCCAACATGAGACAAAGGGGCACCTATTGTTGTGCCTCGATGTCCCCTCTGGACAACGATGGAGAAAAAATGGCCTGGAAGGGCCTTTGATATCCATAGAGTCAGAAGCAGGGGAGGGGAGGGCAGCCTCATCCTTAGAGGTTAAAATTCCCACAGGCTTTTATTTACTGCATTTTGGGAAGTACCAGCAAGTCTGGCCCAGAGGAGAATAAAAACTTGTAAAAGTCCAGAATCTGTGTTATTTCCCTATGTTTGCAACATGTTTTCCCTATGGCTGTGCTCCTGCTGGGAACAGCAGGGAGCTCCCCCCCACCCCCACACACACACATCTGACCTGTCTTTAAGGGGCTCCAGGAGAGAGAACTGGGGTGTCTGCCTCTCTCCTCATCAGGCTCAGGTGGGGAAGAAAAGGGCCTTATGGAAGCCAGGAGATCCAGGCAGCCACTCAACGTCCTCGTCCGCAGTCCTGGGAGCTGCTGTAAACCCGCAGGGATTGCTTAACTAGCAGGCCCGGGGCTGAAAAGGTCCCAGTTCCAAGCTGTATGACGTCCCCTGTGAGTGGCTCCTCAAAGCCATTGCAAGTTTAACATTAAACTTTAAAATACCTGTCCCCTGAGCACCAAAGTCCCCTACCAAACTTACTTCTGCACACACGTGTGTGATGTCCCGCTTTCTCTAAGCTCATGGAGGGCAGGAAACCTCCTTGGTTACCCTGTCACTCCCAGGGTCTATCATAGGGTGTCGCCTGCAGGAGGCACACATCTATTGCTGTGTAACAAACGACCCCCAAACTTAGCAGCCTGAAACAACAGTCCTTTAGTGGTTCTCTTGGTTCTGCCATTTGGGCTGTGTTTGGCTGGGTAATTTGCTCCACAAAAGCATAGTGTTTGCTCCACAGACACTAGTTAGGCTGTGTTCAGCTGGCCACTTTGGCTGCATTGGAAGGCCCTGGAAGGCTTTGTTCAAATGTCTGGCACTTAGGGGCTCCTCCACAGGACCACATTCTCTCTCTCTGTCCCTTTGGGAGTCACGCTGTAGCTCCTTTACAATATAGTGGTGGCTTCCAAGAGCAAAGGTAAAAACGGATATATTATATACATACGTTTAGATACATCACCTATGTCATTTCACAGGTTATCAACCAAAAATGATTGAGGAGATATCTTACATTCTCTTTTAAATTTTTGTGCCAGGAGCACCTGGGTGGCTCAGGGGTTGAGTATCTGCCTTTGGTTTAGGTCATGATCCTGGGCTCCTGGGATTGAGTCTCGCATCGGGTTCTTTGCAGGGAGCCTGCTTCTCCCTCTCCCTAGGTCTCTGCCTCTCTCTGTGTCTCTCATGAATAAATAAATAAAATCTTTAAAAAAATAAATTTTTGTGCTAAATTTCAAAACTTGTGTGTGGCTTTTATACCTACGGCACATCTCAGTTTGGACTAGCCACTTTTTTTTTTTTTTTAAAGATTTTATTTATTTATTTGACAGAGAGAGCAAGCAAGAGAGCACAAGCAGGGGGAACAGCAGAGGGAGAGGCACAAACCGGCTCCCTGATTTGGGGCTCGGTCCCAGAACTCCAGGATCATGCCCTGAGCCGAAGGCAGACACCTAAGGAACTGAGCTACCCAGGTGCCCCTGGACAAGCCACATTTTAAATGCTTACTAGCAACACGTGACTAGTGGCAATCATACTGGACAGTAAAGAGCTAGACAATCCCTTAATTTTCCTTATTTCTAAAGGAAAGTAGAACAGGTGAGCATTATAGTGTGTATATATTTTAGTGCTATTGTGAGCATAAATGAGACAATACACAATGCACTGAGCAAGTACCTTGCATGCAGTGAGAGCTTATTAAATGTTTGTCTTAGTACCTTTGGGCTGCTTATTTTTTTAAGATTTTATTTATTCATGAGAGACACACACAGAGGGAGGGGGGGCAGAGGCATAGGCAGAGGGAGAAGCAGGCTCCCTGCAGGGAGCCCGACATGGGACTCCATCCTGGGACTCTAGGATCACGCCCTGGGCAGAAGGCAGGTGCTAAACCACTGAACCACCCAGGGATCCCCCTACCTTTGGGCTGTTATTACAAAGTACCATAGATTGGGTGGCTTATAAACAACAGAAATTTATTTTGCAGAGTCTGGAGGCAGAAGGTCCAAGATCAAGGTGATGGCAGATTCGGTGTCTGGGAAGAGCTTGCTTTCTGGTTCCTTGACAGCAGTCTTTTTGCTGCGTCCTCACCTGGTGGAAGGGGATGAGGCTGCTCCCTGCGGCCTCTTTCACGTGGGCACTAGTCTCATTCACGAGTTCCTGCCCCCACGACCTAGTCCCCTCCAAGAGGCCCCACCTCCTAATACTTTGGAGATTAGGTCAACATGCTAACCTAACCGGGGGACATGAATATTCAATCTAATGTTAGTCTCATTTCATTGTGTGTATTTTGTTGCCAGCCCTGGAGATGCTTTCAGGCTTGGTCAAGTAAGGTTACCCGTTCCTTGAGTTGGAGAGTTGGGGAGCATTTATAATTTGCTTTTCCCTGGTGCTCTTAACCAGGTTTCTCCTTCTTCTCATTTCTCACAGTTTTGCTGAATTTCTGTTTCTCTCTCCACTTTTCTGCTCTGCTTTTTTCTCCCCACTCACCAGCATCTTTTGCCTACTTGTGGTTCATCATACCTGGCCTCGCCTTTCTTGCCAGGACATGACCTTTTGATCAACTGTGACTGATTGATAACTGGTTTGGGTTCTCCATATTTCCCAATTTAAATTCCCAGGAGAGGTAATCTGATTGGCCTGCTTCATCTTTTCATGCCCTGTCTCGTCCCCTACCACCTGAAAATTGGCTGCCTGGGGTTCAGGTGCCCATCCTTAGTCAAATCAGCGGTGGCCAGGGATGTGCCTTCTTATGGCACATCATATGGTCACGTGGAAATCCGGGGCTGTGGGTGGGGTCGTTTTCTTAGTGGGGGTGTGGGCAGACAGGCGCTGATTGCTATCACAACGCGCTGTTTCTCTCTGTCACTGCTGTTTCCCAGTTGAGCTCATCAGTCTGATGTCACCTGCCAGAAGGAAGGTTTCTTCTCTTGCTACTGTCCTTGACCTTTGGGAGAACTTCACCTGAAAGCAATGTGTATTATTGGAGTCTGCAGGATCCCTGCATGCTGAGGCAGTCCGGTTAGGTGCAAAGCAGTTCTCAGCCTTCCAGAGGGAGGGTGATGCACATAACCTTCCTTTTGTTGTTCCTGAGGAACCCATTCTTGGTCCACACACTTAACATAACAGATTGTTCCAAGTATTTACTTTGCTGACATCCCCCTAAATCAATGTTTGATTTCTAAGTGGAATTTGTCCTGTGACCCTCTTGCATTAGGATCAGTTGGGAATGCTCATCTCAACCCCAGACCTATGGGTAAGGAGCCCAGGGAATGTGGCTTAGGAACATGCATGTTTGTTAGCTCCACAGATAAGTCCAATGCACAGTGAGTTTGAGAAGCATTGTGTCAAACTGCCCTGTGAACCTCATTTATTTCGGATGGCACTATTCCATTCCCTAGATTTCAAGAAAACCTCTGAGGATGCTTGATTCATGGAACCTAGAATTTTTCTAGAACTTTCCAGTTAGTCTAAGGTCCATCCAGTATCCTCAGAAGCAGATATAAACAAACACGAAGGTCCTGGCCACTATCCATTCGGACCCAAACCCCCAGATTCAATCAGACAGGACCTAAACTTTGCCCCTGACGTGACATTTCCCATGGGACAGCAAAGGGATTTACCTGGCAGCTCTTGTGTAATAAATCAGCAGAAATCTTGAGGCACCACCCTGGATAGAGGCCCTCCTGGCTGGCTGCCGGAGTCATAGCTCAATGGGATAAGCCCAAAGAAGCCCCAGGCGGGTAGAAAGCAGTGTGTGGGGCTGCCTCTCTGCAGAATCACAATGAAGCCAGTGTTTGCATTAGAGCCAGACAATGACTCTGATTCAAAGGACAGGATGCCAAGGCTGAAGGGTGCTCTGGGTAAGGGGGAGGACCTGGGCCCCTTTCTTGGCTCTGTCTCTGCCTGGAAATGATTCCACTTTTGTTTTTAATCCTATGTCTTTTTTTTTCATATCTTTAGGAGTTCGAATAAATAGCCATCCATTTCTTCCAGGGCAATCGCATATTTTTCATATTTAACCCAAGAATTTAGACGCTGTATCCCAGCCAGTCCTTAATGTATATGAGCAAGAGATATGCATTCTCCAGATTCTGGAGAAAGTGAAGTAATCTCCTTAACAATGGCTCGGAACTGACTTTCAGCCTCTCTCTGCAGCCAACACTGAGCTCTTTTGCAATCAGTGCACCACTGCAGGCGGGTATCACAAAGTTCCAGCTCTGGTCACTCCAGATAGTTCAATATCTACTCTAGGACAGAAACCACCATTTGATTGGTGGACACTTAATGGATTATGTGCTTCAGACAGAGGCTTTCCCCTAAGCATCCATCTTTAATGGTGTCCAGAAAGTCTTCAGAGCAGGTCAAATGTACAAATAGGGTTTCCTGCAGGGTGCCTAGCTTATTCATTGAACAGAAAACCTAATATCCTCTCTTTTTCCAGCGTGGAGTTGGGTGAATTATATTTAAGACTCCAGCCTCGTTCTGAATATATCTCACTCTAAAAGGATAACCAAAGAGGGAAAAATTAACACAGACCGATGAAAATCAATGTAACATAAGAGAAAAATGGCCCAATATTCTGGAGTAAAATATAGCATTTTCTCCTTCTGATGTAGATTTTTTTGGTATGGAATAAACATATTTTTAGAAACTACTTGCCTTGTGTTTTCAGTAACTGTTACTGAAATTCTCCTACTAAATAGGAACAAGACTTATTGAGAATACAATCGGCCAAATTAGAAATGACTCCATGGAATTGAAAATGCAGTACAGATCGGCATCCATTCTGAGTGCAGAAAAGTAATAAATACAGCGCTGCCAAAAAAGCGTATTAATGAGAGGATAAACTGAAGAAATCATACTGGAGAACAGGAGAAATGTAAATATAAAAAACTGAAGTGGATAATTATATTTTAAACAGTTTGGTTAAAATTACTGGAAATGGGGAAACATCGATTGAGGAAGAACACTTGAGTCCTCACTCCATATAAAGAGGAGTGAAACATTAATAGTCACTTTTGAATGAAACAATAAAGATCCTCTTCTGGCATCTGTTATCAACTTGCTATCATTCTGCGTGGCCACAGAGAAGAATCGCCTCCTCCCGATGGTTCTAGGCTAGATTTTGCCCAGGAGAGTCACACTCCAGAAGACAGGTTCATTGTTCTCCTGAGACAGTTGCCACCACAAAATTGGGCAGTCCTGTGACTTCACAGTGGCTTTGGACCTTCTGGCTCAGATCAGGTTGGGGGATTCACTGCACTGTTCTTCCAAAGTTGTGCAGGCCCCTGGAGTATACTTCCATTTCTAGAACACCTAGACATTAGTTTTCCTGCCTGAGGCATTTGAATTTCAGAATTATTTCCTAATTTAGTCACCACTTGTAGATTTTTAAATTTTTTTTTTCACTTGCTGAATTTAAAGCAGGAAGTCTAGCTTCCCAGTTATTGCCGAAGACAAAAGCAAAGAAAATACCACCTAGTTAGCAAAGAACAAAATAGAGAGGAAACATGGTAGAAAGCATGAAGCAAGATGACAGGAGTTAACACCCCACATAACGGTTATGTCAACAAACATCAATGCTTTTAAACCCCTTTCAAAACAGGCAGAGGCTCAGGTTAGAGTAAAAACAACAAAGCAACCCAGTGACTGCTCACCAGCGAGGTCTTCTAATGATATGGAAAAGCTGAAAAGGATGGGGGCGGTGGGGGGAATCTGCAGGCAAAGGCACACAGAAAGAAAACCAGAGAGGATTTAAGGGTGTCAAGATGAAACCGAGTAATTCGAATTTTAAAAATGTTTACACAACCACTTCACAGATACATTCTCATAAAAACTTCAAACAATACAGAGGTCAACAGAGGTAAAGGGAAGTATTGTGAACCTTTGATGCTTATCATTTTAGTCTTTCATCATATACTATTGATCATCTATTTACCCATCTGTCTGTGCTGTACTGGGTCTAAGGTGCATCTATTTTTATTTTATTATTTTTTAAAGATCTTATTTTGGGGTACCTGGTGGCTCAGTCGGTTAAACATCTGCATTTGGCTCAGGTCATGATCTCAGTGTCTGGAGATCAAGTCTCATGCTTAGACTCCCTGCTCAGCAGGGAGTCTGCTTCTCCCTCTGCCTCTCCTCCTTGCTCGTGTGCAAATAAATAAAATTAATAAAAATAATTTTTTGTTTTTCTCTCAAATAAATAAAATTAATAAAAAGGATCTTATGTTTAAGTGATCTCTCCACCCAACGTGGGGCTTGAACTCACAACCCTGATATCAAGGGTCGCATGCTGCAGGAGCCCCAGATGCATCTGTTTTTGAAAGTACCATTATTGGGGTGCCTGGGTGGCTCAGTTGGTTAAGCATCTGACTCTTGATTTCAGCTCAGGTCCCGATCTCAGGGTGGTGAGATGGAACCCTGCATCAGGTTCTGTGCTGGGCACAGAGCCTGCTTAATGTTCTCTCTCTCCCTCTGCCCCTTCCCCTCCCTCTCTAAAATAAATAAATAATAAAAGTACCATTATTTCCTGTATATCTAAGGGAAAAAAAAATGGTACCAAATTATGACATGCCAGAAATTGAGATGTGTTCTAATTTCACACAGTAAAAAATATCTAATTCTTTCAATAGATTTATTCTGTTTATTTTTGTATAAGAATTGACATATCATTTCTCTTTCTCTCTGCATAGATAGGTTTCCTGTGATTTTCTTTCTTTTCCTAATGATATAACTAGGGAGATTTTTCTACTTTGGGTCACAATTACCTAGTTAAAAATGCCACAGAGTATTTCATAACTGCAATCTACCATCACTTATTAATATTTCCTATAAATGTTAAAATTAACATTTAGGTTATTTCCTTTTTTTTCCCCAAAGACAATGCTACAATGACCACCCTCATACAGTCCTATGGAGCCTTTGTGTGCACATTTTTCTAGAATAAATAAGTTGTATTGAGGATAAGCACCTTTAAAACTTTGGTAGATGCTAACAGATTGTCCTTTGACAAGATCATACCAATTCACATTCCCATCAATACTTGCTTCCTCATCAAAATGAGCATTATTATTATAATTTATTTTTAAAAAGATTTTATTTATTCATGAGAGACACAGAGAGAGGCAGAGACACTGGCAGAGGGAGAAGCAGGCTCCATGCAGGGAGCCCAACGTGGGACTTGGTCCCTGGACCTGGGATCACGCCCTGGGCTGAGCCACTCAGGCGCCCCTATTATTATAGTTTAATTTTTGTCAGCTCGATAACCTATTTTCCTCTTGACTTTCTTGATTACCAGAGAGGTCTACCGCCTTATCATATTTATTACATATTTATTACCATATTTATTTATTACCATATTTATTACCTATCACATTTCTTCTTCTGTGAAGTGACATTTATATCCTTTGCTCATTTTTCTATTGGAGTATTTTCTTTTACTTTTCCTATGATTTGTGGATCTCCTTAGGGATAATAGTTCACTGATCTGTTATGTACCTTGCAAATATTTTCTCCTCTTCTGCTGCTTCTATGTCCATTTTGTTATGACGAAGTTGGCCACCTGATTTTTAAATATAATCAATGATATTGATCTTTCACAGATTTTAGGGTTTGTGTTCTGATGAAAAATTACTTAATTCCAAATTATTTAAAGTATCCTCCTATGAGTTCTCACAATAAGGAAATGTATTATTTACCTTAAGATGTCTAGGAGTAGGTGGATTTTGGCACACTATAAACAGTAATCCATGACGTTTTCCTGAACTTGACTTCTTTGCATCCCATCTTTGGTTCTGTCTTTATTTTAGGCTGCTAGCAAGACTGCGAGAGCAGGCACAGATTTCATATGTAGAGTTCATAGAAAATCCAGAGGAACAAAAGAGACTGTATTTTCCTGTTTCTCTTCCTTAGAAACATGAAAAAATTTTCCCAAAACTCCAACACACTTCCCCTCATGTCTTGGCCCAGTTACTGCCCAAGGAAATGTGATTATCATAATTACATTAAACTAACCTTTGGGTAAATAGATTGGGGGTCGGGTAATCAAATATGATCATCACCACAAATACTCCGTTAAAATTTTAATGCCAAACTCTTTACCTGAAATTAATTTGTGTAAGGATCTAACTGAATCTTATTTGCTTATTCATTATCTAATTATTTTAATATCTTTTATTGATTGTGCCATTGTTTTGTTATTGATTTGAAACGCCACTTATAATATGCACATGCAGGCACATATACACATAGATACAGATGTATGGGGATCTTGGGACTCTCTTCTCTTCTAGGTCACTACTTGTCTATTTCTACACCGAAGTCACCAAATCCATTGTGTTTTGCTAGGTGGGAAAACAACCCCACTCACATTATTTTGTTTTTCAAAAAAAAAATTGTTATTTTCACATAATTTCTTGAGGCATTATTGAATAAACTTGTCAGGGTTAAAAAAATAATCTTCTGTAATTTTAAATGGGATTGCATTAAATATCTATTACTTTGGGAGAAGATCACTATTGTTATAGCATTGAACTTCCCAATCCAGGGATATTTGGTTCATTTTTTTTTTTTAATCTCAGAAAGATTCTTTCTTCATATTAGGTTATACATATTTGTTATTAGATGCATTAGTCTGTTGGGGCTGCCATTACAAAATACTATAGACTAAGTGGCTTAAACAAAGGAAATTTATTTCTCATAGTTCTGGAGGCTGCTAAATCTGTAATCAAAGTGCTGGCCCGGGATCCCTGGGTGGCGCAGCGGTTTGGCGCCTGCCTTTGGCCCAGGGCGCGATCCTGGAGACCCGGGATCAAATCCCACATCAGGCTCCCGGTGCATGGAGCCTGCTTCTCCCTCCGCCTGTGTCTCTGCCTCTCTCTCTCTCTCTCTGTGACTATCATAAATAAATAAAAAAATTAAAAAACAAAAAAAAAACAAAAAAAAAACAAAGTGCTGGCCCATTCAGTTCCTGATAAGGACTGTGTTCTTGGTTTGCAGATGGCTGCCTTTTTGCTGTGTCCTTATTTGGCAGAGACAGAGAGAAAGATTTCTCTTTTTATAAGGCCACAGTCCTACTGGATTAGGGCCCCACCCTAATGACTCATTTAACCTTAATTACCTCCCAAAGAACCTATGTCAGATACAGTCACAGTGTGAGTTAGGGCTTCCATATATGAATTTGGGAAGGGGTGGGGGGAAACATAATTTAGATCATAGTATGTGAAGCTATTGTGAAGAGAAAAAAACTGACAGAGCAGATTCAAGAGGAGCATGGGGAAGAATAGAGTTGATCTCTGCCTTTGCCCTATTCCCCAATAAAGATCTCAAAGTTTTGCATTTTAATGCAGCCATATTTGTAATTCTTTTCTTCATGGTGAGTCTTGTCAAGAAATTCTTCCCCACCCCAAGGACATGAAGAGAGTCTCACATGTTTTAATAGGTTGAAAGTCTTACATTGGGTCTTTTTTTTTTTTTTTTAAGATTTTATTTATTATTCATGAGAGACACAGAGAGGGGGGGGGGGAAGAGACATAGGCAGAGGGAGAAGCAGGCTCCATGCAGGGACACCCTGGGCTGAAGGCAGCGCTAAACCACTGAGCCATCCGGGCTGCCCTTACACTGGGTCTTTAATCCTTCTAGAAATTACTTTGGATAGAGAGTAAAGTAGAAATCTAATTTTTCTTACATTTAGAAATCCAATTGCCCCAATACCATTGACTCCTTTGTCCTTTCTGCACCGCTATACCCCCTCTGTTGTATTACACTAGACTCCTTCCACTTGTGCTTTATTGTCCAGGCTCTATACTCTCTTCTTCCAATCTGCTGGTCTCTTCTTGCATCTATAGGCAACTTGCCCCATACCAGAGAGGGTTGCGCATGCACACACGTGTGTGTTTGTGTGTGTGCATGCATGTGTATGTTTGACAGAGAAGGGTGGGGTTCAATCCTGAGGTAGAGTTTCATGTCCAAAAGGCTTACTTGGCTATCAAAAGGCTATCCCTTTTAAAGATTTATGATAAGGGCCACATGTGCCAAGAACTGTCATTCTAATGCTATAAAAACCTTGACTTACAACATCCAGATTTCTTACAAGGAAATGATGTGAGCAAATAAATCAAACTCATTCTTTTGGGGCTTTATACTCAGAAATATAATCACAGTTACCTTGTAATGGTCCAACCAGGATAAGTGTGAGGGCAACTGAGAGTATCTTCTTCATTCTGTGACACATGTTTACAGGTGGTTAGACTGTGTATGATTTCCCCTCACCTTTCAGCTTTTCTGTATTTTCTAAATCTTCTATTGTGTGCATGTGTTGTTTTTATGTACCTATTAGAAGTGTGTTTAGCTACAAGAATGGAAAACCTAACTAACAGTGGCTTATGCAAGTTAAGGAAGTCATTGGGTAGAGAGCCCAAGGCTGAGCCAGTGCCACACTGTGGCCAGAGACTCACACTTTGTCTTAGATGTACATCTGCATCTTCATGATTGTATCCTCACCATCACTGGACAGCGGCTGCTCCTCCAGGCTTTGTGTTCCTGTTGAAAGGAAGGAAGAAAAAAGAAAAGAGAAAGTAAGATCACCTTCATTAGGAAAACAGAAGCTTTTCCCGAAATTCACTGTGGTAGTCTGCTAGTGTCTCGTGTGCCACAAATATCCCTAAGTGCAAAGGAGTCTGGGAAGGTGAGAATTTTTGTAAGGTTATGTTGTTGTATGGAACATTCTAAAGCAGAGGTTGGCAACGGATGGCCCCCGGGGCCAAATCTGGCCTAGCGTGTTGTTTTTTTGTTTTGTTTTGTAAATAAAACCTTCTTTTAAAAAATTGTTTTGGTGAATAAAATGTTATTAGAACACAGCCACATCCATTTGTTTATATAATGTCTGTAGCTGCTTTTGCTACAACAGCAGAATTGAGCAGGGGTGACAGATCGTATGGCCACAAAGCTGGAAGTATTCGGCAACTGGCTCTCTCCTCAGGAAGTTGGTGGACCTCCAATCTCAGAAGAGAAAGAGGGCAGATGTTGGGAGGTGGCTGGTAAGTAAGAAGCAAAATCCAACATGATGTCAGCAGCCAGTAACCTTTGAAGAGTGACTCATGCCCTGAGGCGGGCAAGTTGTTTTAACGAATACAT
This sequence comes from Vulpes vulpes, assembly GCF_048418805.1. Taxonomy (NCBI): domain Eukaryota; kingdom Metazoa; phylum Chordata; class Mammalia; order Carnivora; family Canidae; genus Vulpes; species Vulpes vulpes. The sequence continues at coordinate 13,677,263 of NC_132790.1, forward strand.
CTCACCAAGGAAAGGACAGATGTTTTGGTTTTTGAACCAAAAACCGAAGTTAGAAAAGAATTTACTGGAACAGATACATTTCTGTAGAGTGTCCAGGTCCTGCAGGGCACCAGCCCTGATGTCTGAAGGGCAATGGTTTAGTCTCCACCCCTGGTATTTTTTTCATCGTTTTATCCTCATTAAGACAGAAGAAAAATTTCCTCAGGTTTCGGAAGTCCCTCCCTGGGTCCGGGTGGAGGAAGGCAGTAAGGCCAGAAGGCTGTGTGAAGCGATCTCCATCCCCTATCCTCACCCTGCAGTGGAAGGAAGCAGTGACTCTGCCCTGGGAGTCCCTCTGGGAGGAAATAGTCCTCATCATGTCTGAAGAGTGGTGGTGGCTGAAGAGGAGACCACAGGATCCTGAAGAGTGTGTGCCCCGGGCTGAGGTCCCCTTATAACTGTTTCACGAACAGACCGTGGGACACTCTTGATTCATCTCTGAAGGATCAGCCCAAGTCACCTGGCAAATGAATGGTGCTGGTCTTCCTTGATCCCAAATGAGAAAAGTAAGTCCATCTTGACATAAAGATGACACAAAATTCTCATGACAGTCCCGGATCCTCTTGACTCAGTAATGAGGATAGAGTAGCCCACTTCCAGGCCACTGAGGCTCAGGTTCTTTCTGCAGTGACCATGCATCTACAGTGACTATCAGGGCAGCTCTTCACAGTTTACATTCCAGATGTCTGATGTAGTGTTTTAAGACGGCAGCCAACCATAAGCCCATAGCTTATAAGGAATCCACCTTCCTCGGGGCTGCCAGAGGGATCTGTTCCCAAATGCATATCTGATGAGGCCTCACAGAAAAGATGCTGCTCCACCTGAGTTGTATGCTTGTTTGTTTTAAGGTTTTATTTATTTATCTGAGAGAGAGAGAGATTGCAGAGGGAGAGGGAGAAGCAGACTCCTCGATGAGCAGGGAGCTTGATACTGGGCCCTATATGGAGCTCAATCCCAGGACCCCAAGGTCATGACCTGAACCCAAGGCAGATGCTTAACTGACTGAGCCGTCCAGGCACCCCTCCAGCTGAGTTTTGAAGGGCCAGGACTGCATAGGTAGAGGAAATTGGGGAATAAGTTTACTGCGGAGAGAAAGTGACGTTTGCAAATGTGGAGGCCTGAAACAACATATGGGACCAGGAAACTGCAAGGAGCTCCATCAAGGAGCCCCACAGGGTGGAGGAGCAGAAAGAGGCTGGAGAGGCTGGTCTGGGCCAGATCAAGAAGAGTCCTGTGAGCTTCCAAACCTTGTTTTAAAGCTGTAGGGAGGGACGCCTGGGTGGCTCAGCAGTTGAGCATCTACCTTGGGCTCAGAGCGTGACCCCGGGGTCCTGGGATCGAGCCCTGCATTGGGCTCCCTGTGAGGAGCCTGCTTCTCCCTCTGCCTGTGTCTCTGCTTCGCTCTCTAGGTCTCTCATGAATAAATAAATAAAATCTTAAAAAAAAAATAAAGCTGAAGGGAGCCATTGAAAGTTTGTGAGCAGGTGGCAACATGGTGATATTGGAATGTAAGAAAGGTCACTCTGGGGAATCCCTGGGTGGCTCAGCGGTTTAGCACCCGCCTTTGGCCTGGGGTGTGATCCTGGAGTCCCGGGATTGAGTCCCCTATCAGGCTCCCTGCATGGAGCCTGCTTCTCCCTCTGCCTCTGTCTCTGCTTCTCTCTCTGTCTCTCTCATGAACAAATAAACAAAATCTTTAAAAAAATTAAAAAAGAAAGGTCACTGTGGTTGCAGAGTAGACAATGGCATCCTGAAGGGGACGCTGGAGGCAAGAATCTTTTATGACAATAATCCAGAGGAGAAATCTGAGTGGAGGATGTTGAGGAGCATCCGATAGGAGAGATTTTGAGTGGTAGAAACTGTAGGAATTAGTGTCTCTTTGGATAGGAGAGTTGAGGAAGGTGCCCTGAAGGAGTTGGGCTTGGGTCACTAGGTAGACAGTGGCGAGCTGATTTTTGTGGTATGATCTTGCCATCAATTTTCTCAAGCTGTTGGAATGAGTGGGACTTGTATCATCCCCTGCAAAATAATGAGCAGCTTTTGACCGAAAGCTAAATTCATTATCTTCTAGTATCTATCATTGCTGTTGAGAAGTTTTACACTCATCCAATTTTTGTTCCTTTGTTTAGGACTGTTTTATTTCTTCAGAAGCTTTTACAATGTGTTAGGTGTGGAGTTTGGGTTTCATCTTGTTCAGAGTTCAGTTCTAAGTCTCAGGACTGCCTTTTACTGTAGAAGATAGTCTTGTACTGTCTCTATGAATTCATATTAATTCTCTGGAGTTTTGAAGACAGAATAAAAATAAAAGGACTTGAAATGTCCCCTTGGCAGTTTTTTATATTGATTACATGTTGGAGGTGGTAATATTTTAGATATGTCAGATGAAATAAAATATATTTTTAAAATTAATTTGACCTGATTTCTCTTGTTTTTGATGTAGCTATTAGAAAATGTAAAATTAATATGTGACTTACAGTATATATCTATTGCACAACATTCTTCTTGATTAAAATTACAAGCTAGGCAAAGTATGTTTTCCAATGGTATGACAAGACGGATATTTTTACGGCTTACCTGCAGGTCAGCATGCAAACTTTTAAGGGACAAACCGACATCATGAACCTCTGATGAGATACATAACATCATTCATCAAGTATTCCTGCCCAACATATATGGCCAGAATCTAATCAGGAAAAAATCAGACAACGCCAAACCAAGGGACAGTCTAGCCTGTACTCTCCAAATATATCAACACCATAAAAGATGAAGAAAGGCTGAGAAACTAGAAAATATACACACATTGAAGTATTTAGAGATTAAGAATTACAGTGTCTGTAACTTATTCTCAAATAGTTGAGCACAAGTTTTTGTAGCTACATAGAGAGAAAGCACGGGGGAACTCATTGAACTCTTTGGCATCTTTTCCATAAATCTGAGATATTTTGAGAGTAGAATATTCAATGATTTTTTTTTATTTATCTATTTGAGAGAGTAAGAGAGAACATGAGTGGGGATGGGGGAAAAGAGGGCAGAGGGAGAGAGAGAGAAGCAGACTGCCCACTGAGCAGGGAGCCCAATGTGGGGCTCAGTCCCAGGATCCTGAGATCACAACCTGAACCCAAGGCAGATGCTTAACTGACTGAGCCACCCAGGCACCCTATATTAAATGATTTTTAAAGATAAGGTTTTTTTTAAAGCTTATGAGAGGCAGCACTGTGGAAAGTGCCAGGAAGTTCTCATTCTTAGATCCAGTCAAGAATCTTACATTGGGCCTGGCACTTCAGAGGGCTCCATCCTACCCTTCTCTGGCTATGCCTCCCTCAACAAGGCAGGGAGACTGTAGAGCCACAGGGATGCATCTAACTAGAGCCCACTGACCCCATTTTAGAGCCTCCAAGTACCCAGAACCTTGCAATTCCCTGCCATGTGAACCTGAACCCACTTCTGGATTGTGTGTGCCTATTGCCTGGATCCATCTTCCTGAGAGTGGACCACACCAAAGGGATACACATTCTAAGGCTTGAGGGACAGATATTTGCAGGGAGCATTGCATGAAGCTTAGACGTGTAGGCCAGAGTGTCTACATGCATTCAAGGGACACCCCTTGCAATTCAGGGTAGATGGGAGGAGGAGTAGGGGAACAGGGGTGGAGTTGGGGAGACAAAGCAGCTGTTTGCACCAGCTATTCAGGTGTAGAACTCCAAGGAGTCTGAAAAGTCTGAATTCAGGCCTGGCCTTGTAAGTCACTGTGATGGTCTGTTTGTCTAAGTCAGATAATAAAGCCCATTTTTCATATAGTTGGCTGGCTCGATGTGATGTATCACTTTCAAGTGTTTAGCCGTATGGTATGTGTGCTTGCATTCGTGCTCATTCTCCAGGCCCTGCCATGCTAGGCACGTGACTAGGGCTGGGAAGCCTAGAGAAGCCTGCCTGCACAGGCTCAGCACTGCCACCACCTCTTGGCTCTCAGGAAAGGTGGCAGAGGTGGGCGCGGGGCGTGGGGGGGGGACACCTCCCTGAACTGTGGAAAGAGCAGACCCTACAGCAATATGGGAAGATTGGCAGGAACCTGGACTGAGCACATGGGGAGACAGAGAACTCAGAAGACCTTGAGCAGTGGCCCCTAAGGGAAAGCACACACTTTGTAGGAAAATCTCTCACAGGTAAGGACAGGTCACAGTGAGAACAAAGCACTTTTACTGTGGTGAGGATCTGATGACCAGGCCCCAAATGGTGCAGACTACGTGGAAAATTCTTGAGGGGGATTTCCAGTCCTTCAAGCCTCATATCCCAAAAGGGGTTGGAGGTGGGACTAGTAGTGGGACCAAGAACCCAGCCTGGCCTGTACCAAGCAGCCTCCTTAAAGAATTAGCAGTACTGGTCCCCAGGAAAGCCTCAAGGGGTAGCCCTGGAGCTTGGGAGTTCTGACTGGCTCCTTTAAGGTACTGATCCCCATAGGAAGGCCCACATGTCCTACAGCTGACATTTCTCACTCTTCACTTGGCTGGCTGCTTCTCATTACCCACGTCTGAGCTTCAATGCCATCCTCTCAGAGGCCGCCCTGACCACCCAGCTAAGGCCACAGCCTGTAGTCTCAGCCCTACCCAGACATGTGTTCATTCACCCTCTTCCATGGTTTTCACAGCACTTTAGACTCCTGAGAGTGTCTTGTGTATTTATTTGTTCTCTTGCTTCTTCTCAGTCTTCCTCCTAGACTAGAGCTTTTTGGGAGCAGAGAATTTTACCTGTCTCACTTATCACTATAGCTTAGTCCAACACCTGACAAAGAGCAGACATTCACAATAAACATTTGTTACAAAATGCAAAAAAAAGAAAAGAAAAATTTTCTCAAGTTTCTTTCTGTGGGAAACATAAACAGCAAACCTCTCAGGGTCATGGAACATAGCTCAAATAGCTGACAGCAAGCCAAAAATTAATATATTTTTAAGCTCAAAAGTCAATGTATTCATTTTTTATTGCTGTATAACAAATTACCAGAAACTTAGTGGTTTAAAGTAACACAAATTTATTACCTCAGCTTCCATGGAGTCTGGCATGTTTCGGCTGAGTTCCCTGCCCAGAGATTCATAATGTAATGAAGATGCCAGTGGGCTGTGTCCTCATCTGGAGGTTTGACTGGGGTAAGGTATGTTTTCACACTCTCCCTGGTTGTTGACAGAGTTAAGTTCCTTGTGCATATAGGATTGAGGTCCCTGCTGTCTTGCTAGCTGTAAAGTAGCAATGCTCTTGGCTGCTAGAGGCTGCTCTCAGCTTCTTGTTATGTGGCCCCCTCCACCTCAGCTATGGAGGACACTTCACACAGGCCAGTCCTTTTCATGCTTTGAATCTCTCACATTTCCTTCTGCTACCACCCAGAGAAAATGCTTTGCATTTAAGAGACTCAGGTGGTGACATCAGACTCATCTAGATAATCTCTTTATCTTAAGGTCAACTGGCCATGTAATATAATCTAAACCCAGGAGTAAAATCTGTCCTATTCACGTTCCTGGGGATTTTTCAGAACATATACACTAGGGCCAGGAAGTTTTTGGGGGGCATCCTAGAATTCTATCATGGTCAAGTTCACTTTCCCGTCTACTTTATTACATATTAATTTGTTTTGGTAAGTGTTTATGGATATTTGTATATAAGTACAAATATATGTTTTATATGTTCACATATTTATATATTATATATAATTATGTCAAATTATATCATAGTTAATATATTACATACATCAAAATTATATATTCTGATGTATTATAAATATAGATTTACATATACAAATATATAAATATGTATATACCAGAAAATATGTATCAAAATATGTATTTGCACATAATTTGTATTAAGCAATATTTAAATAAAGTTGACTGGCTAGGAAAATGTAGGATAGCTTCCTGTGGTGTGGCCTGTCTTTTCACCATGGCATACCCACTTTGAAAAGCCTAGACAGAATGGGTGCATCACATCATGTGATGCTGTGAGTATCACATGAGGCAAAGCATGAGAGAGAAAGGAGAGCAGGCTGTGGTGGGTGCTACATCCACTTTTGCTGAAGTTGAATCAATAGCCTTAGCCTCCATCGCTGGAGAGAGCCCTAGACTGAGACAGGTGGCAGGATGCTGGGGCATGGCACAGGCTGGGGGAGGGTCTTCGACCCTATATAGGGTAGGGAAAGCCAGCTGAACTTCTGACTTGGAGTCAGATAGACGTGAACTTTAATCCCATGTCTTTCATTTGCCAGCTTTGCAACCTTAGGTAACTCATTTGTTTTGAGTTTTGGCATCCCCAGCTTAAAATGGGAACAATTAGACTTACCTGAGAAGTTTGCTGTATCAAATGAAACAATGGTTAAGGAAGTTTTCGGGGTTCAGAATAAAGTAGATATTCTATAAATGCTTGTGGATTCCAAATGTGGCATTTTCCCCACCAAGCTTAGCCTTTGGGTTAGGACATTATGTCTCCATGGTGCTTCTATTGCAAGGCTAATATGTTTCCAGAAGGTAAGACCTTAACTTGGCTCTGTGTTTGGCACCTGCTGGACAAAGAAAAACTCTTTTGTCTTGAGAAGTCAGCCTGGTGAAAGGAAGGACATCCTGGCAGAGAACTGGTAGCAGAGGAGATGGCCCCCAGGGTAGAGAAGCCTGGGGGTGGCAGGGGCATGCAAGAAAATCTAGATCAAGGGTGGCTGTTCCTGGGGCTTAGGTCTTAGGCAAATTCAACAGTCCGCAGGAATCATGGAGGCAGATGGGAATCTCTATACACACCCTTCCTAAGGAGTGGTGTTGATGCCCTGCAGGCCAGAAGCACATTCTGGCATCCCAAATGTCCAGTCATTCCACTCAACAGTCCTCCCTCCCTTGCCCTAATTCCCTCCACATCCACTCACTCTCTATCTGCCATCCTAGCACATTCGCTCTGACCTACAAATCCAGCTGCCCTCCTTTGGGGAGCTCTCACAACACTTATAAATAATTGTAACCTAAAGTGATCCATTTTTCCAGAGGTACCTGTGCAAAGTGCTCTTATAGCAAGCAGCCTGGGGTGGGAGTGAATTAGGGAGGGGAATGTCACCTGGAAAAGACTTCCAGGGGCTCTTGAAGGCTGAGGAGCTTGGATAGCTGTGGAGTTGGGGTAAGACTTCTAGAGGGAGTATGGGCTGTCCGCAAACATCCTGGCTCTCCTTCTGGGCACATGGTCCAACTGGATCTCTTGTTATAGAACCAAGGAGGGAGAGAAAGAGGGGACATCCTGGCTCTCCTTCTGGGCACATGGTCCAATTGGATCTCTTGTTATAGAACCAAGGAGGGAGAGAAAGAGGGGACAAAGGGATGGAAGGGAAGAGGACATGAACAAGAGGACAAGAAGGAAGAAATATTTAGCAGTGTCTTCTCAATCTTCTTATATAGATTGTGCTGTGAAGGAAGAAAAGTTTTGTGAGGAGTGTGGTGCTGGTGATGTATGGAGGTAGCCTGGTGTGTGTGTGTAAGAGAGGGTACAGGGGAGAGAAACTAGGTAGCCAGAGAGTTGTCAAAAGTGAGTCAAGCAAGAACCAGGCTGATTAGCAGGCAGGCAGCCAGGAGTTTCCTCCTGTGGAAATAAGTCAAGACATCTGTCTTATGTAGGCCATTACAGATGCTAATACTAGCTCTGGGTCCAGGTGCTGTTGCTCAAGCTTTTATATATATATATATATATATATATATATATATATATATATATATTTTTTTTTTTTTTAAGCTTTTATGTTTTTTAACCACATCCTGCCTGCTGAAAGTCTAAACCCCAACGAGGAAGGATTTACAAGGTCCCTACTTTCTCACTACAGAGGCATTTTTTTTCTAGGATCAGGGCTTGTTGAAGTTTGGAGCCAAAGGGAGTTAAGACTCCCCAGAGTGGTAGGATGGTCTAGGCCTTCTTCTCATCAATGCCACCAAACACTGCTCTCATTGGTAAAAGACTTTCAGAGAGAGGAAAGAACAACCCCTCCTCCCACCCCACCCCCAAGACTATACCAAGAGTTAGTAGCCCAATAGGAATACTAAGGAACCAACCCTAAGATTGTTTGGAATCAGAAACAGGTCCCAGGTAGAGCAATTGTCCCAACACTTCGCTTACTTGCATGTGTTCTGACCTGAATAGCACAGTCTATAATTAACCATGCTGAATGTATTGGCATTAGCAAATTAGCTAATCAAGTCATAGGGTGATTAGTTGTAAAACAAAACAAAATCCCAGGATTGCAAATTCTTTAGCTCCTTAGTGTAGCTTTCACTGCTCCAGGTGCCTGGCTTGGTGTTTTGACTTGCCCTCCATCCAACCTAGAGAGGTTTGTGTGCATGATCCAACAAGGAGGAGAAAAGGGAAAAGGGAGGTGGGAGAAAGCATGGGAGAAAAAAGTGTGACCAGATGTTAGCTGTGTTTCTGAACAACCAGGATGTTGCATAAGTTGTGAGGAATTGTGGGATGGGAAACCTGGAGTCTCCCATCAGCATAAAAGAGTGAAGGAAAGGAAGGAAAGAGGATCCCAAAGGATCTGGCACTGGGACACTTGGAGGCTCTTGTGATTTCTTTGAATTCTTACCATCCTGCTCTGAACTTGAAGCTTTCTGGGGACCTTGACAACTGGGAGAGAAGGGAAGGGAGAGAGATCAGACTGGACAAAGAATGTAAAATAGAGAGGACAAACAAGAAAATGACCTGCCCTCTGAAGCAGCCCAGAGGAAAGCACCTGAGCAACCAAGTGTGCCCCACCACCCAGTCCTGGATAGAAGCTTGTTAAAGAGGGAGGAGCTGGGCTGCCAGCCCTGGGCATGGAGGAGCTATCTGCAGCCTGCCAAGGAAGTGTTAGGGTCCATGTTTTGTATGATGAAGGAAGCTTCATCACTTTTTGTTCAGCTCCAGCTCCAAGAAGGAAGTGGCCCTTCACAATTAAAGAGGGGTAAACTGGCACACCTGGGTGGCTCAGTTGGTTAAGCATCCAGTTCTTGGTTTCAGCTCAGGTCATAATCTCAAAGTCATGAGATTGAGCCCTGTGTCAGGCTCCATGCTCAACATGGAGTCTACTTGAGTTTCTTTCCCACCCCCCCTTCCCTCTCTGCTTCCACTGCCGCATGCTCTCTCTTATAAAAATAGATAAATTTAATTAAATTTAATTTTTTAAAAAAGAGAAGTAAATCCCCTACTCATTTCCATTATCTCACAACACAGTCCACGGAGAAAATGGAGACCTAAAGCCAGCCCAGAGCTAGCAAGAGGCAGCATCACACAGCAGTCTTGAGCATAACAAGCAATAAAATCAAGAGTATTCTTTCAATTGGACTAAGTTTCTGAAGCATAAAATAGCTGTGCACCTGCTTTAAACTAAGTGGGTCAAGAGCAGTGAGAGGCATAGAGGAGAAGTTGAGCCCCTCCTTCTCCTATGTAGCCTCAGGATACCCCAGCAATGGGCAGCTGGGGTCCCCTCATCTCCCTCTTGCAGATCCAGACCGTGTAGTGATCCTAAGCCAGACAAGACATGGGTCATCGTCCTTGGCCCTCTTATCCATGATATTGTGATTGGTGACAATTGGACCCCATCTTGGGTTCCACTCTTCTCTTCCTGACGTCATACGTGCCTGCCTCCAAGCACTTCTGTCCCCATTGGGCTGCCATGTTGAAACAGTTCACAAGACTGAGCTTCATCTTCTTCCCTCCCAAAGTCCTGGATCAATTACACTATCTGCTACTCCATTCCTTACCCCGAACACCAGACTCTGCATATGCTCACCCATCTCCTTCTCAGGGCTGGGTTCTGGTTTTCTGCCTCCCTTGGGTTCAGCCACTACTTGGGTCCTCACTGCTCTTTATCTCCCCTGTCCTGGGTGCTATTTCTTGATGCTACGTCTGTGAAAGAGAAAAGCTCCCTCAGGCCCAAGTTTATTGAGGGGAATTTCCCCCCTCATTTGCCCATTCTAGAACCAAAAACTTGCTTCTTAAACTCAGGTAAGGCATCATTTCAGCACTCATATTTAACAATACAGAATGTTGAAAATGAGACTTGAAATGTCAGGAAGAGAACACTGACATTTCTGAGAACGACTGCATCCATGCTAAGGAGAATCAAGCCTATGAACAAAAAGGGCATAGAGTAGCCCAGGTTCCTCATTTCATTGGCAGTTGATAGACTTTTGGCCTTTGGCCTTATCTTGGGACATCCTCCCAGTGAATTCTGATGTGTTGCGGGGGCCCTACACCCAGTTCTCATCTTAACTCCATCTCTTTCTGGATCTGAGTCTCAGGTTTGGATAATATATTTTGAGGGTACATTCATCCATCTATTCATTGATTCATTCATTCAATATATAATTCCAATGATCTGCTGTGTATGAAACCCCAGCCTGGGGCTTGCACCTTCTACAGAATGGCAGCATTACACGGTGGCTACAGTGCAGGCTTATGCTTGGGTTTAAATCCTGAAATTTGTACTCATGAGTTGTATGATTTTGAACTATTAACTTTCTGAACCTCAGGTTCCTCGTGCGTAAAAAGAACACATGATAATAGTAGCTAATTTGGGAGTTTTGTTAGGCTTGGCATATAGTGACTGCTCAATATCTGTTGGTTATGATTTTGTTTTATGCTAATTCCACTTGGGTTACCAGTCACTCCCCACCACAAAACAATCCTGTAATTCTCAGGCAATAAAGCAATAAGAATAAAAAGTCTTTGACTTCTCTGTGACAACTGAGACAGCCTGGGCTATGTTCTACCAGTAACAAAGGGGCTTCATCATTTAGGTAGGAATGAGTAGGATTCCAGAGGAACTTTCTTTGGGAATCTTAGCAAACAAGAGCCTACTCATTACCTAATACCCTTCTCCACCCCACCTCCGCCCCACCCAGCTTCTCAATTTGGGGATCCCCATGCTTGCCTAGTTCAGGAGCTCATCCAAAATGAATCAGGATATCTACCAGTGGTGTCTGGCTCCATAACTGGAAGGGCTTATGATGGTAGTATTTTGTTTTTGTTTCTTTGAAAGTAGGCTCCATGCCCAGTGTGGAGCCCAACATGTGGAGCCTGAACTCACAACCTTGAGCTCAAGACCCGAGTTAAGATCAAGAGTTGGACACTTAACCAACTGAGCCACACAGGTGCCCTAGGATGTAGTTCTTAATTCAGTTTTGAATCTAGGGCCTAGCCCCATGTAGTGGCACCTCTTATGCCTCCTCTTCTAGGTCTTCTTTTGTACCAATATGCTCAACAACTACTGGATTGGAGATTGTACTGGGCATCTGTATCCTTCCTACTCTATCACATCACAGCCACCCACTCCTCTTCCTGTGTTGGCCCACTCCAAAGACTGGGCCTCTGCCTGTTTCTTTTCTTTAATTCCCATGCAGGGCCATACCTCCTCCCTGGGACAGGGGCCCTGCTCTGCATTTCAGCCAGTGGCCAAGGCCCGAGTTCCTGACCTAAATTCTGAATCCTCCTCCTCAAGTTGAAGTCTCTTTCCCGTTCTTCCCACTGCTCCACTTGCATATCCTTGGCTCATTTGTTTAGATCTACCGCTGCTCACCTCCCGGGCTGAATTTGGAAATTGTCTATTTGCCATCATCTTCCTTTTATTACCAATGGGGCTAATTAAACCACTTGGGGTTGGATTCCTGAGTCTCTGTATCAGGCCAGTTCTTCCAACCCTGAGGCCACTCAGTCCAGACACACGGGCTTTCGAGAATCCAGAACCTACTAGTGGTGTGACCTTGGGAAAGTTAAAATTTCTATGCCCTGGTTTTCTCAAGTGTAAAATGGAAAAATAAGAGGTATCTCATGGGCCTATTGTGAGGTAATACATGTGGAACTCAGTACAATGCCTACAACAGTCTAAGCCATCATCAAAAGACACCATGAAAGTGTTCGAAGCAATGGGATGAAAAGGTATCTGTTCACTTCAGGGTACGTGGTTTTGCGCTCACATATTCCTCATTGCTCCCTTCTCTGTGCAGTTCACACGGTCTGTGACTAGTATTCAGGACCCACGAGGGAGTCTGAAGGGCTCCACGGTGAGCAGGACAGAGTCTGTGCTCCCAGGTACTGGGCAGAGTGGTCTGGTGGTCTAGCCCCCTTTTGGTCACCAACGATGCAGATGCTGCTCAGGACTCCAGCCCCGGCCTTTGTGTGAGGATGAGCATAAATCAGGGAAGAAAGGACAAGGGAGGGACAGAGGATGGAGGGGAAAGAGGACCCAAGAAATGAGAATGTGGGGGCACCTGGGTGGCTCAGTGGTTGAGCGTCTACCTTCCACTCAGGGTGTGATCCCAGGGTCCTGGGATTGAGTCCCACATGGGGCTCTCTGCAGAGAGCCACCTTCTCCCTCTGCCGGTGTCTCTGCCTCTCTCTCTGTGTCTCTCATGGATAAATAAAATCTTAAAAAAAGAAAAGAAAAGAAATGAGAATGGGGACACCCAGCAATGGGCCTCCTTGCAAATAGGGCAGAGACAAACCTAAAGGCTCTTCTGTGTGAGGATAAGGCGACCTGACCACACACTAAAGCCAAGCTGCTTCTCCATCCCTTCTGTTCCACATGTTCAAGCCCCGGCGGGACAGGCCGGGCAGATGGTGATATTGATGCTACCTGCCCCGCACTTGGCCAAGCTCTCATCAGCCCCCCAAGGCTTCACCAGGCTCTAATTACACCTCCCACCAGAAACACATTTCACAGATGGGAGCAGTGATAAGAGCAATTAGCTTTGGCCTGTGTCAAAGTTGCCTCTGATCCCAGCCTCTCAAATCACAACACTCCTCCTCATACCCGAGGAAGACAAGCAGAAGGGATTTGTCAGGTCATGAAGCCTGGAGCAAAAAAGGGCACAGAGCAGGTGCCTAATATGTCCTTCCTCTTGTCTCAAGGTAGCTTAAGTGTATGGCCATAAAGAGAGGCAGGAGAGGGCCCTGTCTAGACTAGAAATTGGGAGCTTGCGGTTCAAGGGCTGGCTCTGCCTCAGGTTCCTCATGGGAGACGCTAAACTAAACTAAAAATGCACACACTCGTCATCACCATGAGCAATGTCAACCCACAGCTTTGGGATCGTCCCCGTGGGCAGGGCTGTTAGCACCTGCTCCATACACATCTCTCCTGCCACTTGGAGCCTCTGGGACTCAGACACGAGATGACCAGCAGCCTGATGGGGATCAGTTGTGTGAGGACAGTCAGCTGTGCACGTGTCATATAAAACCAGGCAACCTTCCAGGACTCTTGACCCATGCTCGCCTGCCTTACTCACCTGGAGCGCCAGACGGGCTTCTGTGGGGCTCACCTGTGTTTCCCCAGGAAAACCCCCTCTACTAGAATGGAAGCTCCACCAGGACACACAATTTTGTTTTGCTCACTTTGGTATCCACAGGACAGGGCACATAGGAGACAATCAATGAATATCTAATGAATGAATGAATTTCTCTGCATCACATGGCCAGGCCCATAAGTGTCGGCCCCGGGCCAGGCACTCCCTGGCTTTGCCGACAGAACTTTGCCTCCCTGTCTTCTCCAACTGGACACACTGGGCCTCTGCTTAATATCCTCCTCAATCTTCCAGACCTTAATTAAACATAAGAGTCATCATAAGAGTTTCTTTAAAAAAAAAAAAAACTTGTGCCCAGACACCACTTCCAGAAATTTGGTTGAGGGTAGGTAAGACCTGGGCATGGATATATTTTTGAAATACCAATGAAAAAAATCAATGATTCTAATATGCAGGTGAGGCTGACAACCTCTGCTCTAGACAGAGGGGAAGGATTGTTTCCCAAGGACAGGATGAGCATGGGGTAGGGAGATAAGGCTTGGGGGGTGGGGTGTCAGTAGGTGGGGGGGAGGGCGGGCTTACCTGGATTCATGCCAAGTTGAAGTTCTTTAAGAACCTGTTAATTAAAAGTCAGGGTAAAAATTGGGGCTTTTCTTTCCCCAGTAGGAACCCAAGCCACCTGAAGCTGCTCCGGGAGGGCCCATTGTCTTTCTTCCCACAGATACCCAAAAGACATGAACTTCCTCAAAACCCTACTTAACGCTTCACTCAGGATTGTTCATAATCTACCCTGCCCACCTGTGGCCCCCAAACAGGGACTATAATCTTGACGGGGTCCATCTGGCTGAGGTCCTCCTCTTTACCGATACCTGGAGGGATTCTTCACTGAGGACCAGAAGTTAGAGACAACAGAACTACTTGTTGGCTAAGAAATAAACTCACCGTGGGATGAGCTATGAATGGTGTTTATCAATATTGCACACCCCTGGACACACACACACACCAATGATAAGGGTAAGTATGGTGTAAATCTGGTGTTAACACCTATAAACCTGTTTATTGAATGGGCTGAACTCCTTGGTTGTATAAACAGGAAGGAGTATGGTTTTCTCCTCTTAGCACTGCCTTCAGCCGCCCGGCCTTCCCTTTATGGCTTTCTGGTCACTTTCGAGAATGTAAAGGATCTACCCTGATTTAAAACACAAAACAGGGGATCCCTGGGTGGCGCAGCGGTTTGGCACCTGCCTTTGGCCCAGGGCGCGATCCTGGAGACCCGGGATCGAGTCCCACGTCGGGCTCCCGGTGCATGGAGCCTGCTTCTCCCTCTGCCTGTGTCTCTGCCTCTCTCTCTCTCTCTCTCTGTGTGTGACTATCATAAATAAATAAAAATTAAAAAATAAATAAATAAAAAATAAAACACAAAACAATCATACACCCACTTCAAGGCAACTCCCTCCTACTGCTCTTTCTCTAAAATGTAGGCTTGGGGAGCCTGCATGGCTCAATGAAGCTTCCAACTCTTGGTTTTGGCTTAGGTCATGATCTCAGGGCCCTGAGATGGAGCCCCATATGGAGCTCCGGGCTCAGCGGGGGGTCTGCTGGAGCTACTTTCCCCTTCCCTCTCTACCTGGTCCTCCCTCTGTTTGACCATACAAGTGTGCATGCACACGTGTGCTCTCAAACAAATCTTTAAAAAACAAAATAAAATGCAGGCTTGACCTGTGCCCAAGGATGAGCAGTGGGGAGGAGAGAGGCTGTGTTTTGTGGCCGGGGGTGGTGGTGGGGTTTTCCCTTTCTCCACTCCCTTCCACTTCCTGCTGCATATTCCTCCAGGGTTGGGCGGGGGAAGAGAATATCTTTATCCTTACCTGTCCTCAGGTGGTGCTTCTCTCTGGAGTGTCCACGCCCTCTGGGAGCCATAGGTGTTGACTGGCGAGCCCCACTGCAGGTTCTCCCATCGCGGATGCAGGCTCTGGCCAGCTTCTTGCAACCCCCTTAGCAACCTTCTGCAACACTCTGCTCTGCAGCCTTTTCCTGTCACCTCTATGCTGGCAGGTGACCCTCTCTGGCAGGGTCCCAACTCCGTGTTTTCCAGCCTCATCTTCCCAAGGTGTATGTTTATCCCAAAGGAAAATCACATTTCCTTTCCACACCCTCAGCTGGTGTTTTTCTGCTCCCTCTCTTTCCCCTGCCTTAGCGGGTGACTTCGGCTACCCTCGTACCTTCCAAATTTAGCAGGGGGCAAGGCTGGGAGGAGGCACCGGTCCCTATGTTCAAATATACCTCCAAACACATCGCTTTCAGTGTCTCTCTCACGATAGACCCACATTTTCTGTGGCGCACCAGGACTGTGAGTTATCAGCTTTCTTTCTTTCTTTCTTTCTTTCTTTTTTTTTCAATCTATTTCCTTAGTGCCCCTTCACCTGTTTGGGGGTTATGGGAACAAGAAGAGAAACAGCATAGCTCTCCCAGCTCAGCTGGCAACTCTCACCTTGATGACTCTCCGAAAGAGCCCCCTTTGAATTTCTTGTTTTCTCCATAAACCTGGATAGGTTAATGGCTGCTAGAGCTATTTTTGTTAGCCCTTGAGAAGTCCTGGCTGGATCTGTTTAGCACTTCTTTCCAGAGAACACGGTACTTCTCACCTCCGTTTTCACATTAGGGCTTCCTCACCAACATTTTGGATCAATAAGAAGAATTCCATTAATATCATTTTATGGTACCAAATCCAACTCCCTGGGGCCCTCAAACAGGGGAAAGCTGGCAGTTGTAACAGTGCTGACCCACCCAGACCTTCCTCTGTAATTATACGCTGCTTGTGCCGTGTGTGTGTGTGTGTGTGTGTGTGTGTGTGTGTGGACACACACCAGAGACCCACAATGATCTGTGTCCCTGGAAGCCACTGCTGGTCCGCATTACACTGGACACCATCCTGACCTGAGATCTGCTGCCCGGACTTCTCAACCACCTAGATGACTGTGGTTCTATTGCTTTTGCCCTAACATTTCTATTCTTAATTGCTAATTGTCCCATCATGGATTGTTCGAGTTGTAGCTCTTTGTTTATAACAGACCTTGATCTTCTTGGATTCACCACCACTCCCCCCGCCCCCCCCAAAAAAGAGAGAGGTGTTCTAGATTAAATGCTACCTAGAATCCTTTGGCCAACTATTCAGAAACCTGTCCCTCCATGGCTGTTTCCTGTGTCACCTTCCCAAATGTCGACCAGCCACGGCTCCTGTGTGGCCCACCTCATGTCTCATTGGAGTTTTGCTGATTGTGTATTTCATGCTTCCTTCTTGGCGGGTAACGTGTTGCTTTTCTGTCTCTTTTTGCCCTCTGCATTCTCTTCGAGGTTGACTCCCTCTGTCCTTCCTCCCCTTTTCCCATCTGTGCTGGCATCCTTTTCAACCAAAGATGTTCCTGAGCCCCGGCTATAAGCTCAAAGTGGTTACACCAGCGCGTCCCAGATCCTCTGTGGTTTTGCTCCTTCTGGCTGGATCAGGTGCCCCATGCCCAGCTTTGGGCCGCTATCTGCCCTAGTCACTTTGGCAAAGGCTCTCAATGTCCCACCCACGGCTCCTCTACTCTCCATCCCCATGCGTGCCAACCTATTTCCAGCTCCAGCACCTGGCCTCTGCACCTGGAGGCTAGCACCAGCTGCTGAGCACACCTGGAGCAGGTCAGGTGCTGGGGATGCACACCCTCCCTCTCCCCCACAAGCAGCTCTCACCCCCTCACGGATGGGAAGCCATTGCCCTTGATCCTTCTGTAGTTACCTCCCAAAAGCATATTCTAGACTGGCTCCCAGAGTTGCTCAGCGGGATCAGGCTTCAGTTGCCACACCTTTATTGGCTGCCTTCCCTTCCCTGCTCAGCTTTTCTTACCACATCTCCTTCCCCCTGGGCAACCCCCCCCGCAACACACACACACACACAACCTCACCAGCACTCAAGGTAGCGTCTCAGGATGTGCTTCCAGGGCAATCCAGACTAAGAAAGTG